>NC_043704.1:18791772-18947059 GCF_006229205.1 Suricata suricatta
AACGAAAACAATAAGGGAAAAACCCAAGACACACTTCCTAGGGGAAAAAAAAAAAAAAGCATGTAATTTCTGTCCTTGACGCAATGTATTAAATAAACAAACACCACCAATAAGCAAAACAAGTACTACAATGTAAAAATATTTAAAAAAAGAAAACTCTCTCACATGCATAAATGAAAGATTGCACACAAAGAACTCACATCTTTTCAAACTTCAATAGTAAATATTCTGCTACTATGTATTAAATACTGCATGGTATGCCCAGGCTAAGATGAAACCACATCATGAATCAATAAGCATTTTGCATTTTCTTTCATTATCTACTCAAAGTCATGCCTACTGCACCTCTAAACATTTCATTAAATCCAATGATACAGCAAACACTCCCAAAATAAACTTAGATTGTATTGCAGTTTCACTTAACAGTATATAAAATGCTGTGTTGTGACAGGTAGCAACTATCCATTAGATTCTGAATCAATTTTTCTTAAGCACTACTAACTGCTTGCTTTTCTTGAAGCTAGATCATAGACCAATGGAATAGAATAGAGAACCCAGAACTGGGCCCACAAATGTATGGCCAATTAATGTTTGACAAAGTAAGAAAGAGTATGCGATGGAAAAAAGACTGCCTCTTTAGCAGGTGGTGCTGGGAGAACTGGACAGCAACATGCAGAGAATGAAACTGGGTGGAGTTATTTTAAATGCCATTTGGCCTCTGCCATCTGCGTAGCCCCATCCCTGTCCTCTCTCTCTGTCCTAGATTGGCAGGTATATTGCTTTAACATATCACTTAGAACATTTCCATCAACTTCCAGGTCCCTAAGAATCTCACCTACTCTAAATCACCTGTTAAGAGAGAGTGTGTGTGTGTGTGTGTGTGTGTGTGTGTACGCACGCGTCTGTCTTCTGAATAAATTCATTTTCTTTTTAAAAAGAAATTCTGATGGCAACTACTAATAAGATTTTCCCACCTCCTCACTAATATATGTTCAGCATAACTAATACACCATGTGCAAAAAAATATTGAATGACTTTTTGGATTAAATAGTCCAGGAAAAGGGCGCCTGGAAGGCTCAGTCAGTTAAGAATCTGACTTTGGCACAGGTCAAGATCTCACGGTTTGTGGGTTTGAGCCCCGCGTCGAGCTCTGTGCTGACAGCTCAGAGCCTGGAGCCTGCTTCAGATTCTGTGTCTCCCTCTCTCTGCCCTTCCCCAACTTGTGCTCTGTCTCTCAGAAGTAAATAAATGTAAAAATAAATAAATAAATAAATAGTCCAGGAAAGAGAGCCAACAAATAGGAACTAGATGAATTAATCTAGAAACTGGAACCTGGTTAGAGGTACCAGATCTGACCCCACTGAGAACTGCCTGTAAGATTGTAGTAATTAAATCTTCAGAACTGTGTGATGAGCCTGATGTACTGATTCCAGTGCAGTTTGAAGGTCTATTTTTCCCACCACCTGTAGGAAGGCACTCTAAGAAAATCCAACCAAATGAACAACAGCAAAAAAGATGCTGGACTGAGTGATACAATAAAAAATCACAGATCTCTTCAATATATTTAGGGTCAAAGTCTGTCTCCAGGTTGACTCCCTGTCCTGAGGAAATTCACCTAGGTCAGGAAAGAGGCTTGTTGGGAAGATTTGAGTGACATGGAGGTGATGATGTCAGGAAAGTGCTGGGAACATGAATGTCATTGTTGTGCCCTTTAGAGTCACATGTTCTATGAAAGCAGAGACAATGGAAGATCACTGAGAGAACAAATAAGTACTTGTGAAAAGTAATTCCCAAGTAGAGCCATTACCTCATTTTAGAGAATCCTGTGTACACATATATGGTGAAAAACTAAATTTTGCTCATCAGTGGATGAGCAAACTGATTATTTCAAATTGACTTAATCTTGGAAATTAACTTTTTTCTTCTGAATTTTTTCAATCAATGAGAATTTTGAACAATGCAGTACCTACCTTATTCACAGGGGATACGTTCCCAGATACATGCCTGAAACCCACAAATAATACTGAACTCTATATACGCTCTGTTTTTTTTCCTGTACATACTACCTCTGATAAAGTTTTTTAAAATTTTTTATGTTTTTTATTTATTTTTGAGAGGCAGAAAGAGACAGTGTGAGGAAGGGAGGGTCAGAAAGTGACAGAGATACAGAATCTGAAGCAGGCTCCAGGTTCTGAGCTAGCTGTCAGCACAGAGCCCTATGTGAGGCTTGAACCCACAAGCCGTGAGATCATGACCTGAGCCGAAGCCAGACGCATAAGCAACTGAGCCACCCAGGTGCCCCAAGTTTAATTTTTAAATTAGTCACAGTAAGAGATGAACACCAATAACTACTGATAAAATAGAACAACTATAACAATGTACTGTAATAAAAGTTATGTAAATATGGTCTCTTTCCCTCTCTCTCAAAGTATCTTGCTGCATTGTACTCGCCCTTTTTCATCTTATGATGACTTGAGATGATAAAATGTCTACGTGTGGAGGTGAAATCAAGTGAATGACCTAGACACTGTGATGGGGAGTAGTGTGTGATGCAGTAGCCTGCTATTGACCTTCTGATGAAATGTCAGAAACGGGATCAGTTGTTTCAGAACCAGGATTGACCATGGGTAATCTAAACCATGGAAAACCAAACTGCAGATAAGGAGGGTCTACTCCAAAATTAAACAAAATAATCCCAAATGAAAGGGAGAAAGACATTTTCAGTGCAAGTTGTAGAAGTTATTCATTTGAATTGTGAGATTTCACTGAACTGATATTTAACACAAAATCCTGCGTCTCTATTGTCTCCAGAGCTTCCTTTGAAAGAGAACAGGGCCATTTTTAAAAATCTACCAGGATGTAGCCATTTTAACGTCAATCTGAATTTCTATAGACTAAAAGAAGGTCTGGAAATCATCACTAAAAGAAATGTCTATTCTCAGAACATCAACACCTTAAGGATTGCTATTATTATCATGCTCTTGAAACGTCATGAGGTCCTATCCCCTTACTGGCTTAATCTTAACCTATACGACCTGGGTGGGGGTCAGGGTGGGAATACACAGTTAAGAATGTTGTGAAGGTGCCTCGGCATTCCACTGGGATTCCTTACACTACTATCCTGGTTTCTAGAGTCATCGGTCATAAAGAAGAAACTATCTTCTCCTCTTCACCAGTTCCATTGTTTATACTTTTGAAGTTCTCAATCTATATATCATATATTGATTATCTTAGACTATGCTATGTTTATGTTTTCCACATAAAATGTTTGGCTATGCAAGAAAAGGATGAGCCAGTCTCTTTATCAAACTGACTGGTCATAAATTTACTTCAACTGGCAAGCTATCCATCAGTGAGATTCTTTGTTTCACCACTTAGGAGTAGACATACACTTCTACTTGTGTTTATAACAGACATGTAAAGCTTCAGAAAAATTATTTTGATACGATGTGGTACAGTTTTACCTGAAAAAAATTTCAAATAAGTTTTATTCATAAAGACAATAAGAGTACCCAGCTGGCTCAGTTGGTTGAGCTTCTGACTCTTGATTTCACCTCAGGTCATGATCCCACAGTGTGTGGGATTGAACCCCACATGAGGCTCTGCACTGACCATGCATAGAGCCCCTGCTCAGGATTCTCTCTCCCTCTTTCTCTGCCCCCATCTCAGGATAAATAAATAAGCACTTCAAAAACATAAAAACAATAAAATTTTGCCATTGACCATGAGATTAATTACATAAAGCCTTCAACCATTTTGTCATTGCTTGATGAGGGCACATAATTTCCTATTACAATATTTTAAGTTTAGGAAAAAAACAAATTAAAAATGATCAATTTTTACTTTTCTAGTATGACAAGTCATTTCTAAATTTGTACCACGACAGTTGATGTCAGCAAGATGGCAGACTAGGAGCTCCCAATGAACAAAAAAGAAGCAGACACAACCAATGAACAACTACAGATCGATGAAAATAGTTCTGGGAAAGTTCTGTATTTCAATGATGATAAAGCAACAAAACCCTGCAGGACAGAAAAAAACAAAGGTGGCTACACAGAAACGCACCGGAAGCGTTTGATGATATAACAAGACTTCCAGCAGATGTGCCGGCTCTTCATTCAATACTATGCTTTTATTTTTAATTTTTTAAGAAAAGTAGCAAAGGGCAGCACCTGAGTGGTTCAGTTTGCTAAGCATCTGACTTTGCCTCAGATCATGATTTCACAGTTTCTGAGTTCAAGCCCCACATCAGGCTCTGTGCTGACAGCTCAGAGCCTGAAGCCTGCTTTGGATTCTGTGTCTCCCTCTCTCTCTCACGCTCCCCTGATTACCCTTTGTCCCTCTCTCTCTAAAATAAATAATAAAACATTTTTAAAGGAAAATAACAAAAGTATGTTAAATAATATAAACTAACATAAACATTGGAGGACGGGAACTAGGAGACCACAAATAATTTTTTTTAACAAACACTTCAAGGTTAGCTTATTCACAAATACATTATTTTTGTAGTTTTTAAAAATTTTTTAATGTTTATTTAATTCTGAGAGAGAGAGAGAGACAGAATGTGAGCAGGGGAGGGGAAAAGACAAAAGGAGACACAGAATCTGAAGCAGGCTCCAGCCTCCGAGCTGTCAGCACAGAGCCTGACATGGGGCTCTAATTCAGGAACCGTGACACTACGACCTGAGCCGAAGTCAGACAATTAACCGACTGAACCACCCACGTGCCCGTTTCTGCAGACTTTCTTGAAGAAGCTGCTTGAAAGATTGGGAGTGAGGACTAGCTGCAGGTAGGGTGAGCAGGGACTAGTATGAAAGGAAATTCAGACCCTATGAAACCTCCGTTTTGAAATAAAAATGACAAGTAATCAGTTTGTGGCTTTTAATTTATTCTGTGGTAATAAATAAATAAAACCTCTTACAACCAAGTATATTTTCTGATTTTCCTCTCTCTGGTTAAGGAATGATTCTCTTTTCACAGCTAATAGCCTGTGGTTAGGATTTAGATGTATAAATAAGTTGAGAAATAACATAAGCAGTGTGCTTTGCTTTTCTCCACCTGTTAATTTAGGTTTGCATAAGATGCATTCATAGAAGAAGAAGAAATACATTTATCACTGTATGTATGTATGTTTATCTCCAGATGGACACCAGGATTGAATTAGTAGGGTTTCCAAAGACACTGTCTAGCAGGAGAAAAATTAGAAATTCTGAGACCAAAAAAAAAAAAAAAAATACATAAGCCTTCCTAGAAACTGTTGCAGTGGCCCCGTCAGTTAAGCAGCCGACTTCGGCTCAGGTCATGATCTCACGGTTAATGGGTTTGAACCCCACATTGGGCTTTCTGCTGACAGCTCAGATCCTGGAGCCTGCTTCAGATTCTGTGTCTCCCTCTGTCTCTGACCCTCCCCACTCATATCCTGTTTCTCTCTGTCTCAATAATAAATAAACAAACAAACAAACATAAAAAAAAAAACAGTTGCTGTTCCCATCCCAAATGCCACTAAAAGTGCTTTATGGTTCGGGTTGCAATTCTATTTCTCTTTTCCATGAGGCTTTTGGGTAGTGACAGTTCCTATTTTCACAGGCAAGAAGTCTCTGAAGGCAAGGGACATCCAAGGAAATAGGTTTAATGGTGAAACCAAGTGAAGGATTCTGGAGCCCCTAGTTCAGTCCCCATCTCAGAGGAGATTTTCTCTAATACCTTTTGGCAATGCTCTGTCTACCAGACACTCAAACCTGAAACCCAGCCAATCACAGCAGTCAGCATCTGGCCACATGAGTGATCACAGGCATTTCAGAGCTTAGTCTTACATTTGGCTGTAAGTTTATAATGAAAATATGCTATTCAATGTTTGCAGAATGAGGAAAGCTAACTGACCAGGTGGATTTTCCAAGCTGTCAGTTATCTCTAGAATCTAGGAATATTTTCCCCCTTTTTTTTTTAAACACAGACTCTTTGCTTGCCCATAATTCAGTGTGTACCCACTCTTTTTTGATCATCTGACATCTCTATAGTCAGAATGGAAACTGACAACATGTGCAGGAAATGGTGTTGGTAGACATGTACATCATATCCAGTCTCTGGCGAGCCACAGAGAAAACTTCAGCATATACCTACATATCAGAGCAGGGCCATACCATCTCTAGCAGAGAACCACTCACCATCTGAAAAGCAATTCTTCTATGCTTCTGGGCCTATTTGAAACCAAGCAACAGAATACATGATATCTATGACGGTGTGACAGAAAGTGCCTGTCAAGAGCTAGATATTTTCATATCCACTGAATCACAAGTTAGGTCAAGCCTAGTAATATCTATCATATAATGGAAGTACTGTATTTACTATTGAGCCCAATCAATTCTAAAGAACATGAATAAATTATACACATAGGTGATTAAGAGCTCATGTCACCCAGGTCTTTTTCTCTGAAACTTATCCTTTAGTTCATATCAATGACCTTGTAGAGAATTCTCTACAACTAATAACATAAAAGGAAGAAAATCTGGACCTGGTTCATGGATGGGAAGGTTCAGTATGTTGTTATGAGCCAAAATAGACTGCTGTCACATCACAACTCCATTTATAGATGACCCTAAAAGATAATAATGAGAAGTAACACTCTCAATGGACAAAGCTATGAGATATTTTTGTGCTCATGATTTTGTATTGAAACAGGAGTGACTTAAGTTAATGGAATTCTGAGCGATGCCTAATGCCTTGGTTGCATAGGTAAATGTCTGGAAGTAGCAACACCTAGAAACCACTAAACAAACTAGTAGACAAAATAAACCATCAGCAGAAGTAAGAAAAACTTTGTCATCAAAGTAACTGAATGATGGGCCCATCCAGAAGTATCTTTCTTTTTTTTTTAATGTTTTATTTTATTTTTGATACAGAAAGAGACAGAGTATGAGAGGAGGAGGGGCAGAAAGAGAAGGAGACACAGAACTGGAAGCAGGCTCCAGGCTCTGAGCTAGCTGTCAGCACAGAGCCCGACGCGGGGCTCGAACCCACGAACGTGAGATCTGACCTGAGCTGAAGTCGGAGGTTTAACCAACTGAGCCTCCCAGGCGCCCCCAGAAGTATCTTTCATAGAAGGCAACATGAACATAAACCAAGAACATAAAATTGTTTAATTCTTTTTACCAAGACTGATCAAGCTCCTGCTCCTGTTAAATGTCTCACCTTTCAAGGGAAGACTGATGAAAAACATTGAGTAATAAGGCCAGCCCTTGAGGAAACCAAGCAGTCTCTTCCTATGAACATTAACATGAGACACAAAAGATTCACATACTTCAACATTATGGTGTGGGGAAGCAGCAGCTTTCCCTTGTAAGAATTAATGTTTCTTCTGAATATGAAACTTTCTGTCATATTCACAGTACCTTGGCACACACCAAAATGCAAAGACTAATTAAAAATTATGTTAATATTCTGAGGCACCTGGGTGGCTCAGTGGGTTAAGCTTCCGACTTCAGCTCAGGTAATAATTTTGAGGTCCATAGGTGTGAGTCCCACATCAGGCTCTGTGCTAACAGGTCAGAGCCTGGAGCCTGTTTTGGATTCTGTGTCTCCCTCTCTTTCTCCCTGCACCTCCCCTGCTCACAGTCTCTCTCTGTCTCTCTCTCAAAAATAAATAAACATTTTTAAAAAATTCTGTGAATCTTATCAGTAAATATCACTTTGAACCAATGAACTAAATTTATAGGAAAGACCTGTGACTTAGACACATGGCCATAATATTGATTATTTAGAGCATGTACTTTATCACCATGAAGGTGCTTGCCTGATAGCTCATTGAGATACCTTTTAAAAAGCACAACTAAATTGTTGATTAAAGATTAAAGTCCTTAGGGCTGGAGCATTGTCATTCAAGACAAAGTATATACTTAGAACAATAGCTAGAACACATAGGCTTAGAAACCAAGAGGTGGAAAAGTATGGTCACTGTATTGGTCACACAGGAAAAAGTTTGGAAAACCTCCAAATGCATTAAGGTTAAAGGACATCCTGCTAAATAATGAATAGGTCAACCAGTTAAAGAAGAAATTATAAAACATATGGAAACAAATGAAAATGAAAACATGACATTCCAAAACCCTTTGGGATGCAGCAAAGGCAGTCCTAAGAGGAAAATACATTGCAATCCAGACCTATCTCAACAAATAAGAAAAATTCCAAATATAAAATCTAACAGCATCCTTAAGGGAACTAGAAGCAGAACAGCAAAGGAACACCAAGGCCAGCAGGAGAAGAGAAATAACAAATATTACAGCAGAAATAAACAATATAGAATAAAAAAAAACCCAACAACAATAGTAGAATTGATCTATGAAACTAAGAGCTCTTTTTTTGAAAAAATGAACAATATTGAAAACCCCCTAGCCAGACTTCTCAAAAGGAAAACAGAGGACCCAAGTAGATAAAATCATACATAAAATTGGACATATCACAACCAACCCACCAGAAATACAAACAATTATGAGAGAATACTATGAAAAATTATATGCCAACAAACTGGACGACCTGGAAGAATGGAAAAATTCATTGACAACCCCACACTACCAAAACTCAAATGGGAAGAAATAAAAGATTTGAACAGACCCATAACTAGTGAAGACATTGAATCAGCTATCAAAGTCTCCCAAGAAAAAAGAGTCCTGGGCCAGACAGCTTCCCGGGGGAATTCTACCAGACATTTAAAGCAGAGCTAATACCTATCCTTCTCAAGCTGTTCCAAAAAAATAGAAATGGAAGGAAAGCTTCCAGACTCACTCTGCAAAGCCAGCATTACCTTGATTCCCAAACCAGACAGAGACCCCACAGAAAAAGGAGAATTACAGGCCAATATCCTTGATGAACGTGGATGCAAAAATTCTCAACAAGATACTGGCAAATCAAATTCAACAGCATATAAAAAGAATTATCCATCATGATCAAGTGGGATTCATTCCTGGATTGCAGAAATGGGTCTTTATTCACAAATCAATCAATGTGATACATCACATTAATAAAAGAACAGATAAGAACCATATAATCCTGTCAATAGATGCAGAAAAATCATTTGACAAAATACAGCATCCTTTCTTACTAAAAATCATCAAGAAAGTCAGGATAGAAGGAATATGCCTAAACATCATAAAAGCCATATATGAAAAGCCCACAGCTAACATCATCCTCAATGGGGAAAAACTGGGACCTTTCCTCTTAAGATCAGGAACACAACAGGGATGTCCACTCTCACCACTGCCGTTTAACATAGTGCTGGAAGTCCTAGCATCAGCAGTCAGACAACAAAAATGAAATAAGAAGCATCCAAATTGACAAAGAAGTCAAACTTTTACTTTTTGTAGACAACATGATACTCCCAGAACATTTAAATCAACCCCTTTTCAGGGGCACCTGGGTGGCTCAGTCAGTTAAGCTTCCAACTCTTTGTTTCAGCTTAGGTCATGATCTCATGGTTTTTGTGTTCAAGTCCCACTTTGGACTCTGCCTCAGGCTCTGTGCTATCATCTTGGAGCTTGGAGCCTGTTTCAGATTCTGTGTCTCCCTCTCATCTCTGCCCCTCCCCTGCTCACTTGCTCTCTCTCTCTCTTTCAAAAATAAATAAATCTTAAAAAAAAATTAAGTGAACCACAAGGAAGTAACTGAGTCCTGTGATGTGTAATCAGAAGTTGTAAAATACACGACAGAAGAAATAATCAGAGAGATCAGGGAAGTCCTCATGAATAATGTGAAAGAATGTGTGTGATAATAGGCAGTGGGGAGACACTAAAAGCCTTAACTGTAAGAACCAAACTGTCAAATTTTTCATTTTAGATGGAATTATAGGGAACACACATGAGGGGTAGGTTGGGGATGGAGAATACAGGATACTGCCTCAGTTCAAATGAGAATAAATAGTACCTGAACCCAGAGAGAGGTAGTAGGCATGAAGGAGAAAATATGCATTTCGAGATATTATAAGAGTTAAAAAAAATAAGACATGCTTTGGTGGAAGTAGGGGTGAAAATGCTCGGGTTAGGACCATCCTGACTTCTCCAGCGTGTCAAATCTTTGCTTAACTGATATACTGGCGGTTCCAATGGAATTGAGGCAATTTAATGGGAGAATAAATATTCCTCTTGGAGCCTGTTGTGTTTGATGTGCATGCGTGCAGACAGGCAATTGGAAATGAAGGGAGAGTTAAGAGCCCAGAGAGAGAGAGAGAGGTGAGGAGTCATCCTTGCGCCCTCTCCTCCCACATTTCCAGATCCTATGAATATATTTACTTTATTGTGGCAAAAGAGACTTTGCAGATATGATTCATTTATGGATCTCAAAGTAGGAAGATTATCTTCTATTAACCAAGTGGCAAAAGGAAATCACAAGGGTCCTTTCTTGGAAAGATAGAAACAGCAGAGTCAGAGAAGGAGCCGGAAAGAAGGAAGCAGAAGTTATGGAAAGAGAGAGATTTGGAGACGTTACACACCTGGCCTTACACTTGGAAGAAAGAGTCAGTGCAAGCAGGCTCTGGAACCTGGAAGGGAAACAGAGACTCCCTCAGAACCGCCAGCAGGGCACAGATACACCAGCACTTTGATTCTAGAACTCCTGACCTCAGGAACTGTAAGGTGATGAACATGTGTAGTTTTCAGCCTCGAAGTGTGTGGCAATTTCTATTATCTGCAATAGGAAGCAGATAGAAACACCATATAAGAGTTGGCCAAATCCACAAGTGTGGTTTGAGGGTAAAAATAAATACTGAGAGAGAAATGGTTGTAAAATAGAAGATTGAAGAAAATCAGCCTTTAAGGAGAAAGGCAGGGGAACAAAAAAGTGTATAGCTAACAGCTTCACAAATAAAAATATATTTTAAATACACACACCAATGCTTGCAAGTATTTTAAATTTAGATCCACTATGGAAAAAAAAGGATAGAAATCAATAAGATGTTTCCTTAGTTACTTTTCACGTGACGTTCTCTCAAATGCATTTGATGGGGAACTAATTGTTTCCTTATACAGAAATTACTTGGCCTTGCTCCTTTTTTCTTTTAAAAGTGAAATGGGGGCAGCTGGGTGGCTCAGTCAGTTAAGTCCATCCAACACTTGTTTTCGATTCAGGTCATGATCTCATAGTTTGTGAGTTTGAGTTCCTCTTCAGGCTTCACACTTCTAGTACAAAGCCTGCCTGCTTGGAGTTCTCTCTCTCTCCCTCTCTCTTTGCCCTGCTCCTGCTTGTGTTCTCTTTCTCTCTCTCTCCTTCCCCCCACCAAAATAGATAAATAAATTTAAAAGAAAAAGAAAAAATGAAATCAGAACCACGCTAAATATCCACAAAACAAATTCAGCAAATGTTCCTAGGTCCAGTTTGCTGGACATAGTTTCTAGGGACCAGAGACTATTGCTCTGTACTCTCTCCATTGGAAAAGTACAAGCATAGGTTACCCTGAAAAAGAATGAATGACTTCTCTCTAGGGCATGCTGTCCCTGCCCGAGTCTATATTTAAATAAATACTCTCTGTGAAGTAAAGGTCAGAAGTCTGTGGTTGTGGCTGCAATATTAGGAATTGCTTGCCCTAACAAATGAATCTGTGAAAGAATGTCATGTAAAAGGAAACGAAAGGCACCAAACATTTCTCAACACTTTTTTTTTTCTTCACATTCCTCCACTTGAATCCAAATATTTTACTATCTTCTGCCAGCGTAAAATTCAAACGCGTAGTGTGGGCATCTAAAGAGCAAAATCTCAAGAGGCCAAGAAAAATATGAGCTAATCCCTCAGGTCTCCCAGTCATTTGCAAATTTGCCTTTCAAAGTAAGAAACAGCCAGGAAGGTGAAAGACTGGCCTGGTGGTTTTAGCAACAGACTAGAAGTGAAGACATACAGTCTTTTTTTCCTTAAGCTGGACATTTACTCATTGATAATTTTTTTCTGGGACAAAGAAGAAATGTAACTAAAAGTCTTTTTTTTTTTTCCTAAGAAGGTCATGTCATTGAGATTTAATCCACAAGCGTGTTATAAATCCAAGGAGTCATTGGATGTGAACTATTGAGGTGTAGAGTAGTAGGTAAAACCCTTCAAAGGCTGGTCCCTGCTGGCCCCTCCCTCTTCCTCTCCTGCTACTCCTTCACTCTAGCTGGACCCTGGGCCTTGGAACTCCTAACTCTGCCCCACTTCTCAAAGCTCTGTACATTCTCTGGTCTGGTTCAAGAGCCCCTGAATCAGTGAGGCATCCTTGATTCTCTCAAGTAGAAATAATCCCTCCTTTTGTTAATCTAGACCTGCGCTGTCCAATATGGTAGCCACTAGCCATGTGAGGCTATGGAGTGACTGAACTATGGCTGGTTCAAATTGAAGAGAACTGTACAAGGGTAAAACATATCCCAGATTTCAAAGACTTAATAGAGAAAAAGAATGTAAACTATCTGGTCAATCATTTTTATGCTGATTAGCTATAGACATGAAAACATCTTCATATATTAGGTTAAATTAACGATATCATTAAAATAAATCTCATTTCTTAATGTGGCTAATAGAAAATCTTAAATTGTACGTGTGGCTCACATTTGTGGCTCACCTTATATTTTTATTGGAGAGCACTGCTCTCAAGCTCACCCCCATCTCAGTCACTGAACTTAGCAAATTCTATGACAATGCATTTATCTGTCTCCTCTAATAATGGATTTTCATTAATGGGGAGGGTCATATCCTAATTATCTCTCATCCTCCTTGCTGCCTATGATAACACCTAGAACTTATAGACACACAATAGAGTATCTACAGAACAGAAATGAACTCATAAGAAAATATTGTTTCAAGAAATTATATAGTTCAAGTTATATTGTTAAGACCTTATTATTGAGTAAAAGTTGTGGGATTACATTTCCTCATTTTTCTTTTGGGTTCTTGGTGGCTACTTATTAATCTATTATTTAAAGTTATGAAATTCTACCATGAAAATTATGTTACACTACTTTAACTTTAAAAAGCTGATGATATGTTTATTCTACCAAAAAAACATAAGATTTTTCTGGCAACCATACGGTGACACCTTATTTACCAGTACTCATTTAACCAGAAAACATTGCATGTATTCTCATTTTTTTCCCTTAACCTCATGAAGACAGTATTAAACAAAATAAAACAACCTTGTTATAGGCAGATGTATATATTTTTAATTTTTTATCTTTATTTATCTTCAAGAGAGAGAGAGAGAGACATAGCGTGAGTAGGGGAGAGACCAAAAGAGGGAGACACAGAATCTGCAGCAGGCCCCAGGCTCTGAGCTGTGTGAGACTAGAACTCACAAACTGGGGTATCATGACCTGAGCTGAAGTCAGACATTTAACCAATTGAGCCAGTTTTTTAAAGAATGTGCCTCACACAGTGTAGCATAGCATTATAAATTGTTAAGCAAATATTAATTCCATTGTCAACATTGTGAGTTGGAAGACCAGTAGATTGTAAGTCTCTAATTGTGATATTTGAAAGTACTACAGAAAGAAAATAATAAAAAGAAATTTAACCTTAGAATAATAAAATCCTCAGATCATCAAAAAAGCAGCAATTATACTTTCTAGCCTGTACTTATTAAGATGGAATAACTAATTAAACATTTATGCAAATTTTCACTGAATAAAAATGCTTAGTTGACAAAAATGACTTGGTTTTTAGAATATCTGATCTTATTTGGATTTTACTATGTCTTTGTGCATTTCCCGAGTGCATATTAGTGAAGGAGAAATGGAAAAGGACAAGAAAAAGCCAGTCAACTCACCCTAGACTTGAAGTGACCATGCTATGGATCATTAATTTAAAAAATAGCAAATGATTGAAATTGGTTTTTTGAAACATAAAATGATTCAATAAGGTCCACTTGTGAATTGTAATATCCTATTTTTACAAAGTGCTTGGGGCACCTGGGAGCCTCAGTCAGTTAAGTGTCTGACTTTTGTTTAAATCTTTTTTTTTTAAGTGTCTGACTCTTGATTTTGGCTCAGATCATGATCTTATGGTTCATGAGTCCAAGCTCCACATCAGACTCTTCACTGACAGTGCAGAGCCTGCTTCGTATTGTATCCTTCTCTCTCTACTCCTTCCCCACTTGTGTTCTCTCTCTCTCTCAAAATAAATACATTTTTAAAAAGTGTTTGATTCATTAATAAAATAGGCAATTATCTTATGGTAATACCATTCACCTTTAAGTGGCAACATATGTCTGTAGAAGAGCTACTCATTAATAACTTGACTTTAAGAAGGCTCGTGGATTTGCATAAGCCTCAAATTTGTGTGCAAAATACAGCCTCTACTCATGGCCTTTGTTTACAAAGTTATTTGCCTGCAGAGTGTTATGGCAAGAGCAGTAAACTTAGGTAAAGAAAATCTGGGTGCATTTATTAATTTAGGTGAAACTTTTGATTTCCTAGACATCAGTAGCTCAGCCAAAAATAAGAACTTTGGATTAGATTAACATAAAAATCAATTTCACTTTAAAATGCATTTAAAGTAAATATTGTTTGAGCAAACATACTGCTCATGTGATACTGTTTAGTGTTAAAATGTAGTCTTTTAAAACGTATGCAAATATAATAATATTCAATTTATTCAAATATATAATGTATTTAAGTTTATTTATTTATTCAGATACTCAAGTACTATAAAAAGGAAGAATTTATTTATATAAGAAGGTCGGGCAGTTATGATGTCTCTTCTACCATGATGAACATCAAGACTATGCTCTTGCAGACACACGGCACAATTTAATCTCAGACACAGATTTATTTTTAGAATTTCATCTTCAGGTCAGTTTCAAGACTATGCTTAGTCACTGTGTTATTCTGCACTATGATTAAAAAAAAAGTAATTTTCTAATTTCTTGAAAACTGAACCCCTCCTGAAAGTGTGCATCAAGATGATAATTATAGTTTATAATTGAAGAAGTCAGGACTTCAAAAGAAGTTCAAGTTCAAGTGAAGCTGAACTTTACTTTAATCTACTTCTATATAGACTGTTCATGCTTAGGTAGCTACTGAACAGATATCTACGTGTCCATACACTCTTGTATTTATAATTTTTGTAGCTGTTGAAATCTGTAAAAGCATTGAGGAACTGGGTTCAAACTTAATTAGCTCTCCACATGCCAGAGTCAATTAGTAGCTACAAAAAATTTTAGAGTACATATGCACTAAGTTCCTCTACACAGCCTGATAGATTGGAGAGTGTGACACAGATCACGACACATTTCGTTTTTAACTTTCAAAGTAGGAGGCAGCCTTTATATAAAAAAAACCCTGAAATAATGTGCCTCTTTATAAGACATGTACTTTATTTTATAAACTGTTCCACAAATCTTCATAACTTTTCATAACATTGCTGGAGATATCTTTCTAAATCTATAAATGTTTGGATCTCCCTTCTGCTTTGAAATGTTCAAAGATGATCCTGTTGCTTGCAGGACAAATCTAAATTCTTGATCACAGGCTCACAAACAAATTGTCTTTTGAAATTTATCTTTTTCTACTCCCCCAAGGGCAGTTTATGCTTTAATTGCACCATTCCATTGTATTTTCTTTTCTTTCATACACCTGTACCTCTGTTCTCTTCCTTCTACTCTTTTTTTTTAAAGTTTATTTATTTATTTTGAAAGAAACAGAGACAGGGCAAGTGAGTGAGGAGATGAGAATGGGAGAGAGAGAATCCCACGCAGGCTCCACACCACCAGCACAGAGTTCAATGTGAGCCTTGAATCCTTGAAGCCACAAGATCATGACCTGAGCTGAAACCAAAAGTCAGACAATTAGCCAACTGAGCCATCAAGGCTCCCCTTATTCCTTCCATTCTCATCAGATATTAGCCTAATGGACTGTCCCTTCTCCTATATCCTTCTCCACTATGGTGAAATTAAACTCACCTTTTAAGGTCCGTCACAATGTCATTTTCATTGTTACATACTCTCACACCTGCAGACTCAGTAATATCGCCTTCTTCTATTTCTTCATAATACTGTGTAGAGTATGAACCAAATAAAAGTGTGCCTCGAATGTAGAAGGTGCTCAATTATTATGTGCTGAATTTTGAATGAAATTGGCCTGACAACTCCACCACACATGAACCACTTGGAGGTCAACACTCTACAGCAGATGGCCCAAAGTAGAATCCCAGCATGACCACTACAGTTGTCCGCCCAATGAACTTAAGTAAATTAATGATGAGCAGGTTTACATATATTTGGGCTTTTGTTACCTTATCCTTAAAATGGAGACATTTTGTGATGATTAAAAGAGTTAACATGATCTCAGGGTTGTGAGTTTAAGCCCCATGTTGGGCTCAGTGATGGGCATGAATCCTACTTAAAAAAAATAAAATAAAAATGTAAAAAAAAAAGGAATTAACAAATGTAAAACATTTAGAAGAACTCCAGCACATTGGAATCTTTTAATAAGTATATTGTTGTTATTGTTATTAGAAGTTCTTTCTTTATTTTTATAACTTTATTATTATTATTTATTTTTATTTTTATTATTCTTTATTTTTAAAACTTTATTCTTAGCAAAAATTGTTGTCTGGTTGGTGAAATGGAAATGACAAGAGCTTTGAGAGATGGAAAGCCTGACTGTACCAGTGGTCAGGAAGAAGGTGCATTTTCTGGCAGGTTGTATAGAATTAATTATTTGGAGGACATCCTATGATCAGATTAAGAGTAAGATGACACAAAATATGATGTAAGAACGTTTCTCAGAATTGTATCTTTGGTTATGTAGTTACATATAGTCATGAAGAAGGAAAGAAAAGCTTTCAGGTGACTAAATAGGAAGTTTGGGATAAAGTGAGCATGTAAGATCATTCTAAAAAACTGTGATTTTAAAATAATGTCTCAATAAAATATATTTAAAATTTTCAAAAAAAACTCTAAAAAAAAGTAAGTAATTTGAATCTGCATATTACCTTCATGGCAGTAACTGATGTTAGAGCATTTTCTAGAATTTCCCAAATACAAAAAAATGACAGTCTATAAACAAATTATAAATTATGATTGAATCATTTATAAAGTAATAATAATTTTATAAGCACTGTTACAAAGTTAAAACATTCATAAAATAATGATAATCCAAAACAGCAGAATATGCATTCACTGTCTTCCATAATAACTTTGGTTGTAACCTGCAAACTAGAAAATGTCCAAAAGAGAATGAACGGGATCATGTAAGGCTTAACTGGCCTGGTGAAGATATTTAAATGTGTTCCCCGGTGGAGTTAAGACTTAAGGAAAGGACAGCTTCCTACAAATACCTTCCACCTAGTAAATGGAAGAATGACAAGACTTACCTTGTGACTATCCTAAAGTCAGGACTGGAACAAAATGCTGGATATGATAGGGAGAGAGACATCAGATAGGTTAAGACTCTTCTGATGAGTGGAGGTAGCCCATAAAGTCATGGTGTAGACTTGCATGAGCCCACTTCATCATTGAGCACATGAAAAAAGAAATCAGATAAATATTTGCAGGCATTTATCAGACTAAGGTCAGGTTCAAAAGGTTTAGTGATCAATAGGCAATTCTACTAATCAGAAAGGATTATTAACAGCTATTTCAGCATGACAGATAGATTGCACAGCTATACAGGTATTTTCTGACTTATGAAAGTGATTAGACAAGCAAAGCACTTAGATTTTGTAGCTGTGTTAACTAGTATTGAGGTAAAGGAGTATTCTTCAGGGAACTTACCTCTCGTGAATTGGATCCTTTGACTCCATCCGTAGTGTCCTTTACTTTCATGACATACGCTTGTTCCTTGATGATTCCCTCTTGTCCCATAATTTTAAAAACCACCTCACCCAAAAAAATGAATAGTCCAGTGAAGAAATGGGCAGAAGACATGAATAGACACTTCTCCAAAGAGGATATCCAGATGGCCAAATGCACATGAAACGATGCTCAGCATCACTCATCATCAGGGAAATACAAATCAAAACCACACTGAGCTATCACCTCACGCCCGTCAGAGTGGCTAAAATGAACAAATCAAGAGACTACAGATGCTGGTGAGGATGTGGAGAAAAGGGCACCCTTCTACATTGTTGGTGGGAATGTAAACTGGTGCAGCCGCTCTGGAAAATAGTGTGGAGGTTCCTCAAAAAACTATCAATAGATCTCCCCTATGACTGAGCAATAGCACTGCTGGGGATCTACACAAGGGATATAGAAGTGCTGATGCATACGGGCACATGTACCCCAATGTTCATAACGGCACTTTCAACAATAGGCAAATCATGGAAAGAACCTAAATGTCCATTAACTGATGAATGGATCAAGAAGATGTGATATATATATATATATACACACACACACACACACACACACACAATGGAGTACTACATGGCAATGAGAAAGAATGAAATATGGCCATTTGTACCAATGTGGATGGACCTTGAGGGTGTCATGCTAAGTGAAATAAGTCAGGCAGAGAAAGACAGATACCCTATGTTTTCACTCATAGGTCTAACAGGAGAAACCTAACAGAGAACAATGGGGAGGGGAAGGGGGAATAAGAGTTAGGGAAAAGGAGGGAGGCAAATCATGAGAGACTCTTGAATACTGAAAACGAACTGAGGGCTGAAGGGGAGGGGAAGGAGGGAAGCGGGTGATGGTCATGGGGGAGGATACTTGTGGGGAAGAGCACTGGGTGTTATATGGAAACCAATTTGACAATAAACTATATATGATGTTGAAAAACAAAGAGATAGAAACTTGGTCAACCTCAATGAAACATTTCCATTTCTTAGAAAATACAGTTTATTAGAGTTTATATAAGATAAAGTAAAAAATATGAACTGAATAAATTATTTGTCAAAAATAAAAATAAAAACCACCTCAATACTGGTATTATGTATTTCCAGACATATTTTCTCTCCCTCAGAGACTCTATAACTCAATCAGGATGAAAGCTAAAATCTTTATAATGGCCTTAAAGGACCTGCACAATCAGCTTCTCAGGGCCCCTCACCCCATTGCTTCTTTCACCTCATCCACTACTTTTCTCCCACTTGCCCATCCCACTCCAGATATGTTGGCTTCTTGTTCTTTCTCTAAGATGCCAAGCACACTCTCACTCTCAACTTCAGCTTCAGTAAAGGCAACTCCTTTAGCCTACAGTGACTTTCTTCTAAATATTCTCATGGCCCAATCCACCACCGCTTGAAGCTCATCTTTTCAATGAGTGCTGCACTACTTTATTTAAAATGTTATCTTCTAACATACATTAATATATATGTATTGTATTATTATATTATTATTATTATATTATTTTTATATTATTATTATTCCCC
Organism: Suricata suricatta; assembly: GCF_006229205.1. Lineage (NCBI taxonomy): Eukaryota > Metazoa > Chordata > Mammalia > Carnivora > Herpestidae > Suricata > Suricata suricatta. The sequence goes on from NC_043704.1 coordinate 18,811,090, forward strand.
ACAGGATAAGCACCACAACTGTAGGTACATATTTCTCTTTTTTCATTGCTATACTTTCCACAGATGTCTTTTTTTTTTATTCAGCAAATATGTACTTTTGAAGGGTACACTTTATTGTCCAACTAATGTTGAACTTGGCTCTGTTACTCATTCTAGTCAATAGAATGTGGGCAGAAATGACAGTGTGCCACTTTAAACAAAGACTTTCCTCCATGAAAAAGGAATGTCCGTAATAGTCGCTACTTTTTTGAACATGTTCCCAGAATGATAGATAGGCATGGCAGACCTGAATCCCACACATGCCTAAATCCAAATTTAAGTGAGCCCTTCAGAGCTTAGCAGAGTTATCAATAACCCAGGGATCCATGAGAAAGAGACAAAAATTCTTATAACCCTCCAGAATTAGGAGGGTTATAACCCTCTTATAATACCGCCCCAGGAAAGAACTGACTGATGCATATCCCAAGTACCGATGCTTAGTACATAGGAGGTGCTCAATAAATGTGTTCGAGATAATAAGTCAGGGTTAAATGACTTTCTAATTAAGCTTTTTGCACTATTCTGAGACACTAATTCTGAGTGTCTTGTGCACAAACTATTCTCTAGGATTATTTAAGTCCTTATGGGGCACCTGGGTGGCTCAGTCAGGGTGGCTCAGTCAGTTATGCATCCGGCTTCAGCTCAGGTCATGATCTCACAGCTTGTGGGTTGCAGCCCCGCATCGGGCTCTGTGCTGACAGCTAGCTCAGAGCCTGGAGCCTGCTTCAGATTCTGTGTCTCCCTCTCTCTCTGACCCTCCCCTGCTCGCACTGTCTCTCTCTGTCTCTAAAAAATAAATAAAAAGCATAAAAAAATTTTAAGTACTTATATAATTTTTTAATCTCTTTCAGGTCACTCCAATATCACTGAATTAATTATTATTCAAGATACTAAGTACCATTCCAATGAACTATAAGACTGTAAGTGTTTTTTAAATAACTGTTTATTCAAATGATTTCCATATTAAAAAAAAAGTAATGAAGGAGTATGGGGCAAGTTGAGGACAAATTACAGAATAACCACATCCATTTTCCACCCCTTCTCTACTACCCCCTCCCCTGCACGGGTAGAGAATTGTGATATTCCTCAGACACCCCTGGGTACCCAAAAACAAAGGAAAGGGGTTTAAGTGCTTGCCATGGTGATGTGAGAAACCAAGGCAAATGAAAAATTAAATTCCCTTACTGCCTACAGGCCATGGACAAGTCCTTGAAATGGGCAGAGTGGCCTCCCTCTAGGACCTCAGCTGCCTCCATGATGACACTTTGCTTGGAGCAAAAGAGAATCTTGGCTTACCATTATCCCAACCTCCAGAATCCTATTAAGTCTATTTAACATATAAAACTTCCTTTGGACACTTCTTTGTCACACCTCCCCAAAGATATATGCTAGTAATCATACTCCAAGCTTATGGCCCCCTGAAATACATCTGAGGGGTCTCATGACTGAGGGTATGCTACTCGGCAATAAATGGTGTTTTCCTAACAACACCTAACCCCTCAAAATCCTGGAAACCTTGCTTCCAAAATACCTTAGAGATTTACTCCATCCTTGACCCCTCCTAACCTGAAGATGTATAATCAGTTACCTGTCTCGACCCCAGTGCAGCTCTTCCTGTGCACAGGTCCTGTCCCTGTGCTTTAATAAAAACACCTTTTTGTACCGAAGATGCCTTCAGGAGTTCTTTCTTGGACGTCAGCTCTGAACCCCTCCCCCCATTACCCTAAAACCCCATCACCAAGTGTTTGGCTGTCTTTAAGTTTTTAGTCACTAACCTCAAGTGCTTCAAACATCAAAACTCTTTATTTTTCAAGGAAGTACATGTGACGAGGATGTTGGTGGCCCCATCTTTTCAAGGATCCTAACAGCCGGGATGAATCTACTATTCAGTCATTGAATCTGGTTTAGTATGATGTTTTTTAGGGTGTGACTTCGCTTTCAGTAACTTGCACACTGAGGAAATTTAGTTTAGAGGAAATGATAGGTTTTTGGAAGATGTCAGTCCATGGTTTGGTCATAAACCAGATTGTCACAGCATCTTTATTGGAACAGTTACTTGAAAATTTTGGAATGGCTCCTTTCTGTTTTGCTTTCCACTTTATTGCTGCTTTTTGTTTGACTTCTTTCCTTCCCTCTTTTATTATGTTTCTCCTCACTACTTGCTTCTTTTAAAAGGCCATTAACGAGTGTGGTCCCAAGCTCCAAAGCAAATAAGCCATAGAAGAAAAGGGATGAAAGAACTGAAGTTTAAATTTTCTGCCAGGTTTTGATGGATCTTAAGGGCAGCGGGGGCTCTAGCCAGTTTTTGTAGGAGCTGCTACAAGGTTGCCTCCCTTTCCGCCTCTCTACTGGTATAACTGGAATTGCAAGAAGTGTCCAAACATTTAAGAGCCAGTTTTTCTTAGAATTGGTTTTCCACAGCGTCAAAAAATGCATTTGTTTTCCTGGTGAAGACCATTTGTCTCTCCCCTACCCTGAATATTTTGCATCCCTCCCACAGGGGCCCACCCTTGCACCATTATACAGGAAGATTTCACGTCTCAGCTTTAGCCAAAACCTATAATATGAAAGTCATTAACAAAAACATTCCTGTTTCTAGATGGTATCAAATTGACTGGGGAGAGGCCTCTATGTGTGGTATTTATTTGATCTTGCTAATCTCATGAAAAGGTTTTTTGATTTTTAATCTCTTATTCATAAAAAGGATACCTTAATTCCTTTACTGTTTAGCATAACAAATAGACTTAATTTTAAGCATATGTCACAAACATGAATTTGACAGATCAATTTATTTTTCAACAAATATTTATTGAGCTCACACACTGTATCAGGGACCATTATAAGTGGTAGAGACACACCAATGAACAAAACAGGAAATAATCCTGTCTCTCGGGTAGCATATATGTTACTAAGGAGACAAACGATAAATAGTGTTAGTGGTCAGTGCTAAAAAGGAAAATAAAAGAGAGAAAGGAGAATTGAAAATCTCTAGATTACAATTTTACATAATATACCAGGGGAACATAAATCTACATGAGAAAACTCCATTAAAACAAAGGCTTAAGGAATAGATGTTTTAAATATATTCTTGTAATTACAAAAAGAATGTATATTGGCTCAAGAGGGGAAAGAAGGTAATTAAGAAAATCCCAGAGAAATTGTAATAATTATTTGTAACTCTACCATTCACAATTAATACTTATTTCAAACTTGATATAGATTCATCCAAGTCTTTAGGTATGGCTGGGCTCTATGTGTGTGTGTGTGTAACAGAAAGACACACACACACACACACACATACACACAGAGGGAGGGAGAGAGAGAGAGAGGAAGAATATACACGTTATTTAGAGAATTGAGAAAGTACTCAATTTCATATGTGAAATTCCAATTCTTCTGCACACAGTCTTTGAAAATAATTTTTTACAACTTTTCAGGTTTTGTTGTTAAAATGATACCATGTGGAAAATAACCTTACAAACGTTCTTGCACATACCCTGATAATTCTTTCTCAATATAACTATCACATCAAAATGTATACACATTTAAAAAGTTGTTGAACATTTAGTATTGTCTTTGGTATGCCAATTTATACTGATATTGTGAATATTTCAGAGTGACCTGTTACCTGCACTTTCACCAATGTGGATACTTTAAGCAGCAAGAAAGAAGATCCAATTCAATGGACTTCAACTATAAGGAGGTTCTGATATATACACATAAAGCATGGGAGGGAGTTTTTCAGAGCTGGCTAATTCAGGAGCTCAGTGATGTCGTTTCCCATTCTTCTATCCTCATCATAATGAGTTTTTCCCCAAGACTTATATCATGGCCTGGCCATTACGCTGCTGTCTACCAGCTTCAAGGCCATGCTCCTGTTCTCCATGTTCGATGCCGGGGCTGACTGCTGCGAACCCATTTTTGCTGCTCCTGTTGACTCGCTGCGACACTGGCCCGCAGGAAGCATGAGAAGGAGCCTGACCCGATGGATGGAGCGGAGTCTCCTCTCTGGTCCTGTTACTGTCAGGCGAACTGCACAATAACTTCTCCAACAGGCAGCGACAGCTCCTCCTGCAACGGGTGACTGCCGCGTGCAGGTGGTCGGGGTCTCAGAAGTTGTTCCATTTTGTCCTCAGAGACACCAGCACTACCGATGCTCCCCCCTCCTAAGTCAGAAGCTGTTGGTCCCCTACATCCACCTTCATTCAAAGTTTAATAATTCTAAATACTTTCCTCTGTTCCCTCCATCATGAGAGTGACAGATGCTTCCTACAGTTACCACACCATGATTCCTTAATGTTCTTTTTTCCCTTTTGAGTTCTTCTATACACAATTAATAATTATTTAGATTAAATCCTCTGTGATATTAAACTAACCACTATGGCTTCTGATTCCTTACTGGACCCTATCGAAAGCTATCCTCATGGTGACAAGTTGGCTGCCTCAAATCCATGTTCCAAATCTTTACATAATAATACCCTAGGGCCTGGACAGAACTCCCTTGCTCAGTTCCTTTGAAAAAAGAAGAAACGTTTCCCAGAGGCCACCAAGCATATGTCTTCTAATGTGTCATAGTCAAGGTTTACATCACACTGACCCTTCTAAATGAATCCCATTCAAAGGGTATAGAGTTACCATTATTGAAATAAACTAATTAAGATGGTTGGTAAAGGTTGGAGGAGCTCAGACTTCCCTGAAATATATGTACCATATCATATTCCTAAAACCCTGAAGGATTTATTTTAGGAATGAAGGAAAGAGGAAAGGAGGGTGGTTACGTGATGTAGAGCTGATAATTAACCATGTCTACCATTACAACTTACCGAAAACCTATAAATGTTCTCTCTCAACTGAAAGACTAATATTTACTTTTTACTTTCATATTGTGCTCCATGAATAGCTTCAGATGCTGCAACTATGAAAACTCTTAAGACTGGATGTCAAATTTCCATATTACTGAAAAAACTCCACAGGAGATAGTGTTTGAGATTTCTGTTTGAACTTGAGAAGAAATCATGTACATAAAAGTGGATGTAGTTCAGATATGATCTTCTTGGATCATTCATTGGCCCCATTTCACAGAGGATGGTTCTGAGACCTTGTGTGATAAAGTGGATTTTCAAGATCTTGAAGGCAAGTAGGAGGAGAGACAGCCAGCACTCTCCTACATTAACCCTAGCTCTGCACCAAGAAGCCATTTATCAAGTCCCCATTGCTATTTGTCAAAATAAAAGTGGCTTTTGAAATTGTCACATGCAGTATAGGGCTGCAACATTTCTGATATATCTCAGTGAACTAAACTTGATTCCAAGAGTAGAAGAGAGGATATCTCATCTAAAACAACATGCTTGGCTTTGGGTTATGTAAAAAGAATGCACGTAACTACTTTTTAAGAGCAAATTTACTTGTAGTGATTTAAAACCTCAAGTCACAACTGGCATATAATTGATATTTGATATTTATCTTAAATATATCTATTAGTATCCATATTTGTTTGAAATATATCTATATATTTTTCAGATGCTGGGAACAACAAACACTCTCCCCCTCCATTTTCTGTAATTTTCCACATAACAGAAACTTTATTCACTAATGCTTCCTCCTACCATATTGCATTGAATTCTTTTTTTTTAATGTTTATTTATTTTTGAGAGAGATTAAGAGACAGAGCACAAGCAGGGGAGGGGCAGAGAGAGAAAGAGACAGAGAATCCAAAGCAGGCTCCAGGCTCTGAGCTGCTTCACAGAGGCCAACGCGGGGCTCAAACCCAGGAACCATAAGATCATGACCTGAGCCAAAGTCAGATGCCCAACTGACTGAGTGCCACCCAGGTGCCCCTACATTGGATTATTAAAACAGTCCCAGTAAATATCATTATTTTCATTCTATACCTGGGAAAAAGAAGTCCTGTGAGGCCTAAAATAGCAGAGGTAATTAAAGAGCCAGATCTGAAATTTAAGCCTTGTTTTGCTCACACAGGACATTCATTCAGGCTACTCATTTACATTTGGGAAGAAATAGCTGACTAATAAAGAAACCTTCATCAAATAGCTAACTGGATTTAATAACTTCAAGAATTTAGTCCAAGGCTGGGGCACCTGGGTGGCTCATTCGGTTAAACGTCTGGCTTTGGCTCAGGTCGTGATCTCATGGTTTATGGGTTCAACCCCGCATCGGGCTCTGTGCTGACAGCTCAGAGCCTGGAGCCTGTTTCGGATTCTGTGTCTCCCTCTCTCTCTGACCCTCCCCTGCTCTCGCTGTCTTTCTCTGTCTCTCAAAAAGAAATTAAAAAAACATTTAAAAAATTTTAAAGAATTTAGTCCAAGGCTGAAAATTTCTGGCTCCAGACCTTGAGCATAACTGAAGTCATCAAGAAAACCTGAGAGTTTTTGCATCACTATTTAGTAGTGCATATGTAATGCATCATAACAAAATTGGCATTCAACATGCATAAAGACAAATGAAAATTTTGATATAGCCAAGCTTTACTCAGGATATTCAGTCTTCTATGATGTGAATAACAATTTTACCGTACCCACCTTCACATAATCCACTTTCATGATGACACTATCTGGAAAGTACCTATAATTATTTATGAACTCTGGATTTGGGATATACAACATGGAAAAGAAGAACTATCAAAATGTCTTGACAGAGTTTATTTTGTTTCTCTTGAGAGAGTAAGGGATGGGGGCTAGGGAGGTGATGGGGGACTCCCAAGCAGTCTCTGCACTGTTGGTGCAAAGCCCAATGCGGGGCTGGAACCCACACACCAAGAGGTCATGACCTGAGCTGAAATCAAGACTCAGACACTTAACCAACTGAACCACTCATGTGTACCTCCCAAGAGTTCTTAAATGGATAAAATCTTATACACCAGAGTTTCTTAAAATCAAAAGCTTAGATTCTCTGAATTAGGTCTTGAAATTTGAGTCTATCAGCTAACAGACATCAGAAAGCCTTGATAAGCAACTGACCATCCCAACTCACTATGGAAATAATGTAAAAGAGTATAGTGTTTTTATTTCTAATGTTATTCACTCATGAACAATCATGGAGAATTTGATCATAAAAGTGTAATTTTTCAAAATATCAGATAAACTAAAAAGGAAATGACTTTAACTTAAGGAAATACTCTGGATTCAATAATAGGCAGGATCACTAAAACAAACGAAACAGGAGGAATGCTACTTGCCCAAATAGCATAGGGAATCAATATTTGTGACTATTTTGCATTTTTACTCAGTATGTTGGTTAATTATCAAATCCATATTTCCATTGAGAAAAAATGTTAATGTGTAATTATTATACATCATCTGGGCTATCAGTCACTGGGAAATTCATTGCCGAAACTCATTTGTAGATATTTACCATGAGTCATTATCAGATGAAAAAGAGAAGCCTTGCATTTTGAGATTAATAGGGAGAATTCAACACTGAACAGTGAACATGACTTGTCTTATCTCATACTGGCTGTAGCATAAACAGGTTTTTTGGCTTGTGTTTTGTGCATCGCTTTAATGAGAAAATCAATGAAATGAAACTAGGATAATATACTACTCGAAGCATAATTTATTAATAGTAGTAGCCTCTTTCTCAAAATATCATTGAACATGGAATATTCGTTCATGGTGGCATAGGCACAGGAGATGGGACTCATCCAAATCATGCTGTGAGCCACCTTATTTATTGTTTTCAGAATTTTAACAAAGTATCTTTTTCTTAATGCGTTTTCATTGATCAAATACTTTCTTTCAAAAATAGCCATTAGGTGTTCAAGATTCTCCATGGCACCAAGGAAAACTTAAGGCATTTGGCTATTTCAAAATAGTCTTTTCATGACCTTAAAGTTTATAAAACACTGTTACTAAACTAGTGGCTAATGAAAGGTATCAGCCATAAACAGCTTGATGCTATATATTACAAAGATGCCTCTATAACTTTATTTTTCTACATGTAATCATCTATTCATTTCTTAAATTTCTTCAAGGTTTTATTTTGACACTTTCAGCATTAATAATGGTTATATGTATTCAAATAGCAGTAAGAGTGTGTCACTATTAAAAAAAAAAAAACAATACTCTCGTCTTCCTGGAAGACTTTGTCCCTGGGAGCAATTTGTTCATTTATCCAATTCCTTCCTGCTAATATTATGGGAATATACATTTTAATGATTCTTCATACCACTCACATATGCCTCCTGCTTTTACCTTGCAAGTCTACATCAGGTGAGCTATGAGAAAAGAAAGCAGGGAAATGCAAAGAAGCAATAATGGCAAAGCTTTAGCATTTTAGAAGAGAAGGGAGATGAGGAGGAAAACCAGGAGCTTGTACACTTAAAAAATACATTTATACACTGTGTATTTTTAGTAAAATACATAACATCCCCATAGGCAGACTATTTTCATTTTGCAGAATACTTGTATCAGTCGCTAAGTTCTTCATGAGATTTCACTGCAAGATATCCATAATATAAATTTTCAGAATTCCCTTTGTACTTGCTGAAAGCTGGTGTCAGCCCCAGTTGCAAAAATTCAGTTATTTATGGCCTTTTTAAATGTTTATTCTTTTATTTTTGGGAGAGAAGGAGAGCACAAGCCACGGAGGGGAAGAGAAAGAGAGAGGGAGACACAGAATTTGAAGCAGCTTCCAGGCTCTGAGCTGTCAGCCCAGAGCCAGATGTGGGGCTCGAACCCACAAACCATGAATTCTTGACCTGAACTGAAGTTGGACACTTACAACTGAGCCACCCAGGTGCCCCAGTTATTTATGTTTCAAGTCTCTGGATGTGATTTAACTGCAGGTGATAGAGTAGTAATTGCTGTATTTATTCTCTCTTTGTCTTCCATGGTAACTGGAGAAAAGATAGCTTTGGCTAACTCACACAGTAAGGACAGCAGCTGGCCTTAATATAGCCTGTCACACACTGGCCCTAAAGGCTCTTACTGGTTGGTACTGGAAGAGTACTTGCCACTACTTAAGGAAAGAATAGGCCCACTGGCCAAAACAAATAAAAGAACATTATTCCATAGCAGATCAGCCCTAACATGTATAAAGAAAAAAATAATAAACAGTTTTTAAAGATTTTATTTATTTTTGATACAGAGAGAGACAAAGCATGAGAGGGGGAGGGGCAGAGAGAGAAAGAGACACAGAACCAGAAGCAGGCTCCAGGCTCTGAGCTGTTAGCACAGAGCCTGATGCCGGGCTGGAATCCGTGAACATGATATCTGACCTGAGCTGAATTCGGAGGCTTAGCTGACTGAGCCACCCAGGCGCCCCTAGACATTTTATATATAAAGCATAAACAAGTCATTGGCTATCTAAGATAAGACCTACAGATATTTCTCATTAAAAATACTTAATGTTTATTTATTTTTGAGAGAGATACAGAGAGAGACAGTGGGAGCGGGAGAATGACAGAGACAGAGAGAGACGCAGAATCTGAAGCAGGTTCCAGGCTCTGAGCTGTCAGAGTTGTGAGATCATGACCTGAGCCAAAGTCGGATACTTAACCAACTGAGCCACCCAGGCACCCCAATTATTGTTTTTGTAGTTGGCTTCAGTCAGGGGGGGGAAGTTAGAATTCCTTTGAAACATTTTAAAATTATTTTAAAATTAAAAGGTTTTTTTCCTCTCTTTAGTGAATTAAAATATACCACAGAAAGGTATACATAGTATAAGGCTCAAAACATATTGTTAAGCTGACCACATTCTTATAACTAGCACCAGATCAAGAAACAGAATGTGTCTAGGTCTTGGGCAAGCCCACTGAGTTCTGTCCTAGTCACTGCCTCTTTGAGGTAATCACCATCCTAATTTTTTTAAATGTTTCCTTTTTTTTTTAGAGAGAGAGAGCAGGGGAAGGGCAGAGAGAGAGAGGGAGACAGAGGACCCAAAGCAGAGTCTATGCTGTCAGCACAGAGCCAAGTCCGGGGCTTGAACTCACGAACTGGGAGATCATGACCTGAGCCAAAGTCAGATGCTTAATGGACTAAGCCACCCAAGTGCCGCTATTCTAACTTCTAACACAGATAGTTTTTGTCTGTTTTACATAAATATAATCATAAAGTGAATAGTCCTTCCTGTCTGGATTCTGTTGCTTAATTTTGTTTTGAGATGCATTATTGCTTAAATTCGAGAAGTTCATTCCCTTGCTCCATTTTGTGAATTGACCACTGTTTTCTTGTCCATTCTACTGTTGATGGTCATTAGGATGGTTTCCGCTTTGGGGCGGAAATTAGTGATGATTTTAAGATTTTTGTGCATGCCTTTTGACGAATCTGTGTTTATGAAATTGTAGGTCATTAGGGATGCCTATGCCCAGCATTATTAGACATTTTCAAATCATTTCCCAAAGTGGCTGCATACTTTACATTCCCACCAGCGTGTGAGATTCCTGCTTATTCTCCCTTATTTTCAATACATTTTAGTATCAGTATTTTGCTTTTGAAACAGAGTGATTTCTCCACCACTATTTTTCATAGGCTTTTGAAACACATAAACACCAAACTATTTTTATAATTGCATCCATTTTAACTAATGGGTTTAAAATCATAACATTTTAAATCTTTCCTGCTTCCTATACAGATGCCATTCTGATGATTTTCCTCTCTGTGCTTCTTTGTTTTACTTGTTGGCCAACATATAGAAAATATTCTATTAATTAAAAAAGTATCAAAGAAAAGTGTATCCATGTGACAAATGGTATTTTTCAACATGAATAAAATATCAATTTCTCTATTCTTGAAATTGTAGGTAGAATTCTTCCTAATAAACAAGATTTTTTTATTTCCATTTCTCTCTAAAATTAAGTTTCTCTCAACCACATGAAAAGAAAGCCCAATTTCAAGCTCACTTCATTGTAAACTCAAAGATAAGTCCATCAACATACACCAAGGATATATTTCTTGGCTTTCCATTAGTATTATCTTACTTATTCCATAAAAACAAACAAGCAAACAACCTGTGAGATAGCATTTTGGGTTTCTTACAAATAGGGTTAAGGACACTTATGACTTCTTTCATATCCTACAAATGCGAGGGATTCAGAGCTCAGATCTGCTAATTCAGCATTTTCCTACTTATTTGGCCAAGGAGATGTCTCTTCACAAAACACTTGTAAGCATCTTGCAGGACCTATTTCTTGAAAACAACAGCTTGGAAAGCATTTTTCCAATTTCAAACCCAACCAGCTCTCCCTGACACCACAGATGTCTTTACCAAGCTATGAAGGAGCTAGATTTAAAACAGTACAGAAATTCAGGCTATCGAAATTAAATTAGTCTCAACATTCCATTCTGTTTCTTTAGATGAAGGACACAGTTAAAAGGATTGCCCCAGAAATGTACATATTTAAACATCTTTAGTTATTTTTATTCCAAACACATTAACTTGTATGATTTGATTCAGAAGTTACTAGTTCTTCTATGTCAAATTTGTGAAGACTTAAAAAAAATAACCTTCTCAAAATTACATCTGTTTCCTTAACCATTAGCATCAGATGCTGTGGCTGCCAGCCAAGACTAACAGGCATCTTTACACATGTACATAAGACAGGAAGGAGATGATAGCCCATAGTGTAATGTTAGAATTAAAGTGTCAGAAAACAAGTTTGTGGAGAAACATACAAGGGAAATATGAGCACACACGTCTAACTTGCTTCCATACTTTTCCATATAATGACAACTGATATTTGGGCAGAGTTGACTGAATGCCACATAGTGTCTAAGTGCTTTTCATTTAGTAATGTATTTAATAGCTCCAAGCAACCAGGAGTGTTGTATTACTACTGATTTTTTTATTTATAGTTTATCGTCAAGTTGGTTTCCATATAACTCGCAGTGCTCTTCCCCACAAGTGTCCTCCTCCATGACCATCACCCCCCCTTCCCTTTTCCCCCTCCCTTTTCAGCCCTAAGTTTGTTTTCAATATTCAGGAGTCTCTCAGGGCACCTGGGTGGCTCAGTTGGTTAAGCACCCAGCTTCAGCTCAAGTCATGATCTCATGGTTCGTGGATTCAAGCCCCACGTCAGGCTCTGTGCTGACAGCTAGCTCAGAGCCTGAAGCCTGCTTTGGATTCTGTGTTTTCCTCTCTGCCCCTCCCACACTTGCACTGTCTCTCTCTGTCTCTCAAAAATAAAAATAAAAAAACATATATATTTTTTTAAATAAAAAACAGAATCTCTCATGATTTGCCTCCCTCCCTCTCCCTATTTTCCCCCCTTCCCCTCCCTATGCCCCTCTGTTAGGTTTCTCCTGTTAGACCTATGAGTGCAAACATATGGTATCTGTTCTTCTCTGCCTGACTTATTTCGCTTAGCATGACACCCTCGAGGTCCATCCACTTTGCTTCGAATGGCCAGATTTCATTCTTTCTCATTGCCATACTACTGATTTTTTGAGAGGTGAAAATATGAAGGTACAGTGTACTAAGTAATAACTTGATCCAGGCTATACTCTTAGCAAGTAGTAGAGTCTGTTTTGAATGGAAACCATCTGAGCCAGGCTCTGCTCTCACTCGTGACACTGAATTGCCTTTCAGGATCTTCAGAAAGTTTATTTTCACCTTTCCAGAATCTAGTATTAATCTCTCCCTTTTTAGAATTCAAATATTCAATCTCTCTCTCTCTCTCCCTCTCTCTCTCTCTCTCTCTCTCTCTCTCTCTCTCTCTCTCTCTCTCTCCCTTAGTTGTAATCAGCATTTTAGGGAGACTACAGATGAATTTATTTGGGAGTATTTAGCCTTGACATTACCTTTCATATAATCTGTCATGAATGAATGAGAAAACAGAACTAGAAAGCACTTCCTCTTCATCTCCTCATTCTTAGAGGAATATTTTTGATGAGTTCAGACAGAGCTGACAAGTGTAAACCAAAAGCACTCATGTAAGTGCTTAAATTTTCATAAACACTTTCTGTGTTGCATGAACAAAAGCAATGATAATCAAAGTCTATTACACTGATTAATTTAGACAAAAACCCTGTTTTAGTTAACTTTTTTTCAGGATGCCTTTGCACTCTTGAAGGCAAATTTCTCATTCATAGTGTAAGCATTGATTTTTGCATTGAGGACATCCATAACTAAATACTCAAGATCTAGAAACCAAAACAGAAAAGAATAAAATTATTGTACAGAAGCCTGATGTGTCAACATTTCACCGTCATTTCTTTGTTTCATGAGGACCCCAGCATAGGAAGACCACTGGTCACATCCTCCCTACCTGTGAGCAGTGAGGTGCATTCCAGTGATCTTTGGAATCAGATCCATAAGCAGCCATCTTGGTATCTTGCTCCAAGTGGGGACCTTGGCCTGCTCAGCCCTCTATAGTGGCATCTCCCTGGTGTCCCACAGCTTCAGACTATGACTTTTCAGAGCAACTGAAATCCTTACTTTGATGCTTCCCCATTTCCATGGAGCATTTTATCAAATTTGCTAGGGTAGGTATTTTCAAAGATATTAGCTTGTCACTAATTCTCCAGAAATAAAGGGCATTTTATGTTAAATGTTGAGAAGAAAAAATGTTCATCTTTATTTCAAAAGGATGTCTAGGGATGGCTCTCACTGACATTCTGACAAAGGACACTTGGGAAAATGAGTATTTAATCATCTTAAGTGTGGACAAGAAATTCCCTGTGCTTTAGCTTTCCCGGTAAGTGTCAAACTCAAAACAGGTTCATAGGGCACCTGCGTGGCTTAGACTTCGGCTCAGGTCATGATCTCAGTTTGTAGGTCTCACAGTTTCTGTGTTCAAGCCCTACATCAGGCTCTGTGCTGACAGTCTGGAGCCCACTTTGAGTTCTGTGTCTCCCTTTCTTTCTCTGCCCCCTCCCTGCTCACATTCTGTCTCTCTGTCTCTCAAAAATAAACAAACATTAAAAAATATTTTTAAATAAAACAATCAAATGATTCAGTATGAAACCTATAGCTTCACCAGGAATAAAGACAAATACACACATTTTATATGTGATCATACATTTGCTGTGGGCATGTGTCAATGCTCAAGATAACTGTCCTTGTTAATAAAAATCCATTCTTTGCGTCTCCACACTATAACGTGGCAGATAACAGTGCTTTTGGTTTGTTTGGGTTGGGTTTGTATTTTTGTTTTGTTTTTCCCTTCAGGGCCAGTATTTTCTAAGTACCCTTATGGGCTGGGTATGTTACCCGGATTTCTCATTTAATGCCCCCAGAAATGTTCTGAGGTAGACAACAGTGGCACCATACCTATTACAGGTGAGAGAACAAACTTTTAGGAGGCGAAATAACCTTGTCCAAAGGCATATACCTGGCACAGAACTTCAAGTTCAGAATCCATCATGTTAACCACCGTCATACCCAGCATGGGACACTGCTCTCAAGCCTCTCTGTTTTGGGCCTTAAACTCGCTCATCCTTTCTGTCCCCAGATACTCCCTGGAGTCCCAGGGTCTCCCTTCACTCCTGCTGCTGCCAAGCCCTCACTGATACTGCCAGGTCAACCTTGTTACTTCAATGCCCTGTGTTATTCACAGTTGCTGCTCCCTTCCCAGCAACCATAACTGCCAGAGCGCCGCAGTGGAAGGAATGTTTTCCCTTTGAGCAATTTTAGATCTATACTTAAGGCTACCCACATTCCCCACACATCTGTCCAAGCAATATGGTTTCTTCAATTTTGCAATCACCATTCTCTCTCTCTCTCTCTCTCTCTCTCTCTCTCTCTCTCTCTCTCTCTCTCTCACACACACACACACACACACACACACACACACACACACACACTGATCAGAGTCTCAGGGCAAAAAAAAAATTGTAATATTATTATTGACTGCCTGCCATGTGAATTCTGTTTCCTTTTCTCAGCAACCCTGTAAGTTATTCTACAGACCAGACCCAGAAGGGTAAGAAATAAGGGCCGAGTGGGATATTATCTTTATTTTATACTCAACGAAAGCACCTCCCCCTTGATCAAAGTCTGGTATTTCCTTTTGGGAATATATTTTTCAGCTGCTGCTTTCCTCAGAGGAGTGAGAGCTACTTTCCTAGAGACTTTGTCCTCTTTCGAAGTTGACACAGGCTTTGTTTTCTTCAGGAGTTTACTCTTAATGTCTTAGGAGCTTCCCTGGATGCACCTACAAAATGATTCTATATAGACTATCCCTTGGGGTTCACCTGAGTGGCCCAGTCACTTCGGCTCCGGTCATGATCTCAAGGTTTATGGGTTCAAACCCCACATTGGACTCTGTGCTGACAGCTCAGAGCCTGGAGCCTTCTTTGGATTTTGTGTCTCCCTCTCTTTCTGCCCCTCCCCTGCTCAAGCCCGCTCTCTCTCACAAAGATAAATAAACATTTAAAAACTTAAAAAAAAAAAAAGAAGACTACCCCTTGGTAATAGAAGGAAGTCTCTTATATTGTAAAAAATTTATATCTACAGCTATATATCTTTCTATATGGCCATGATGAGGTGTAAAAGCTACATTATTCCTAAGTCGATTCCTGATTCTCCCAAGACCTTGCTGATATGATTATCAAAACCAGCCAAATCCCCTCACTGTTGGGTCTATGCTTACCAGTCAATTCTTTGATTTCCAATTTGACTTCACAAGTACCTTAACCAAGAGGGGAGTGTGCCAGTGGTAAATGGGAACACTTCAATTTCTGAAAAGATCTGGTCTCACTGGAATTCTATTTCAAGATTTGAAAAACATCAGTTGATTTCATATTATTTTTATACATTTTTCCAAATCTGTATATGACATGTTTCATTATATATTGAACATTTCATTTAGAGTCACTCTCACATTTTGGGGGCAACCACCTAAATCATGGTTTTAATGTGCGAGTTACATTTTCAAGCTCATATTTAATACCCAAGTAAAAAGGTTTTAAATGTATATTAACATATCATCCAAAATTAGCCCAGGAAACACCAGTTGGCTGCAAAGTACATAGTGCAAAACACAGTTAATGCTTATAAATTAGTCATTAGCTCCTTGTATATTGAATTGGTGTCAATACAGAGTAATCATTTGGTAAATTAGAATTACCAAAAAATCTTGATTTTGTAGTTAAATTTAGTTTATGTTCCTGCTAAGTTTAGATATAAACTTGTACCATAATCAAGCCCAAAGTAGACATTCATCCTTCCATGATGGTTCATGTCTTTTTCATTGACTTGTCCTCTTCTTTGGACTCTGAAAATATTTTTGAATGCGTATATGCAGGGAAGAACCATAAGTCTGCTTTCTTTCTTATATCTCTTTCCAACCTATCAATGTTTTAAAATTTTCTCTTTTAATGACCAGTTGATTTGCTATTAAATTAAATTCCACATTATCTATAATTTCCCTGCAATTCTCATCATGTATATACCTTTAGTTTAAAAACCAATATTTTTATGATTTTATCCATAATTGAATGGAATACAGTTACATAGCTTATGCTTTGACAAACCAGACCTAAACCTAAAATAGAGCAAGCTTATGTTTCCCTACCATTTGTGAGAAGCACACTCCCTCAATTAAGGCTAACAGAAGTGATATAAATCTATTATGTTCAACAGGTTTTCTTTCAGTTTGATGTATGAGTTTCTAAATTAATACTAATATCATCTCTATTATTTTCCCATTTTAAAGCATTTGTAATTAAATTTTCATCCTGTAGATATCTATTTTAATTTTTTAAATAATTTAGAAAACCACTGGTAAAATAACGTGCAAATTCTCAGAAACTCAAATATATATATAAATATATGCAAATATAAATATTCATCTAAGCTTCAGAATTTAAAGCTAAGGTTCATAGCATTCTCATTTGATTCCCATTATGGTTTGAACTGATCTAATAATTATTGAAAGGCTTTTGACTGTCATCATAATTCAATAACCAAATATTCTTGTAGCACTTACTCTAAGAGTTGCACTTGTGCAAGTCGACATTGGCATGCTATCAGGCAACAAGCCAGCTAGATAGATTTTGGGAAAACAGAACAAACCAGTCCTAAAAATGGCAAGATCATCATTTTGTGTGTGGAAGGGATTGGAGCTTTTCCTGCTGAGTCACTAACACAGGTTAACTGGAGCCAGAGTACACCTGACATCAAGAACACGTAATCCAACTATCAATTCCTGGGAAAATTGAGGATTACCAGGCTGCTGTTAGAAACTCTGAAATCAGAATCAGGTATGATGTAGATCCAGTAAGCCAGAATTAAAAACAAATACAGGAGATACGAATCAGATCACCCAATTAAACTCAATATAGGGTCTTCACAGTATCTGAGACACTTTGGCTACTATTTCTTAGTTTAATAAGTATACTTTGAGATTTGTCAGCAAACTTTTGTCACTACCCTATGTCATTCCCAAGTAGAGTGGATTAAGATGTGTAATTCAGATGTGTTTGGTGGCTCCAAAGGAAACTCCAATGAATATTACAGACCTTGACTTGTTTTCTGTCTTCTGACCAACTGCTAAGCTTAGGCCGACCACAACTGGAAGACCTGTTTTGGTAGAAGTGTCTCCTCTCACTCACCAGAGGAATGGAATTTCAGTAGCTCTACTTTTAGGACCTAGAAACAGTCACAGTTTCCCTCAAGTATCTCTGTCCTTAGGCAGTAGTAACTTTGCCTGAGGTTAGTCATTAATTTCCTTAACTTTCTGATGCTTGAGGTCAAATGTTTTGATATTCCCTTTGGAATTCAAAAGATTATCTGTCATTCCACCCAGTATCCTGTTCCCTCTATAGGCTGGATTTCTGCACTAGTGCTCAAACCATGCCTAAGTATATAATTTTGTTCTTCCTTTCCACATGCCACCCAGGGACCTAGATCCTGCCTGTTCAAACCTTCTTGTTGGCTTTCTCTTCCTGCTTGGACAGACCTCCCAGAATCCTGACCTCACGCATACTGAGTTAATTCCTGGACATCATTACCCACTGAACTGGTTGACCTGGCCAGTTTTGACTTTTCCTGGAATTAAATCCAAAACCTTTGTTACCCCCCACCCATCCTTAAAATGGTTCCACGCCTCAATCTCTTCCCTCCCAGGCAATACTCTTCTGGCTAGATCAAGTTTTCCAACCCCCATGACTCACACCAGAACTCTGAAAATTGTATTTCATCCCTACATAAATGACCTAATTTATCTTTCGTGCCAAAAGAAAGAAAGAAAGAAAGACAGACAGACACTAATCCACACAGTCTTTTCAGATTGTATTTCTAACAAGTTATCATAGCCTTCAAGTCGCAAAAAATCATTTTCTAGGAAATTTTTTTATTTTTTCATTAAAATAAAAATAGCTATTTATATTATTTATAATTACATAATTTATTTTATATGTTAAATAACATATCTTTATTTTTATAGTTAATATATTTTTCCAATTATTCAAATGAATTATTTTAATAGGTCAAGTTTTCACTCTTCATTTTAAGAGTAGAAAGAATTCTGGTAATCTCATCTGAAGGTTACCCTGAGGGCAGATGCACCTTCACAGTTTGCGGAGGACTATGCCTCACCAGATCCACACTCCTTTGAAATCTTTCTGAATTCTTCCCAAGAACGGGCAGAGCAAATGTCAACTCAGCACCAGGAATCAGGTGAACTTGGCTATTATTAGAATCTTCTATAAAGCTTCTCAACAGGCACTGACCCAATAAATAAATAAATACTCTCATTCATACTTTCTACAGATGCTTTAGATGGAAACAGGGCACATTTCAACATCTAGTAGAAGAATAAAGTGAGACTTCTAAAGCAGCTACTACTACTTGGTAATTTAAAATATAAGGCCATTGTGTATATAACGTAGGTATATGTCAGCAAACTTTTCGTGTAAAGGGAGAGATGGCACATATTTTAGGTTTTGTGAGTCATGAGGCATTATTTGCAACTAATCACCTATGTTGTTGTAGAATGAAAAGCAGCCATGGCAGTATATAAGCAAATGTGCATGACAGTGTTCCAATAAAACTTTACTCACAAAAAAAGAAGTGGCCAGCTCATGGGACATAGATGGAAAAATATTTGTTATATTAAGAAATACATAATTTAATATAGGATGTAATAAACTTCCTACTAGAAAACATCATTTAAAATGAATATATTGAATAATGTATAATTAGCTCTGAAAAAATGGGAATTATTCCGTTCCAGAAAACATTCCGACTAATCATGGTGTCAGGCACTTTTCTAAACTGGTATTTTCTACCTCATTGGTAAAATCAATTTAATTCAAAGTGCTTTCTTTAAAAATAAATAAATAAGTTATTTTATTGAAGATCAGTGCAATTTGTTTCTTTTTTAAACATTTAAATTAACCATGTGATCTAATTAGCAAATTAAATAGATAACAATTAGAGGCATTTTTCTAGTTTTAGTTTTTAATGGTCTATTTAACACTTTCATATGCTTTTCTCTTCTTTAAACAGAGGATAAATTCATTAAACAGAGCTCAATGGACTGAATATTAACAAGAAATACATCTGTGATCTTCATACAATGCAATTTAATTACCAATACAACTTGCAATTTTACATTTTTTGCTCAGTAGTTCTGTTTTAATGGTACATTCATTCCAGTGTTTCTTTTATTAGGAAATGTCTCTCAGACAACCCAGATTTTATAGTATTAACTCCCAAAGTATTAAACAAAAGGAACTAACCCCTTCTTGAAAATATACTAGCACATAGTTCATGGATCATGGAAACATTATATTTAAAATATCAGACAGATATGATATGCATATCTTCATGCAAGCCCAAGATCCTCCTAGAGTATTTCAACCCTCTTCAATATCTCCTAGTACCATATTAAAGGGCTCAGAGATAGTTCTCATTTGGGAGCATAAGGAAAACTACATAATGAGCCCATTTCTTTCTTTCTTTCCTTCTTCCTTCCTTCCTTCCTTCCTTCCTTCCTTCCTTCCTTCCTTCCTTTCATATAAACTGGTATTCTTACTAGACCATCTCTAGTGGGAAGGGAGCTCACCTTGAGTATCCATCCTCGTCCCAAACTGTTATCAGAGGAGATTCATATCATTTGTCACCTTCCTTGGACAAAAGAGCTCATATCACCTGGTCTAGATTCACTCGGGTGAAAAAATTGAAAATTAGTTGAAGATCAATGCAAGATTATCTGTTCTGTTTTGGAGAGAGGTTTTACAGAAACAGAATTAGTTTAATATCATGCATAATAGATTTAGAGTTTATGACTCCTTTTTTTCTCTATAAATGGTTTCCAATGATTTCTATTTATTTTAAAAGATCACACTTTCAAAAAAAAGTTATCTCATCTCTTCAATGGAGCTTCAAATATCATGAATGTATGAGATTTTTTTCTTTCTGAGATATGAGGAGGGAGGGATTCAAACACTTCCACTTCTAATTCTCTGTATTATTGTCTGTTTGGAACTTCCCAGTCAGTGATGACCACAAGCCTTCTATGTCACTCAAACTCATCACTGGGGGCTCCAAGAATATCCAGCTCCCATTGGACAGTTCTGGTCAACAGGTCACTTAGTGTCCCACAGCTTTATGTTCTGTCTCTATCAGGGCTCAGTCACATATCAGAAGCTGCTTTTCTAATAATGTATACCTCCTGGCTGCACACAGCATGACCTTGGCCCAGAATGCTAGGAATTTGTACTGCAAAGTTCTTTTAAGAGTTTGCCAAAGACTCCACATGAGCTCCTTTTGTTTTGTTTTAAACTACAGATACCTCTAGACCATGGAGTCTACCAGATCAACTGGCATTATGAGCAGGACTGTTTATAGTGGCCACAAAGTAGTATCTTTCTCTTTAACCCACTTACAACTAGTGACCTTCCACATCACTTAATAATGAGTTGTATTGTATAGGTAGACTTGAAGAAGTCTACCAAGTTTGTGCTTCTGTTTTAGTGGAAGGAGTTACAAAGTTTGCTAACTTCTTTTTGACTTGGAAGAGATATTCCAGGTTGCCCCAGAAAACTGGAATCCATAATATAACACCAGTGTAGTAACTTTCTATATGTTTTAATTGATTTTCCATCCACTGGAATGATTATTTCTTACCAAAGCATCCAGAATTGATATGACTTGCCTATCAGGTCCAGTCAGCATCATGTCATCAAATTGTAGACCAATGATGCATCTACAGAATATCCATGTGGACCAAGGCCCTTAGGGCTATATATTGAGACCAATAGCTGACTTATACCTCTAGGGCAAGACAATGGAAAATTCTGATTAGTTGTTACTTGTAAACAGCTTCTAATCCTACTTTCTAATGACTTTGAAAAGTAATCCATTCACTAGGTCAATAACTACACCAGAGGCTGTTAATCTATTTAGTAAAGATACCATATCTGACACAGAAGTCTTGATTTGAGCTACTATCAATTAAGTTTGTGGTAGTAGTTACTGTTCTGGCTATGAGAAACTTTGGTGAGGGAGTAATAAGGGGTACGTGGTTGACGCAGCCCCTGAAGAGAGCAATATCGTCCTAACACAGGCTCCTGAATGGTCTTCAAGCAAGGAAGGTAGAGTGAGATTACATCTTACAACAAGGGAGAAAGGGGACATTTGTTTCAGTGCAGTGGGTTCAAGGAAATCTGTGAGTGCCAGGTTCTTAAAAGACCCTCTCTGTGCTAAGATTCAAGACCCCATTCTTTCCTTATCAGAGCCTTTATTTTGGCTTTGATGTGATGCATTGATTATTCAGCCACCTCTGAAGTTCTACTTCTCTTTAGATTATCATTAGGTTGTCAGCCTGGTCTTAAAATTGGTTATTTCTCAAGCTAGAGGGGATGAGGACTTTTAAAACGCTGCCATTGAGACCCTCTGACATCCACACATCTTTCTGAATTTGTTTTTGACCTCCTGGACCCAGTCATTTTCACTTTTGAAATCATGAGCAATAATCATTGAGTATCACAGTCATTCCAATGACCATCTCCCTATACATCTCAAACATCAGACATATTGCACAAGCCAATTCTTCACATCTACTTGCATCCTATTTCAGTTCACTAGGAATTAAAAATTGTTGTTTTATTGCTACAGCATTCCAGGGAGTGGTGATACTCAGAGTCTCCAACTATCTTCAGTGATGTGATCCTCTTTGTCCCATAGCCAGTGGGGGATTCAACTCCAGAATTTCATCCTTAGGACTGCTTTCTAGTGTAACTCCTTGAACCACCTCTCTTAGATTAGATTTTCTAGAAACAGAGATTAAAACACAAGCGTGAATGCATAGGCTATTGAAGGATTACTCTTTAGGGAAAAAAAACTCAGAATGAGAGACAAAATGGTAAGAGAATGGTCTGAACAAGGATGTGTCTCAGGTCAAGTCTAACTTTGAACTCATTCATGGGATACTCTTGAGCAAAAATCACTGAGTTGTCCCATCTTGAGGCAAGAAGATCAGGCTTTCTACACTTGTGTTAGTAAGTCTTCACTATGGGCTGTCCTTGGTGGTGATAGTGGAATGGAACCTTCTTTGCCAAGCGGCTGTCATAGGGAGAAGGATGATGCGTTTGGGAGAGATGCAGACAACCTAGTTAATACCTGGAAGTTGGGTGCACTAGCTTGTGAAAGACATCCAGGTAGGACGTCAAATGTACCCACTATGATTTTAGAAAGGAAGGAAGGAAGGAAGGAAGGAAGGAAGGAAGGAAGGAAGGAAGGAAGGAAGGAAGGAAGGATGAGAAAGAGAGGAAGGAAAGAAAGAAGGAAGGATATAAGGAAGGAAGGAAAAAAGAAGGAAAGAAAGAAGGAAGGAAGGAAAGTAGGAAGGATGGAAGGAAGAACAGAAGGAAGAAAGTGAGGGTCCAAAGTACATTGATTGCAGTTATTCTGATTCTAACATACTTTTTTCAATCAATATAAGTAAAATGTTTTTAATATTATGAATCTGTTTCCTGGGAATTGTCAAATATAATGACAATTATTTCTTTATTTAATCAATACTTATAAGCGCCTGCCTGTGCCAGCGTTGCATGCTGATTCTGTCCTGTTACTGAGGGCTTTATTATAAGCAGTCACGTAGCAGGAATAGTAGATCTCTTTGGGCCCAAAGGTTTGATGCATGACCAAAATATTTTCCAAAAAAAATAAGTTTGCCGCTACAGTGACCTACACTGAAAATATTCTATGAAGTGATAGATATATGCTATATGACTCATATCTCCATAGTACAGAATATGGAAACATTCAGTCAAATCATCAACACATATACTCAGCAGATTACATACATGACAGGATACAAACACAGTTAAACAAAATCAGTATCCTTATCTGTTTGACACACTGGCACCAGGACAGAACAAATCCAGATTTGCTAAAAATGATCAACCCTATGTCTGCAAGGTAGTCAACACATAGGGTCATATACTATACTTTAGATAACCACATGTCAGAAGAAATATAAATATATGCTGAATGTTGAAAGAGGGATTGAATTGCCATTAGTGAACAATAGAAATTGAACTATATTAGCCAATTTTAGGCTAGGGATTTAAACTAAGAAACAAAGTTGACAGAGCATAGATTTTCTATGTGTGTAAAAGAAAGGTGTTTTATCAGTCAAGGTTTTACTGTAGAATGCATTATTCTAAAAATCTCAGAGGCTCAGGGCACTTGGGTGGCTCAGGCAGTTAAACGTCCGACTTGGGCTCAAATCATGATCTCACCTTTCATGAGTTTGGTTCCCGCCCTAGGCTCTGAGCTGACATCTCAGAACCTGGAACCTGCTTCAGATTCTGCATCTCTGGCTCTCTCCTCTCCTCCCCCTCTCACTCTCTACCTCTCTCTCAAAAATAAATAAACATTAAAAATTTTTAAAAATCTCAGAGGCTTAAACAACAGAGGATTAACTCTTAGCTGTGAAAAATGATGAATGTGGATCAATGGGACAGGTTGTGTTCTCTGTGGTCACTCAGGTTGACGAAGGATTCATCATCACATTATGACTGAATAAACACAATGTCTCTATTTCCTGTGATGGAACAGAGCAAGGCAAATTGCACATAGGCTCTTAAGTGCTCTCTTTGGAAAGTGACAATTGTCACCTTCAGTAATACCCTTTCTTACCCTACCCATTGACTCTGCATCCCCAGATCAATAGCAAAGCACACAGAAAAGCATTGTCTAAGTACAGGAGGTTAAACAGAAATATTAGTGTTCATTAGTAAGTTCATTGTAAATATCCCTGAGTTTAGAAATTGTACAGGTACTAGCATCTCTTAACTGACTGAGCCACCAGGTGCTCCGAAAAAATAAGTATTTAATATGCTTTTCTTATGTAAGTTGTACCTCAGAGTAAACAAATAGTGTTGGGGGCCACCTGCGTGGCTCAGTCGGTTAAGCGTCCGACTTCGGCTCAGGTCATGACTTTGCAGTTCCTGGGTTTCAGCCCCACGTCAGACTCTGTGCTGACAGCTAGCTGAGAGCCTGGAACCTGTCTTTGGATTCTGTGTCTTCCTCTCTCTCTGACCCTCCCCTGCTCAAGCTGTCTCTCTCTCTCTCTCTCTCTCAAAAAATAAATAAAAACACTAAAAAAACACAAATAGTGTTGGCAAAATTTTTTATAAAAATAATCCAAATTAATGAAAATGGAAGGATTGATTAATGTAAAAAATCACCATTTTGTTAAAGTCTAATAAAATAATGTAACTAGCCAATGATTACCATTTTCTCCTAATGTCACAAAAAGAGAGACAATCCAACACTGTATGTCTCCTGATAGAAGTCAGATGACCACCTATGGAAGGAGGATTCTTGTCACAAAATTAGGACCTGAATCTGATCAGACATATGCATCTGACTAGCTACAGAAAGAAAGAGAAACATCTTAATAACTTCACAAGTTGCAATCAGCAAAATCCAGGACATAAGGAAACTGCACACATCAAACAACCCTGTTCATTCAACAAGTAATTTGCAAGGATAAAAAAGTCCAAGAGGAAGCCCAGAGATAAAAAGACTCCAGAGACTATCCACCAGCTGCAAAGCATGGACTATTTTTTTAACTTGTCTCAAACAAGCTATCTAGAGGGGGGGAAAAATTATGAGTAATTTCTAGAACTAAAAGTTAAATCAAAACTCTAAGGGGTCTTACTTGATCGGATTCACTGGGTAAATTGATTAACAAAATGATCACAATATCTGTCTTCTAAATAAGCTCAGTCTAAATTTTAATGCTTTACTCCATATTCTATAATTTATCCTTATCAACTTTGATTTTGAAAGATCCCTTGCTCTATGTAAATATCATACTTTCAAAATGTAGTTGCTTAATTATATCAGAACAAAGTAAAGTTTTTCACTAATTTCCTGAATAATGTCATGTAATTTTATCCATGCCCATAGGAGATACTCATTTTGACTATACAAGGACCATGTCTTATTTACCTTTTAATCAGAAAAAAGTGCTGAATAGTACACAGTCACTATCTATACCTCATGAAGTGTAGTATCATATGACTGATAAATGAATGATCAAAAAAGTGAGTGAACAAATGGTGTTTACAGAACTTCTTCAGATACCTGCTTGCCATGAAACATGACTCTTTAATAATTAGATTCAATTACTTTTAAGTATTCTCTCCCCACACCTTCCTTCTACTCCATGGATACTTTCTACTTACAGAAGCCAAAAAGGTAACTTAAGAATCACCACAGGAAATACAACTAATTTATAGTATATTGAATCAGGAGTTTTGAAGAACAGCAAAACTCTTCAATATTGCCATGCACATTTAAAAATTAATACAGAATAATTCTGTCAGTCAAATTTAAGAATGAGTTTTTAGTGTGGCGCCTGGGTGGCTCAGTCCTTTGAGCATCCCACTCTTGATTTCAGCTGAGGTCATAATCTCACTGTTCATGAGACCAAGCTCCATGTCAGGATTTACTTGAGAGATTCTCTCCCTCTCTTTCTGCCCCTCTTACGCTCGTGTTTACACATGAGTAACACTGAGAAAACCAATTTCACTTGCAAGTGTTTGCTAGTGGAAAGTTCTAAACACAAATGGATTGTAAATGTCTCACTTTTGCTGGGAAGAGTTCAAAGAGGCCATAAAGGAATGGAAGCATGAAGATAGAGGAGTTTTACAAGTAAAAATAGTGACCAAGATGGTCAATTCAGAAGTACGGCCCTTGGAAATATTAAAGGCAGAGAGATGAGTTTCTATAATCCAACTGAGAACTAATAAAATCTGAACACGTGAGCTAACAGAGAAAGGAGGAAAGAGACTCCTCAGGAGCTATTACACAGGAAGTCAAACTACCTACTTAAGTCCTAAGCCCCTCATAAATCCAGGTCAAAAGACTTTTCCTACAGAATAACTTTGCTTCTCAGGTTATCTCACAGAGTGCTTGTATAAATTGGGTTCTTTTGGTCCTTTGTTCACAAACCACAGAATTCTAAACCTGACCCAAAATTAAATTCATTGATAAGACTTGGAATAACTCAGAGTCATGCAAGTGGCAAACCATGCTTTCTGACATGACTTTACTATGAATGCCCATAGCAAATCATTTTTTCCTGGAAGTAGATCTTAGTATGGCCTGAAAATAAGGGATGAGTCTACTGATTCATGAATGGAGGATGCCATAAAACCTCCGCAAAAGCTCCAAAGGAAGTGAAGCCAATAAGTAAGGAGAAGGATGGCCTTTTGGTCAAAATGATATACATCAAGAGATTCAAAGTCTCAAGGTTGCCCAATGTCCCAGACTGATCTTGCAACATGGCATGATTTTATTTGTCAACTACAGAGCTGTGCTTCACCTGACAACATCACATTCATTTTCTTTTTGATAATTTTTTTATTATTTTTTGTCTGTTTACTACATGTTACTTTGTAGGGTCATTTTACAGCTTGTGGTACACATTTGGTTCCAGACCACTGCAATAAAACAAACATCACAATAAATTTGGTCAAATGAATTTTTGGTTTCTCAGTGCATACTTATAAAAGTTGTGTTTATACTGTAGAGTAATCTAGTAAGTGTGCAATTGCATTATGTCTAAAACATGTGCATACTTTAATTAAAAATTACTTTATCACTAAAGAATGCTAACCATCCCCTGAGCTTTCCGCAACTTGTAATCACAGACAACAGATCACCATAATGAACATAATAGTAATGAAAAAGTTTGAAATATTTGAAGAATTACCAAAGTGTGACACAGAGACACAAAGAGAGCAAATGCTGTTGGAAAAACAGTGCCCATAGACTTGCTCAACTCAGGTGTGCTACAAACCTTCAATCTATGAAAAATGCAGTATCTGCAAAATGCAATAAAGTGATGCACAGTAAAGCAAGGTATTCCTGCATTTACTCCATGAATATGTTATGACCTTAAGATTCAAATACTGAACTACTCATTTTGAATTCATTGGTTTTCCTGTTATGATCAGTTGTCTTTTACTTCTAATGTTTCATAAATTTGTGTTTAATTATCATAAACATGGAGATTGTCAGTAAGTGTTTAGGATGTATACTTCCAAGACATTTAGCAACATGCTAGGTCTTAGAAGTCTTCTAAAAAGCATAATAGAAGCAGTATGTACTCTTAAAAGACATAACTGTTGGAGAGGATTTATCCCACTTTGTAAAAGAATTAGTCTAAGAGAGAAAAAGAAACAAATATATACAGGAAGATGTTGAGAAAAACAGTCACAAAACCTTTGGGGGGTACAACAGTAAAACATAATTTGTCATTGATTTTTTTTATTTTTTTTGCCTAATAGAATGGTCTCTGAGATATTTTCTTCAGTTTATTTATTTTGAGAGAGATCGAAAAAGAGAGAGGTACAGAGAGAGAATCCCAAGCAGACTCCACACCGTCAGCACAGAACTCAATCAATGCAGGCCTTGAACTCACGAACAATGAGATAACGACCTGAGCCAAAACCAAGAGTCCACGCTCAACCGACTGAGCCATCCAGGGCCCCTGTTGTTGTTATTTTTAAAAGGTTGCAGTGGAGAGTTTCTCAGAAGTCTCACTGTAATGGTGGATGTTCCTGGGAGGCGGAAGAATTCTTTAGATATAGCAAAGCTCTGTGTACAACCTGCAGGGAGAGCCTTTACTGGATTCTGAATTCCAGGGAATTAAAAGGAAAAAAATCAAAATGAGCTTCATGCACTCAGAGAACTTACTCCATTTTCACATGGAGATAAGGCGTATTCCAACTGAAATTATGAGCTGGAAATAGGCAAACAGCAGTGAAATCAAGAAGTGTGTGTTTTATTCATCAGAGAGTGACCAGCCTGGGTCGTAAGTGGTGGGAAGGTGACACCAGGAAGGATTGTTTAAATTGGATGTTGATAACAGAGTCGCTGTTTCATAGATATTTCATAAGGAGAGTGAAGGAAATGAACTTTTAAAAAATGTGCTTGACAATCTTTGATGATGGAAAAGTAGCGTAATTGCTCTGAGTCTCCATTTCCTGTCCCATAGACAAAAAGTTTGGCCCGACTTCCAAAAAATAGAGCCTGATATGAAGCTCACACACTAAGGCTTTGGAGAGCAGGGGGGAGAGAAGGGAGGTACGATGTCAGGGCAGCAAGGGTGAGGGACAAAGGAAGACAGGCAGGAAAGGAAGGACACACATGGAAGGTGGTAAGTTCTTGAACTGGCCACAGCTTTACCAGAAAAGCACACAGTTAGACACATGAAGAAAGTATCTACAGGGAGATTCTATCTCCAGATTTCAGAACAGTCTATCTGGGAGGAAGGAAGGAGAACAAATATGCTGGCTACTTCCAGTCTCTTGCCTCTCATGAGTGAATGTGTGCCCCAAGGAGCGCTAATGTCTCCCACACTTTCAGGTTTTCAATCCCGTGTCTCTAAGCTGCCAAAAGTTAACCCACATCTCACCCTCCAAGGGCTCTTCTCAGCCCAGAAACAGGAGAAGTCCAGCCAGTGTGGGGGTAGTGGGTGGGGCTGGGGTCCCAGTACCAGGAAAGCTCCTGCATTAGTAGGCACAGTGCAGACCAGGTCAAGACCAGCCTTTGTGCTGGGGAAGCAGAAACAGACACAGAATTAGTAGATTGGTGGCAATAACCTGATGCCTTGCTCATGACAGGGGCAGGGGGCAGAGCCAAGAGAAGCGGGCAGCAGGCTAAAACTGGGCCAAATACCAGTAAGATGATGTCTAGGATTTTTACTAATTTTCAGATTCTGCAACCCCATGGGGCTCTTCCTATGAAATCCCCGAGTGCTCGATGCTTCATCAATGGAAATTATTCAATAATTACAGAAAAGCTCATTAATTTTCCCTTGGCACCACTCCAGTGAATAGAAAGAGTTTAGTATGCTTATTTTTTCCCTGTAGCAATTTCTGAGTTCCACGAATTCAAGCTGAGAAGTGAAATATGGAATTGTGCACCTGAAAAAAAGATGTGCTATTGAGGCAATGCTGACCTTAGTCCTGGATGACAGAGGCAGCCCCTTATTGCTAACAGCTGTGCTGTTCTGGGCCCACCTTGTGGGTCCACATTTTCCTGTTCTTCTATCTACTACATATATTTGCATGGAAAAGTGGCAAATGTAATCCTTTCCAAAAAAAAAAAAAACTGTATTTAGATGAAAACGATTTTTGACAATGTTTTCAGTTTTATAATCCTGTCCTAAACATGTCAATTCTCAATTCCAGAGAATCCTCCAGAGCCAGTCCATTTAAAGATTAAGTGGTAAAAACAGAAAATAAATCCATTAAATATGGTTAATGACCTCCTCATCCTCTTGGTGGCTTTTGGACATGGGCACAATTTATGTAATAGGCCATACTTTTTCATGCCAGGGTAGCATGGCTACCACCCATTTCCTTAATTTACTTACTTGTTCGTGGATGAAAAGACGTGGAAAACATAGTCAGCACTGTTGTGGACCCGTGTGCATTGTACCCTTGAGTCGTGCAGTGCCCAACCTAGGCAGCCTCTAAGGCCACCTTGGGAAGAGTTTGCAAATCCCTATGAGCAGCATTATTTCTATGTTAGAGATCACTCCGTGTGCAGGTAAAGTGATTGCTATCCAGAAACAGCTGACTGACTTCTCCAATAAAAAGTGAGAGAGTCGAAAATGGGCCAGATCTTCTGACTCATCTTGCAGCATTATCTTGTGAATCAACCTGCAGAGAAAAGCAAAGTTAATGGAGTAGCGCATATTAGAATGAAATGCAAGAGGCATTCGCATAAATTAGTAAGTGACTAAAAGATGACTTTGAACAAAAACTGATTCTGTCTCACGCTACCCTGAATGCTCAGTCCAGATACCACCAGGGATCATGCATCCTTCCCCACCTCAGCGAGGAAATGGTCTTTTGAGAAATAGGAATATTCCGCGTTTATTTTTCAGCTATGCGACTGCTCTATCACAACTTCACACCCCGACTGTTGAGGCCGTAGATCGCTGTAGTGTAGTGTTTTGTTAATGTCAGGATATAACATCAATCTGAATACAGCAATATGAAACAATTCAAAAAGCACTGGACAGAAGAAGGGAAGATAGAAGGTAAGTCAGTCCAATTTGCTCAGTAAAATGGCCCTTTCATTAAAGCATTTACCAGAGGAGAGTTTGAAACCATTAATAAAAGTAATAATCAGAAAAACAGTAAAGAAGTTATTAATCATTTAAAGCCAACACAGATCTCGTGCTCATTTATTCCCCGGCACATGGAGCTAAGTGCTTCATATACATTATTTTATTAGTCCTTTTGAGAAACTGGTGTGGTAGAAGCCAGTTTTCCTCTTTACTAAGTGAGGAACTAAAACAAAAAGGTGTGTGTGTGTGTGTGTGTGTGTGTGTGTGTGTGTGTGTGTGTCGGTACTGAGTGGGACAAAAATAAATGAGACCTGGTTCTCAGCTCTGGTGACTCACAGTCTGGAGGGACCCCGGGACCCCGGACTTAATTATTCACGGTCTCACAATCTCCCATTATTATGGAAAATGGATGATCTGACTATAAAAGCTCACCAAACTGTAGTTATGCCTGATGATGATTCAAGAACTAGGAATAATTAATGAACCCATAAAAGGCAAGTTTTTAAAGAAAATTCCACTGGTGCTTCAAATAAAAGCACATTTGTAATTCCCGTTTACTCCCCCCACACACAAAAAAGAAGGAAATGAATAGAAGGTAAAATTAAGATGCTAATTTCTTTCAAAGTCATCTGCCATTCTATTATCCAAGTCAAGTTATTAAACAAATCAAGAGCAGACATAAAGGGGGATTTTAGAACACATTAGCTTTAGAAAAACCAGTTTAGTCACCGCACAGCCATATCATATATCCTCTAAAAGGTGTGGGTTTGGGAAGCTGTTAGCTGATTATGATCACAGAGCAACGTTGTGATCAATCTGAATGACAGCAATATGAAACAATTCAAAAAGCACTGGACACATTGCCTAGAGCAGGAGACCACTTTGCAATATCCAATCAGGAAAGGCCAGCTACCTCTCCCCACATTCCTAAAGGTGAGGCCTACAGATAGAAACTTTAGATAGGACCCTGTGACCTAATGTTAAAGTTAACCCCATAGTCACCAAACAAGACCCTGAACTCACTCTGTAATTGGTTAATTTCAAAGATACCCTAAATATTGCGATTGGGTCCTGCCAAAAGTAGCAAACACCCTGAACAATGTGTATGGTTAGAGTTACTGCCAATGCTGTTATACAATGATGATTGGATGTCATGATTTCCTGTAACTCCCCCTTCCGAAACCCCATAAAAACCCTACTCAGCCCTTGTTCGTGGCTCTCAGTATGGATCCACTGCACTGGTAAAGTCTGTGAACCCGAACTTAGGCCCAGCAAGCCTAAGCCGTAATAATAAATGCCCTTTGCTTTTACATGTGTGACTTGGTCTCCCTGGCGGTTTCTGGTTTTGGGGTGATATTGAACTCTTGGGCATTACAAGCTGTGTATCCTATTGGAATGCTTGGAGCCACAGGGCTGCCAGCCCAGAGGCTCATGCAAGTGAAAGATATTGCAGGGTTCTTAGATATCTAGGAAAATCTTGGCATGGTGGGCTTTGGGCACTTACAACTCCTTGACAG
Source organism: Suricata suricatta (assembly GCF_006229205.1). Classification (NCBI taxonomy): domain Eukaryota; kingdom Metazoa; phylum Chordata; class Mammalia; order Carnivora; family Herpestidae; genus Suricata; species Suricata suricatta. The sequence continues at coordinate 18,843,154 of NC_043704.1, forward strand.
TCAGATAAGAGCCCGTCGAATGTGAACCCTTCATCAGCCGTCCCAACGATCTTGTCCCATTACCTCATTGCTCTTGATAGTTACAAGGGTGACAAAACGTTACTTCATTTTAAATCAGATCATTTTAAAACTATTTTACTATTTTGGGAAAAAGCAAAGCACGGTGGTAGAAAAAATGGACAACTCCAAAATGAGATCGTGAGCAGGACAGTTTTCCCTTTAAGGAGAGGAAACATAGTTTGACTAATTGCTTCGGTTGATATGTTTTCCCAGCTACACTGTCTAGTCAGTTGCTTGATTAATTAAAGTATATCTGCTTTATTTATATACTCTTACTCATAACTGAGTAGGTGATGTTTATTATCGTTAAGCAAGTAGCAAGAATGGCATTGAATGTTTGCAACCAGTGGTTCTCAAAGTATCCTTCTAGGTGACTAACATCACCTGGGAATTTGTTACAACCTCTCAGGTCTTGGGACATCTGAGTGGCTCAGTTGGTTAAGTATCCGACTTCAGCTCGGGTCATGATCTCACAGTTCGTGAGTTGGAGCCCTGCATTGGACTCTGTGCTGACAGCTCAGAGCCTGGAGCCTGCTTCTGATTCTGTATTTCCATCTCTCTCTCTCTCTGCCCCTCCCCACCCTTTGCTCTGTCTCTTAAAAATAAACATTATTATTATTACTTTTTTTAGTTATCAGGTCCTCCCCCAGACCTGCTGTATCAGAAACTCTTCTGTTCTAAGAAGCCCTATAGGTGATTTAGATGTGTGCTAAAGGTTGGGAACCACTGTTAAAGGTCTCCAAGACCAGAAAAGGTAAACCAACTCATTTAACTGACTTGTAAAGGACAATTAAATGGTGAGGCTTCCAGGAACTTCAGGTCCCAGTTAAAAACACTCGCATTCACATTTGTAAATCTCTATGCTGGTCAAACATAATTATAGACTCAATTTGACCCACTGGCCCTTTGTTTGCAACGTTAGCTTTAAAGGCATAGACATTTAGCAACACAAAGTTAGAGAACATTTACAATTTTAAGACAGGTTTACCACTATTGACAGAAAAGAAAATATTTTACTTGTATCTCATCATCCTGGCACACACCTTGGAAGCTTATCTCAGACCTCAAAATTCTCAAAGTTGTTGATGCCCAACTGGTAATTAAACGAGTTACATGGTCTGATGACCATGAAGAAATAGAGGAAATTATGGCTCCCACAGGTCAATGACCATAGGCAAGCGTCCAATGGGTCTATTCAGGACAGGCTATATAGTATTTAGAGGTCAGTGCAAAATGAAAGAAAAAAAGAAAAGAAAAACAGGATGCATGCTCTGTTGCCCAGTCAAATTTCACTTATAAAACACAAGGTCAAGGAAAACATTATTAAGAATTTCAAAATGTTAGCAGAGTGGCGACTTTCTGAGCATGGAGCTTTGGGTGACAGTTCAGATTAGATACTTGTGAAGACAGCCCTGGGTCCAGTGATCTCTCTTTCACCTCCTGTGGATACTATTTGCCTGTATTTCTGAAAATGGACAGGTAAAATCTGGGAAAAGATTTGTAGGAAGAGCAACTAAAATAGACCAATTTTACACTATGCGACATATGATATAGTTGGTTAAAACTTGAAAAAAGATTTCCAAAAATAATAATGAACATTAAACATATATAATCTGTCTTAACATTTAGTTCCATTAAGACCTTACTCTTAGTTATATCTGTATGTAGACTACCTTATTTCATAAGGACAGCAACTTCACAATTCTTAATCATTTCTGTGGCATGATTGATATTAATCTATAATGTATTATACTAAGAATAACATTTAATAACCAAATTCTCAAAATGAGTAAATTAAAATTCTGGGAAGCTTGTACAAATCTTTTCAGGTCACATGGATGCCAAAAACATTACTGACAGACTCGATGCATCTTCCAGATTTCCTAAATTACTCCCAAAATATAGCTTCTGGGTAAAATAAAAAAATGTCAAAGGGCATTTTTAGCCATAATAGGCACTCGCCTAATTCATGAGATTTAGGAAATTTTCAAAGGTCTTCCTTGTACCTCAACATGAGATATAGCTAATGTTGCCTGAAATTTCTTTCAGTGTAGAACCATGAACTTGCTCAAGGCATTACACTGTCAACAAACCATGCTCCTGCCTACTCACTGAGTCAGCACAGAATGTTATTTCAAAATTGAGCAAACTACTGATTTCACAATAGCATCTCATTGCTTTTAGAACAAAATCCAAACATCTCATGATGGATTAAGCACATTTTTCAAAGTAGGGCTCTCCCTACCGTTCCATCTCATTCCACACTGTCCTAGAACAGGTGAAGTTGTGTGTTTTCCCTGACTCTTCACCCACTGGCTTTTATTGGAACTTCAAATCTAAGCAGAAAAATATCTCAGAGAGGCATTCTCTTACTTTCCTATCTAATATGTTATCTCCATCACTCACCCCCAACGCTCACAGGCACCAACCCGAATCACTCATCAACACCATGGCTACCTCCTTCTTGGGAATCCCTCCATTCAGCCATCTTCTCTCATTTTTATTTGGTTACTTATTTATTTAGGTGTCTTCCCTCTAGAATATAAACTCCTTTAAGACAGTGGTTTACTGTCTTGTATATCTCCATATCTTTAATGATTGTAATCATGTCTGGCTCAGAGTAGATATTGTATATATAGTGACAGGTGCTAAGTAAAAAAGAGTAAAAAGTATGAGGTTCCATTTGGGGCATCTGGGTGGTTCACTTGGTTAAGCATCTGACTGGGCTCAAGTTATGATCTGACATTCGTGAATTTGAGCCCAACATCCAGCTCTCTGCTGTCAGTGCAGAGTCTGCTTCAGATCCTCTGTTCTTCTCTTTCTGCTCCTTCCCTGCTCTCTCTAAATAACTAACTAACTAACTAACTAACTAAATAAATAAATAAATAAATAAATAAATAAAAATTTAAAAAAAGAATATGAGTGGCTCTTTGAAATGGAAATTAATGAAAAGCCATAGGTGTAGGAGAAATCATTGGGGGAGGGGAGCAGCAGGGGAATGGAGGGAAGAAGACCATGTACAAGCTGAAGTCATGTTGCTAAGGAGGGATGATCTAAGGAAGGACCTTACATAAGAGATCATAATGTGGCAAAGGGACAGATACTGTGACCTTAGAGGAGAAGGAGCATCAAAAAGGAAAATTGAGAGGGAACTAAAATGTTTCCTCATGGTGTTTTCATGGGTGTAATTTTATTAAAATCTGACAACATTTATGAGAGCAGTCACAAAATACTTTCTCTTTCTGAGAATGCTGATAGTTGGCTTTCTCCTAAATGTACGCAAATCAAGCAACACCTGCTCTGAAGACTGGAAAACTAAAAATCTCCCGTGTTGGCTGAGGTCAGCAAATCAACAACAAAATCGGTTTTTAATAGAAGCTCACAGATTTAGAAAGCATTGGCACATTGGGCTTGCAATTATTTTCAGAAGATGCTTTGTCAGGATTAAATTTCAAAACCAAAAGCCCTTCTCCATCTACCTCCTTTACACACTTGATTGTGACTTTTTTTTGTAAGTGCTTTTGAGATGTTTTCCTTGTTTAGTCACAGTTGAGAGAAATTTTATTTTTAGTTTTTCCTAAATCAAATAATGTTGAACCATAGTTTTTTGTAAATGGGTGGGGGGAAGGGAGCAATAATTTTCCCTATTTTAAGCATCTTGAACTCCATCTGCACTCAGAAAAACAACACTCTCAATAACCTGAACATGCAAACTTCAAAACTTGGCAGAGACCGTCTGATGGAGGGAAAAAGCAACCAAAGCCAAATCCGATGAAAAACTGTCTCATACTTTAAAAGTCACCCAGATTTAAATAGCATGTCTTGACATGAGATGGAGCACAATTTCCTCTATTAAAAAAAAACAAAAAAGTAACGTTATCTCCATTTCTAATGGTTCAATGAGAGGTAGCACAGCTATAATGTTTGGTTTGGTTTGGTTTGGGATAACGTAACTATGACCATACAAATCAGAACATGCCTAATGGCATTCCCCAAGAAACAGGTTCTAATTACCTTCCCCAGCATCCTCCCTCATGAGCATTAGATGACAATCCAGATATCATTGTGATGGTGATTTTGAATTCTTTTTTTTTAAGTTATTTATTCATTCATTTTGAAAGAGATAGAGATTGTGAACAAAGGAGGGGAAGAGAGAGAGAGGGAGAGGGAGAGAATCCCAGGCAGGCTCCATGCTGTCAGTGCAGAGCCTGACACTGGGCTTGATATCATGAACTGTGAGATCACGACCTGAGCAGAAATCAAGAGTCCAATGCTTAACGGACTGAACCACCCAGGCGTCTCATCGATTTTGAATTCATAAATCTGGCTTCAGCTATCAGAATCAAGCAAAATAAGTCAATCAGAAAAACATAAATGTATAATTCCATGCATATGTGGAATTTAAGAAATAAAACAAATGAGCATAGGGGAAGGAAAGAAAATTAGGATAAAAATAGAGAGGGAAACAAACCATAAGAAACTCTTAAATACAGAGAACAAACTGAAAGTTGTTGGAAGGGAGCTGGGTGGGGGGATAGAATAAAATGGGTGATGGGCATTAAGGTTGTTGGGATGAGCACTGGGTGTTGTAAGTAAGTGATGAACCACTAAATTCCACCCTTGAAATCATTTTTACACTATATGTTAACTAAGTTGGATTTAAATAAAATTTCAAAATTTAAGAAAAAAATTTTAAAAAGAATCCTTAATTTGGAAAAAGCTACCCAAAATATTATAAATTTTATTATCTTAGAGTTGGGACTTGTTCCAGGAATCAGTGACTGAGGTTTCTTACTCCTCTTTGTTTTTATAGCAGTTTATAAGTTAATACTTTGTATATACAACTAGAAGCATTACAAGAGCGAAGATAATTTATACTTAAATATCATGAGTGGTGCCTCCTCAGGAGCTGAGGATTGGGAACTGCAATTTGTTGAACCGGCTTGAATACTGTTTAAGAAATATCTTACAATCAGTCTACAATTGTAGATTTAATTGTGAGTCTCTATAAACTCATTTTAGGCCATTATGATTGTAAGGTGATTAAGAAGTCAGTTTAGCATTAAATAAACAAGGGGTGTGATTCCCAACTCTATGTGAACTTAGGTAGATTAGAAGCCTAGATAAATTTTTCTATGTAAGCTCTATGCCCAACATGGGCTTAAACTCACGACTCTGAAATCAAGAGTCACATGCTCTATTAACTGAGTCAGCCCTGCGCCCCTTGATGCAGAGTTTTATCATTTCAATTTCAGATCAGGAAATCTAGGCTGCAGCCTAGATTCAGCTAGAACCTTAACATAGGTTCTAGCACAGAATTCTTGCACACTAATGATGAGAAATGAAGGAACTACAGGTGATAGGGGTGCCAAGGAGGTTCAGTCAATTAAGCATCCCACTTTGACCCAGGTCATGATCTAATGGTTCATGAGTTTGAGCCCCGCCTCAAGCTCTGTGCTGACAGCATGGAACATGCTTGGGATAATCTCTTTCCCTCTCTCTCTGGCTCTCCCTTGCTCAAGCTCTGTCTTTCTCTCTCTCTCTCTCTCAAAGATAGATAAACCTTAAAAGATTTTAACTACATGTGGTAGTAGAAGTAATATTAGTAGTAGTGAAACATTTCATACATAACCTTAATGATAATACATCATGTAATTATAGAATAACCCATATTTTCTTCAGAGATAAACCATATCAAAAATCTCACTTATTATTGAATATTTCAGGGAGAGTCTGGGTGGCTCAGGCAGCTAAGCCTCCGACTTCAGCTCAGGTCATGATCTCACATTTGTGGGTTCGAGCCCCATATCGGGCTCTGTGCTGAGTGCTCAGAACCTGGAGCCTGCTTCAGATTCTGTGTCTGCTTCTATTTCTCTCTGTCCCTTCCCCTCTCATGCTCTGTCTCTCCCTGTCTCAAAAATAAAATAAAACATTAATTTTTTTTAATATTTCAGGGATGTCATTTAATTCAAGTAAATTATACCTTTAAAAGGCATTTTAAGTGTTTTGTTGTATTCTGGTTCATTGACCATATTTCAGATAGGATTGCTGCTTACGTGATTCATTAGATTTGCTATGTTAGCAAAACAGTTACTAGAAAAAAGGACAAGAGCAGATAAAAGATGCAAAAAGATGCATAAAGATATAAAGATGAATAAAACATTCCCTGCTATCAGAAAACATTCAATTCGTAGAATATAGGGTGAAACAGAAACAGAAAAAATGCAGACCAACAGGTGCCTTAAAAAAGAAACACAATATACAGTAGGCTTGAAAGGAGGAAAATGTACTTAATCAGTGGAGTTAAGAAAGAATTGGTGAAGGATTCACATGAGACAGATTTTGAAAAACTGAGTAAGGAGACAGAAATAACACATTGGGAGACAGTCCTCCAAAGGTCACTTACCCTTCTGCAGGTCTCATGGGCACTGGCTGCCTTTGTTCCAGATCATTTTTTCTAGCAGATGAGAATGCAAACAGCTTTGGCAGCCTCAGTCTCTCCCTGTGTGCAGAAAACAGGTTTGCTTTTCCATAAAATAAAGGTAATGTCTTCTTCTGGGGCAAACGTCAGGCAGGTATGCTTACAGCACATTATAAATCATTTGGGGGCACCTGGCTGGCTCAGTCAGTGAAGTGTTGAACTCTTGATTTCAGGTCAGATCATGACCTCACAGTTTCATGAGTTTGAGCCCTACATTGGGGTTTTGTGCTGACAGCACAGAGCCTGCTTGGGATTCTCCCTTTCTCTTTGCCCCTCTGCCATTCATTTTCTGTGTCTCTCAAAATAAACAAATAAACTTAAAACAAATGACCAGGATGCCTTAAACTTGTAGTTCCACAGGTATAATGCAAACTCACCATGCATGCAACATCCACTTGGATCTCTCTATGTCACTTGGAAGGGGACAAGGAGAACCAAACTGAAAACACTGCACCATGAGTAATAAAGTCCTTTGTCATTCTCCCAGCCTCTGGACTCCTATTCCTAGAAGCTAAATGCTGCATAACAATTTAGTAAAGCACTTTCTTTTTTTTTTTTTTAATAGTACCATACTAAGTCTAGTGTTGATATCCGAATTAATCAAGATCATCTAAATTACCCTACAGTAGCAAAATACTACACAATATAACTAACTAGAAGCTTTAAGAATTTATATCTTATTCATAGAAATGGGTCAAAAAAACAAAGTGCATACTAAATAAAACAAAACACAAGGATGAGTTTATTGCAAGGATTTGGACTTACAAGCCAAAAAACACAAGTCTATGGGAGCAGTGAGTTCTGAGTTGTTCACAGACTAAGGGATTCTTAAGGGACAAATACAGAAGTTATTTGTCTTTCTCAGCTGATTGGTTGCTGGTGTTCTTTCCTATTGGATCAGAATAGCTGAGTCAGGGGAACAAGGAAGTCCTGGGATGTGTGAGCTGATTTAGCAGGCAGGGATTGGTTGGCATCTTTTGCTGATCTCTGAGAAGAGTACAGATTCCTGTTAGGTGAGGTTAAGATTCTTTCTACTTTATGCGCCTGCACTGACTATCTCCATTTTGTCCCTGTCATAAGTGGTTACATTTTATTTCGGTTCTTTAAGGCTAACTGTGGGTCACAGTGACCATCCAAGACAGGCCAAAAATCAAGCCTACTTCAGTCTCGCATCAGTTCCATTGCAAACTGACCCTTCCCTGTAATTCCCCAGAGAATGCTGGAGTCTCACCTGAGTCATCAAAGGGCTTTTCCTGGAATTCACACAAACATGTATAAACATGTGAGATGATATCTGATATGAGGACAAATGGGAATTCCAAAAACACAATCATTTGGAAAATCACAGTTTTAGCTTCAGATTGCATTATTTCTTTATACATTCTGCATGTATTGTCCTAAACAATATTTGTCTGAGTCCATCTCCAGCAGGTCCAGGGTTCCCTGAAGGATGGACGGCGTTGGCACGAGAAAGAGTGAGAGAGAAAAGGGGAAGGGAATGAGAGAGCCATGAGTTTCCTTCTGATAACCAGGCAGGCATCTCTGCTCTTCATGCAGGCATCTCTGCACTGACTGGAGAGTCAGCTTTATTCATTGAAAAGGTGTATGGGGTACAAAACAGAAGTGGCAATTGCCTTAGACAATGATTTCTGACAACAAATTCTTTGGAATGTAAAAATTTCCCAGAACATAGATTGATAGAAGATTCATGCATAATCTTTACCAATAGTGATTGATGTAGGTGATTTCTCATATGGAGAAGGAAGGTATCTTCAGCATTCAAATACAAGACAATGTTTTTAGCATAGCAAAGGCAAAAGGTAGTTCTTTGTGAGCAGGGGTCAATAGCCTGTTTCCTTGAGGGGAAAAAAAAAACAGGTTTCTCAGGAAATGTAATATTTGCTGTCATAAACACAAAAGAAGAAATTTCTATAAGTTCCTTCACAAGGTACAATTAGCATATTTTTGGATAAGGGGGCAAGGTGCCCTGGGGGTCAGTACTCAAGCAAAAATAATCGCGTGGGGGGTAGACATTGGTAGCCATCTGACAGCAGGAGCCTTGCAAACCTGCCTTACCTCACAAGGAAATTTCTCTATTTTAGTGAGTTCAGAAACAGCTCCCAGCAAATATTTAATAATGATGATGGATCATTCAAATGTACTTTGAAGTTATCACTTAATACTAAATGTTATTTAAAATCCTTTTTCGGGGCACCTGGGTGGTTCAGCGGGTTAAGCGTCTGACTTCAGCTCAGGTCATGATCTCACGGTTTGTGAGTTCTAGCCCCGCATCAGACTCTGCTGACAGCGTGGAGCCTGCTTTGGATTCTGTGTCTCCTTCTCTCTGCCCCTCCCCCACTCATGCTCTGTCTCTCTGTCTCAAAAATAAATAAACATTAAAAAGATTTTTAAAGGGGCTCCTGGGTGGCTCAGTCAGTTAAGTGACGATTTCGGCTCAGGTCATGATCTTATAGTTCGTGGGTTGAAGCCCCTTGTAGGACTCTGTACTGACAGCTCAGAGCCTTGAGCCTGCTTCGGATTCTGTGTCTCCCTCTCTCTCTGCCCCTCCCCCGCTCATGCTCTCTGTCTCTCTCTCAAAAATAAACACTAAAAACATAGTTAAAAAAAAGATTTTTAAAATCATTTTTCAACTCATGGTTACTAAAATAGTAAGTTTATAAAACAATATTGTGTGTAGAAAAACATTTATTAGGTAAAACAAGAAAATACAGAAATTATCTATCATATCGTACTCAAACATGACTTTAACCATCGTAAATACTTTAATGACATTCTGAATATAAAGTCAAAGTTATCTAGAACTAATAGAAATGGATGAGAGACATTTCAATCTAACAAGTGGAAGGGTGTCTCAAAGAGTTCTAACAAAGGAGCTGGGGGTGGGGAAATGAACGGAATGAAAGAGGAGACAGTCTTTGACAGTCTGGTCTCCACTAGACTGCACAGTTGTCTGAGCGGATCCTGGAGGGAACTGTCAGATACATTACATCTCTTTGTGAGAGATTAGAAAATAGTAACAGAGACAACTGCCAGCAGCTGCTGAAGTCTTTATTTCCCTGAGATTATCTTAACCAGACTCTCTTTAATGATTGGTGCTCTTTATTGTCAGTCTTTTTTAAAAGCCATATTGACTCACCATGACTCTGAGACCATGGTATGATTGGTGGAAACTTGAAGGAAATGCAGATATTCTTCCTGCAGTGATTAGGAAGCCATTCAGCCAACAGTCACAAAACAAATACAATGACTACAAGTCTTCACATCTGCAGTCTCTCATATCTTCAGTAAATGATCTTTTCATTGTCCACTTTTTAAAACTAATATCATGGTGATATTGCCCATCACTATAAATGGAATATTGCCCATTGGCCTAACGGAGGGTAGTCAGAATAGAGTGTAAAGATGTCTGTGAAAGTCACTAGCTATTTAGATATTGGCAATTCCCTTGTAAAGCCATGGCAATGATGGTTGCATCATCAACCATGCAATTTATTTAAAAAAATAACATATTTTTTATGGTTTTTTGTATTTTTGAGAGACAGAGACAGTGCAAGCAGGGGAGGGTCAGAGAAAGAGGGAGATACAGAATCTGACGCAGGCTCCAGTCTCTGAGCTGTCAGCACAGAGCCCGATGGGGGACTCAAACCCATGAATCATGAGATCATTACCTGAACCGAAACCGGACACTTAACTGACTGAACCACCCAGGCGCCCCAACATTTATTTATTTTTGAGACAGAGAGAGAAGTTGAGCACAAGTGAGGATGGGCAGAGAGAGAGAGGGAGACACAAAATCCAAAGTAGGCTCCAGGCTCTGAGCTGTCAGCACAGAACCCAGCACATGGCTCAAACTCACCAACTGTGAGATCATGACCTGAGCCGAAGTCAGATGCTTAACTTACGGAGCCACCAAGGGGCCCCGGTTCTTTTTAAGGTAAACAGGTTACTCATATCAGTAATGGTATGTGTCAGAATGAGGGAACTCTGACACAAATCTAGAGAAATTCGAGAGTTATGTAACTTTTTTTTTTCCTTTTGCTTTTTTCAGTGACTCTGTTAGAGACTGGGAACATAAACCCTATCTTTATATAGTATTATATAATTTATCATTAGCTTATAGGTTTTAGTTTCAAATGTTAACAGACTTTGAAATATTTATGCTCTTTTAAGTATCTTGCCATCACAAGAAAGAAAATAGGAATTTGCTCTAATGTGAGGGTTGTCATAGGCCTGAGTAACTAAATCTAGTTAACAAAAATCTTCATTCAGTTTTACATTCAATTATGTATTATTTAAAGAAAAGTCTATTTTCAAGCATGCTAATCCATGTACCTACCATGCTTAGAGCAAAGCACAATTTTTATTTATTTGAGGTGACTTTAATATGCCATTCCTTCTATCAGAAATGTTCTCCCACAACTATATGGCCAACTCATTTTAACAAAACAGGAAATATCCAATGGAAAAGAGAGATACCCTTCAACAAATGGTGTTAGGAAAACTGGACCGTGAGATGTAGAAGAATGAAACAGGACCAGGATCACTCTCTTACACCATCACAAAAATAAATTCAAAATGAATGAAAGGCCTAAATTTGAGACAAAAACCGGCACAATCCTACAGGAGAACATAGGCAGCAGCCTCTTTGACCTCAGCTCCTGCAATGTCTATCTGTATGTGTCACTGGAAGTAAGAGCAACAACAACAAAAAAATGAACTATTTGGACTTCGTCAAGATAAAAAGCTTCTGCACAGTGAAGGAAACAATCAACAAAACTAAAAGGCAGCCTACAGAATGGGAGAAGATATTTGCAAATGGCATATCTGATAAAGGGTTAGTATTCAAAATTTATAAAGAATTTATCAAACAACACCCAAAAAACTACAACTAAACTAGTTAAGAAATGGACGTAAGAGGCACCTACGTGGCTCAGTCGATTAAGCGTCTGACTTCAGCTCAGGTCATGATCTCATGGTTCATGGGTTCGAGCCCTGCATTGGGCTCTGTGCTGTCAGCTCAGATCCTGGAGGCTGCTTCCGATTCTGTGTCTCCCTCTCTCTCTGCCCCTCACCTGCTTGTGCACTCACTCTCTCTCTCAAAAATGAGTAAAATTTAAAAAAAAGAAAGGGACTGAAAATATGAATAGATATTTTTCCAAAGAAGACATCCAGATGGCTGGCAGACACATGAAAAGATGCTCAATATCACTCATCATCAAGGAAACACAAATCAAAACCACAATGAGAGATCACCTCACACCTGTCAGAATGACTAAAATTAACAACACAGGAAACAACGGGATGTTGGCAAGAATGTGGAGAAAGGGGAATACTTTTACACTGTTGGAAAAGCAAACTGGTGCAGCCACTCTGGAAAACAGTATGGAGGCTCCCCAAAAAGTCAAAAATAAAACTACCCTGGGGCCCCTGGGTGCCTCAGTTGGTTAAGCATCTGACTTGGGCTCAGTTCATTATCCCACCACTAGTGTGTTGAAGCCCCGCATCAGTCTCTGTGCTGACAGCTCAGAGCCTGGAGACTGTTTCTGATTCTGTGTCTCCCTCTTTCCCTGCCCCTATCCCACTTATATTCTAGCTATCTTTCAAAAATGAATAAATGTTAAAAATATAAAATAAAACTATCCTGTGATCCAGCAACTGCACTACTATTTATCCAAAGGATACAAAAATACAGTTTTGAAGGGATATATGCACCTCAATGTTTATGGCAGCATTATTAACAACAGCCAAACTATAGAAAGAGATCAAGTGTCTACCAACTGATGAGTGGATAAAGAAGATATATAAAAGACTATTACTCAACCATCCAAAAGAATGAAATCTTGCCATTTGCAACAATGTGGATGGAGCTAGAGTGTATTATTGTAAGTGAAATAAGTCAGCCAGAGAAAGACAAATACCATATGATTTCACTCATAAGTGGAATTTAGGAAACAAAACGGATAAACATATGGGAAGGGCGAAAAAGAAGGAGAGGGAGAGAGAGAGAAACAAACCACAAGAGACCCTTAATTATTATAGAGAACAAATTGAGGGTTGGTGGGGGGGGCACTAGATGGGTGATGAGCACTGGGTGTTATATATAACTGATGAATCACTGGGTTCTACTCATGAAACCAATATTACACTGTATGTTAACTAAGTAGGATTTAAATTAAACATTGGAGAAAAAAGAATGTTCTCCCTTCAGACCCTCATGGGTCACTCCTTTACTTTCTTCTGGACATTCTTCAAGTATCACCTTACGAGACAAGTTTGCTCTTCACCAGTATAGAATAGCATACACTCTGTTACTTCAGTTCTCTCTCTTTCCCTTTTCTTGTTTAACTTCTCTCTATGACTCTTACATAATGGAACAAGGTATTTATTTATTCATGTCTTGGCTTACTGCCCATCTTTTAACCCCACAGGAGAAAGTAAACATCATGATATCATGCATTTTGTCTTATTCACTCTTACTTCAAACCCTAGAGTAGTGTCAGGCACAGAGATACTTAAAAAGATTTACTGAATAAACAAATCAAGAATGAATCACTATGTTGAACCCATGAAATTAATGTAGCACTGTGTATCAATTATACTAAAAAAAGTAACACCAATTCTGAAAATAAAAGATTATTCATAATACTAACCAGTTAAAAACATCGAAAAAGAAAAGCAACACACAAAAGAATGAATATAGAATTTAAGTAAGATTTAGAAAGATAAAATTGTAGGATATCCATTTAGAGAGACTTATGATACCAAATGAGGATAATGATCTTTTTATCAACTTCTTTTAGCTGCTAAGTCAGGGTATGATTACTAAAATTCCATGAATAACTTTATCATTATGAACTGAAATCTGCCTCACTATGTTTAGCATTGCATTGGTTATGTCAGATACTGTTTCAAAGTCCTATTCTCAACAACAATAAAATACTGTCTTGATATTCCCTTTGAGAATAGACTTAATTCTTTTGACCTGGAGAGTCTCAGCACTTATTTTTTTCCAGAAATTCCTTCTCTTTCTTCATGTCCCACCTATCTCTTTGCACCCATACATATGATTCATGTAAGCTCTGCTTTCTTCTGTTAGTGCCTTATCCCTGGACCATAAATGGATTTGTCTGGTGATCATTATCTGACCCATGATGTACAGCCTTGCCCAGGATTCCATACCTGGACATAGTTGATAGATCAGGAGTAGATTTCAGTTCTAAGCTAGAGTATTTAGGGACTGTAGCAAATAGAATCCATCTCTTTTTACGTGGTTAAAGTTTAGATAGTTGAGGCTTTAGCGCCGTTGACTGGCTTGTTTTATGCAGAAAGATGATCAGTTATGAGGCGACATAATAAAGTCAATGACCAGGAAAAAATAGTGGAATCTTGAGTCAAAGTCCAGATTCCTGATTTCCTCAAGAGTACCTCAAACAATAAAAAATAGTTTTTAACAAATTCAGGGAAGAAATAAATTAACACTTAATTCTTGATCCAAAACATTTAAAAACATGACTTCATTTTTAATATTGCATCTGGTATTTGTTTCTTTAGAGGTAACAGCAGTGTATCTATTTTAACATGGGTGTGATTTTTCTACTACTTTGCCATTAGCTATATTTCAAGGTCAAAAGAATTAAATCTATTCTCAAAGGGAATATCAAGACAGTATTTTATTGTTGAGAAAAGAACTTTGAAACAGTATCTGACATAACCAATGCAATGCTAAACATAGTGAGGCAGATTTCAGTTCATAATGATAAAGTTATTCATGGAATTTTATTTAATCATACCCTGACTTAACCACTAAAAGAAATTGATAAAAAGATCATTATCCTCATTTGGTATAATAGTAGTAATAGTAATAGTAATAATAATAACAGCTATCATTCTAAAACCTTGTAACCATCCCTGGAGAGATAAGACTGTAACCCACTTTCAATCAGACATTTATAATCCAAAATAGGCAATAGAATTTAAAAAATTATATTCCATTGCAATTGGCAAAGATGTCTCAATGCAAAATTTTTTCTGCTCTATAACTTTTTCATACAATTCGTTATGTAACAGACACTATAGTCTTGTCGTATAGCGATTTCCACCATGTTATCTTCCTTTGTAGTCATTGATTCTATGTGAACATCAGTTAATCAGCTCCAGGCATTATGTGCATTTGCTTAGCTTAGTCTCTCCTTGCCCAACTCTTGAAGATGAGGTCCTATGGGTAGAATATGTCCCCCTAAGTATCCCTATGTTGAAATTCTAGCTTCTAGGACCCCAGAGTGTGAGCTTTCTAGGTGTTAAAGATGTTACTCATAGACTCCAGTAGTAAATGTTGAAAAGCATGTAATTATTTTCATGTCTATTCATGTGAAGGTAATGTGTCTTTTATCTAAGGATACTTTTAAGATTTATTCTATCATTGCTTTTAAAATTTGATAAAAAGTTTGGATGGTTTTCCTCTCCTTCCTTCCTGCTTTCCTTTGTTTCTTTCTTTCCTTCCTCCCTCTTTCCTTCTTTCTTTTTTCTTTTTTTTTCTTTCCTTTTCTCTCTTTCTTTTTCTTTCTTTCTCTCTTCTCATTCCTTTTTTCCATGTGCAGAATACATATATGCATATATGGACACAGACAACGTCTTCAGGCTTCCATACTAATATCTTTTATTTTCTATCTGTATGCATGTTCTCCTGTTTAGTATTTGTTGAGATTCTTGGAAATGTGACTTGATAGTTTTCATCAAACGTAGTAAAGGTTTGGTCATTATTTCTTTACATATTTTTCTGGCTCCCTCCCCTTATAGAGACTTCCATTACACAGATGTTAAACCTCTTAATACTGTTCCAGAAGCGACTGAGGCTTTATTTGTTTTTATTAGATTTTTCTCTATGTATTTCATTTGGATATTTTGTTTTACTCTTTCCATTTTGAAATATCTGCTCCTTTCCTGTCTTCTCATTATGTTTATGCTATCCTTTAAAACTTGGAGTATTTGAATATGGTTATAAAAGCTTTTTTGACATGCTTGACTGCTAATTGCATCATCTCTAACATAGTTTTAAAATGTGGGTTTTATTATTAGGCAGGTACGGCAAAGCTAACAGACCAGAAGATGATTGCCATGGGAAAGAGTGTTATATTCACAATCCCAAGAGGGAGGGGGTACCCCCCTCTGTGAGGGGCTACATCAGTCCAACAGGAAGCAGATGGAACAAGGGGAAATGTGGGTTAGAGTCTTTATTGTGGCTCCCATAGAAAGAAGTGGGACAAGTAGAGTAAGCAGGTTTGGAATTTGAAATAGAGTAGTTTCAGCAGGCTCTGGGGCATAGGAGTTGTCCCCAGTTGTCTGGTACCTGAAGCTCGTGTGATTAGGACAGGAGAATAGTGGCCTGAGTAGGAAAGCCTGATAAAGGAGAATTGAAGTCTGGGCTGTGTATTGTGGCTTTTGTTTGAAAGACAGGCTTGCAGAAGAATCCTTCACTATCTCCCGGAATTGGTTGAACTGACAGGAGCCCGAATATGTCAAACCATAGAATACAGAAACCAAAAAGCATGGTTGCTGTTACAGATATCACTGCATCTGGTTACACTGATTGATTTATCTCCTAAGTATGGGTAATATTCCCTTGCTTCTTAGAATGTTTCATACTTTTTGATTAGATGTTGAGTTATTATGAATTTAGATTGCTGAGTGTCTAGAATCTCATGTTTCTTTAAAGAGTGTGGACTTTGGGTAGGCAGCTAAATTACTTGCATATTAGCTTTATTCTTTATGATATATGTTTTTAAACTCTGCTAGAATGAGTCTAACTAGAATCCACTTCAAGGAGATTTCAGCCCTACTACCAAGGCAGAAATTTACTTTTCTTTATGGAATCATTGTTTCTCTTTATTAATGAAAATCATGAATGCTGGACTATAAAGAACTATAACAGAACTGTGTAATAAGACATGAAAAAGGTGAGAGCCACACTACTTTTAAGTGGAGTTAAGCATGTAGACTAAATGCTTGACCAACAATGGCATATGAAAGGTGAAATACTATACAGACTTTAGACCAACAATAAAATATGCAATGCAAATAGGAGATTTGAATTACAATGGATTCAGAATAGTAGCACCTAGAAGAGTCTGGTAGGGCTTTACAAAGGGGTACATGCTTTAGAATTTGATCTACTGTATTCTGCTAGCCTAGTATTATACCAAGTTGTGGAAGTAGAAAGATGAAGAAAACATCCCTGGCTACAAAGAGCTTATTGTATTTTGAAGTACAAAGGCTAGTAAAAAAAAAAAAAAAGGCATTCATTTATATTTTTACTTTTATCATCCTGCAGTAGGCTGGTGTTACATAAAGGACTAGTACAATCCCTGTTTTTGGTTATCTTAACCCTGGCCAGTGCCTCACTGGGGAATGAACCAAGTATGAGAACAATGCAGAGAGAAAAGATGTGGTTAAACCTCCATGAGAGGTTGAAATTGAGGACAGAAATGAAGATGGTCCAAGAAGAATAACTAGAATTTCTTAGAAAATAAGATGTCTGGTCCAGACCTCAGTGTAGAAATTGGCAAGCAGGGGAAGGGAGGGCCGCCTAGCTCTGACCTACAGGCAACCTCTTTGAAGTGGCTGGCTATCAGAGGACCCAGGACGACAGGATCCAGAAAGTAGAAGACTGTCAACTTAGACTCAAATATCCAGTCTCTTATACTCAGAAATTAGGCCTCCTAACATTCATGTGGAAGTCAAAGGCAAGGGATCCTGGTAAATAAAGTCCTAAGAAATACCAAGTGAGAAAAAGAACCAATTTGAGAACAAATGGGCCACTAATTTCCAAACAATGATTTTATATTATATTTCTTAACTATTTTGTATCATCATGATAATTTACATAAGAAAAGGGTGTATCCCTTCTGATATAATTGCTAGTCTTTGCTCTATCAACAAATAGGCCAAAGCATCAACTTTTCACAGTGATTAAAGACCCCAATTTATCACTGTTTTGCATGTCATTAGTTTTTGTTAGAAAGATGCCAAGATGTCATAAATCAACTAGCTGGAAAATAAAACAAGACAAAAGCCAATAAAGACACCAGGCATATGTTTGGTAGTACAAATCAAATCACTTTGACCAAATATCAAATAATTATATTTTTTTAGCCAAAAAAAAAAAAAAAGAGTGGATTGAAAAGTTACTAGGAAATTTTTTTCTCTCAAGATTGTTTTTCAAATAAAGCCATGTGTTATTTACTTTAGATATTCATAGCTGGTAGCATCATGCCTCTGCAAACATAAATTAGATACACTTTAAAAATGTATTTTGTTCCATCCTCGGTCAGGCTGCTTGGATTCTGTTTCTGCTCCATCAAGTATGGTTTCATGACCTTCCTTTCTTTTTCTTCTTTTCCTAAAATATGAATGTAAAATATAAATAATCACATGTATTCCTTGTACAACTTTTCCATCCTCATATAAGTTTTTGAAATTAAAATTAATTGAAATATACTGTTTACGGTGGTTAGCCTATTAAGTGCACCATTGTTATTACCTACTATTCTTACTTCTGCTGCTATTTCCCAGTACTTCTATTACTACTACTTTTCCTATTGTTCATGTGGAATTCATTTTCTTTCTTTCCTTTTTTTGGGGGGGGAATTCTGGAAAACATTTGCTTTCCTCCAGTTTTCCAGAACCACCTTAGTCTCATTAAAATCGTGACCAAATCACATGCAATTTGTTCTAAACACAATGGTTCAAAACATCCCAGATGTTTGCTTATCCACTGTTCATTTATCCTGAGTTTAAATTATGTCCACTCCTATCACTTCCCTTCTGCAGATCATTCATGCCAGATAATTTACAAGAAAGATGAGGGCTTATTTGTTTTTCTTTTTATCCATCAGTGTTGCATTACTGAGCACAGAGCTTATCTGTCTTGTTCATCATACTGTGGCAATGGGGTGGGGAGAATACTGTTTGTATGACTCTGCTCAAATGGGGATATTTTCCATCCCTTAACTATCTTAGTGTATATAATTTCATAACATTCATAGTCACCCATATTCTGTAACTTTTACTTAAAGTAGTACCTAACATTTATATTTTTGCTACATGACAAATGCTAGTTGGCTTGGTAATTTTTTACATGAATTATTAATTTATTTTTCACCAAGAAAACTAAAATGTAGGTAAATGTAGGTCCTCTTTTTCTTTTTATGGGAAATCAAAGCACTGAGAGATTGAACGACTTGACTGTTTCCCTCAGTGGCTCAGTGCAGTAGTGAGATTCAAACTCAGGCAGTCTGGCTCCAAAGCCTAAACTCTTAACTACTATGTTGTTTCATTTCCATAACTTAATTGTAGAGATATCATTTAAAATGTTTTCATCTTCCTTTATTCAGTTTTGATAAAACGTCTGTGATTACAGTGAGAATTATATTAAGTTCACGTCTTAAAACGTTTCATCTTTCATAATTTCAAACTATGGAGTTAGTTTATCAGAATGTTTTAAATCTTGTCTTCTAAGCAATGGCAGCTGACATTGGGCCATTTCATTCTTCCAGAACTTTGCCACTACAAACACTAAAAAGGGAGAGTCTCTTCTACCCCTGTCTTCTGCCCAGGACCCAATCAATTACTCCTTATTGATGAGAATTATGTAGACTGGTGTCTCCAATCCTTTTCTCTGCCTTCTTTCAAATAGAATAGAAAGAAGTCAAGATGTTTTCAATCCCTTTGTATTTAGTGGAAAGAGATTTTGTACAAATAGGCTGTTAGTGGAAAATCCTCCTTTGGAAGAGGGATTCATTTTTTCACTAGTTTATTTATTATCTATGTCAAGAATGCATCACTTATTGCTTTTAGCTGGAAGGGAACTCACTTCCAACAGGAACCTGCGTATGACTTGTCTTCTCTCCTGTTTGTCTGCACATACTACACTCTATCTTTCCTTAACTCTCATGTTCTATGTGGTTCTATACCTGAGAGATTGGCAAAGCCTGTACCTGATGAGTAAACAGGCCTTAAACTAAATCCAATTAGAAACTATATCATCCCCAGCTCTTGGCCTTCAATTCAATGCTGTCTTTCAGGGGCATCTGCCCACTGCTGTCAGCACAGAGCTCTGTTTAGATCCTCTGCCCACCCCCCTCTCACTCATGCTTTCTCTCCCAAAAAATAAAAACAAACATTTTTTAAAAATGCAATCTTTCTGGGTAGAAGCATCAACAGATACTTCTCTCCTGCAATGATTAAAAAGCTGTATCAAAGGGACCAGATGCCAAGAATGGACTTCTTTATTATTGAACCTGGTGACTTAGGACCTATCTTTGGGACCATGTAGGCTATATAGAAAAATACATAGCCTAAGGAATGGGGAAGTAAGTCATCTCACCAAGAAGGAAAAATAGTGGCAAACAGGGAGTGAGAACAGGAAACAAAAACAGAAAATATTCCAGAAGAGAAGAAGAAATGGTAAGTAAAGACACTACAAGGGAGAAGAGGAATTTGTATAGATTTTCAAAGTGTGTGGGAAAGGTCAGTAAAACTCATAATAACTAAGCAATCATTAAACAAGGGGCATTTGATCAAGACAGCAGAAGTGACACATAAAATAATTGTGAGGCTGGTTTTCTCTCCTAATTGGATTTTCTCCCATGACAGAACAATTGGTTGTATAATCGAAATCCACATTGCTGTAAAATACCCATTATCAAGTGGTTTTATATAACAAAGGACCAGATTGCCTTGCATTTTCTGCCAAGGCATTATAGTTTTTCTTCTTTTCTTTTATTTCATATTTCCATTAATGGACAGTTTTGTTTCTGCAGATCAAGTGCTTTGGGGAAGGTCAGAACAAGAGATTAAAATTAAAAGTATGCTTTTGACTGTAGAGAACAAACTGATGGTGACCAGAGGGGAGAAGAGTAGGGGGATGGAGAGAAATAGGTGATGGGGATTAAGAAGTGCACTTGTGACGAGCACTGGGTGATAAATGGAAGTGTTGAATCACTATAGTGTACAATTAATATAGCACTGTATGTTAACTGGAATTAAAATGAAAACTTAAAAATAAATAAATAAATAAATAAATAAATACTTTTGAGAATTACATTTATCCAAAAGTTATCAATATGTACAGCACAACTTACTGCTGAAGAACTCTCCCAAACTTCCACCTACAGAATTCCATGATTCCAATAAGAAAAGTAACAAAGTGAGCAAGAGTGGGGTTCCCTGTTTCCCCTCAAGTGCTATTTAAAGAACACTAGATTATGATCCTTGAAAGCAATAAATAATTTGCATGCAGTATTTTCTTATTGTCCTGTCCTATTATCAATCTGTATGTTAAAGGGTCAGAGTTATCAAAAAGGATCAAAACCTTCTAGAAGGGAAGTCTGGAAGGTTCTCATGCATTTTTAAAACTCTGTGCACAAGTGGAAAGCGACCATAAAGTCATATAGATAAGGGGTGTTGGAGCGTTCAGACACCTCCTACAAAGAAAGTCTAGTAGTTTTCCACTGAACCTTGAATCCTAAGAAAGGTAAGCAGGAAAAGAAAAGTGGGGTGGGAGAGGGCACAGAGAAAAGACTTCAACTTTTGAAGAATGAACTCTGAACTTCAAAGAAAACAGATTTAAAAGCCTAGCTTATTCAAGAGAATGCTTAAGAAGAAGAGAAATACCATGGAATGTGCTCATAAAACACAATTTATTTTTAAATGCAATTTACAAACTGACATTGAAAATAATTTATAGCTTTTGAATCCCCCTCAAAATCATATGATGTTTGTGATAAAAAAAATAGGAATTATAGCTGTTTTCTAAGAAATATTATACAAGTGCACTGAGCAGGCTTATGCAATTTTCTTTCACTTCTCATAAATCCACAGGTATTACAATACACATGCTTTGAAACTGTGACTGTTCTGAAATCACAGGTGGTCTTGCCAGTTAGGATAGCAACAAAAGAAAAGACATGTATTAATTCTACAAATCTAATACAAGCATTAGTATTCTGAACTCTAATATGGAACATATTATAAAATGAACTTAATTTTTTAGTCAACAACATAGCCTGGCTGACAGAGTGCTAGTAAATAGAAATGTAGAAAAACATCAGGTAATGCATTTGTTAACTCATCATTATTGTTAAACTTGCTATCATCATCATCTGTCGGGAAGGAATTGCAAAGCAGACTTCTTCATCAGCTTTCCTTAATCATGAAAGATGGGAGAGGAAAGGTGGAGATTTAGTGTTTATGTATATATTCTAGCCACTTATTTCAAATCCGTTGAATACTGAAATCTCATAGTGTAGAATATTTAAGAATTCATGTGCGGAGATTCGAATCCCAGAGAATTTACTTAAGTAGGTGTTGAGTGAAGATTTCCCTGGGTGGTTATATTGAAATAGTAGCACTTGGAAACTTGGAAATTCAAATTTCCAGGCACCATGCCAGATCTACCAAAACAGGATCTCTTAGCGCGGGATCCGGTAATGTGTAGTTTAAAAACCCCTCCAGGTGATTCTTACACTTGCAAAAGTTTGAGGATCACCACCCTACATTATCTCATAAAGGGACTTGAACTTAAAAATATGAAACAGAAACAAAGGAAATACCAACATAAACCATTTTCTCTCATTTTGACTTTAGCTAACCATGTCTTTGAGCCTCATTTTATAGAGATGGTTTGTGCAAGTACCTGTGTTTTAGCAGCTGTGGGGGTAACCTCTTGGGTAAAAAGAAATTCCAATTAGTTAAATTATTTTTCAGGAACTGTTATTTGTTTCGTGATTTGCAGCAAAGTGCTAGATAATAAGACTTTGTTATCTGGGCCATCGAAATGCTTCATTTAAAATGGCTCCAAGGTCTTACCTAGCCATTAGGCTATAGCAGTGAACTTCAGGAGAGCCCAGATTGTTTGTCTCTGGCTGCTATTGAGTGACAAAGTTGAGTAGTGTGACAGAGACCATATGGCCCACAAAGCCAATAATATTTATTATGTGGCCCTTTTAAAAAAAATTTACTGACCCTACCAGACCTAACCTATGAAAGAACAAACTATATAATTATAGTTTCATATTTTTCTTCTGAGGAGGAAAACAAAAGTACATTCTCAGCCTAGAGCAAACTGGTAGAAGATTTGGATTCCAGGAGAATGAGATTAAATTCCCCATGTAAGATCCTGGTTATTTATAACAAATTTGGGTGGATTCTATTGACCATGCCCTGTGCTATTTTATGGCATGAGTCATTTAGGCATCGATGCTTGGTGGTCAGATCCTGTTCATTCCTAAGAGGACTGTTGTTGTTTTGATAAAAAGCAGACATTTCCCTCTGATGAAACTACTTTGCCTTCTCAAACCCAGTTTCCAGCATCACCAAACTGTGTTGATCCTTCTATTAGAGTGTACCTTAAATTTACAGATAGATAGGGTGCATTTGACAGATATCTGGCTCCATGCTCTTCTACGACCTCACATGTATGTCAACAAAGGATTTCTTCCCCACCCACCCCCAAATGAAAGTCATACTTGCACAAAAATTAAAAGAATGGGAGAGGTATTAAACAGCAACAGAATGTGAGACGTTGGAAAACTTAGGGACAAAAGTTAACTGAATTAGCAGACCACAGAAAGCAGACTCACACCCATGAGCTGGGAGTGTGAAATCCCTCCACAGACCAGGCCCCAGGAAGCCTCAGAAACTTAAGGCACCACACAGGTGTACAAGGTCAGAGGTGGTTACCAGCTGGGATTTTTTTCAAATTTCCTACCATTTTAGGTATATATTATTTATTATTTGTTTTGAAATACATGAGTTATATAAGTCAGAGTCTCATTTATTATGTCAACAGATACTTGTGTGGATCATAAAAGATGTGTCTATTCCTATTTTCTTGGACTATACAATGTGATCACTTGAATATGTTATACATTTAAAAAAACTTTAAATAAATAAAATGCCCCCTTTCAATGGTTTAATGTAACAGAAATGTATTACTTTTCACATAACATACCTATGCATGTGTTCCTGGGATTGTAGATATTCTGTCTATCTTTTTATTAGTCAGCCAGCCGATTTTGGTTCTGCATTTTTTTTTAAGGTTTATTGTCAAATTGGTTTCCATATAACATCCAGGGCTCTTCCCCACAAGTGCCCTTCTCCATTACCACCACGTCTGAATTTCTAACTGCTGCTCTCCCAGGTTGTCCTCATGAAAACCAGGTAATAGAGACAAAAATGTGGACCTTTGCACCAGAAATGGCCCACACTTATTTCTGCTCACATTCCACTGGTGAGAATTTACTCATGTAATCCCACCAAACTGCAAGGGAGCCTACAAGAAAACAAAATCCTTAGGTAGGAACCTGCCTTCTACTAACCCCCATGATTTTGGGGGATGGGAAATTACAGTCTTGGGCCAAACCCAGCTTGCTGCCTACTTTTACATGGTCTACAAGCTAAGAACGTGTCTTACATTTTAAAAACACTTGTTAAATACATAGCTATATTACATCCTTTATTTTACCTATTGGCCTACAAAGCACCAATATTTGCCACTTTGGAACTTGAAAGCTTACTGACTCTTACCTACGCTGTGGGAGGAGAAAAGGTTTTTCAGTCCTTGTAGCCTCCAAATCCCTACATGTAGACTATGTCCCACATAGAAAAGACTTACACCTCTCCATGAGAGAACTACCTTCCAGTTAGGGCATTTGGCTCCACGTCTAGGACCTCTACTCACCAGTGCAGATAGGGATCCTCATGATTCAGGAAATCCTAAAGTACAAGTTCTCATCCCACCTCCATTCACGTCCCCACAGCCAATATAAAATGAGGAAACTGGGATGGCACAGCACTCATTTTTTTCCAGGACAAAGCAAAACAAGGGGCCCAACGGTAGCATACATAGACATAGTGGGAAACCACCTATCAGTATTAATGCCTTAGCACTGGAAGCATTTCCTCGGGTAGACTCTGAGGAACACCTTTGTCCATTGCTCTCTGCAGCCCTTGGCTTTGACTTCTGGAAGCTTCTTCCTTAACATTATTCTCCACGGCAACATCTGAAGTAGGCATTTGGAAGTAAGCTTCTTAATGAGCTTTTCAGATTTCCTAGCTCACTCACTTCTCATGCAATTGTTGGGGCCCAACTGATGTTTAAAGACTCCAAAACTCAAAGATGTCTTTCCTTTGAGCTCATGAGTTCTTAGTAATATTGTTCCCTTCAAAAGACTAAAAGTGTCAAAGTTAAGGTTATGAGATGAAATATGGGATGCCCTGCTAAATTAGAATTTTAGATAAACAAGAAGTAATATTTTAGTATAAGTATGTCCCCTATACTATTTTAGTAAGCATAATATACAATACTTAAACTAAAATGTTTGTTGTTTACCTGAAATTCAAATTTAACCCATTTGTTAAATCTGGTGATCCTACCCTGAATCCTTTGTGTTCATGTTTCAATAACAATACCCAACATTTTTCCTACATTTTATCCTCAAGCCTGAATTATTCCTTGGTTTCCTAGGTCCAAGCACTCTCCCTTTCAAGCCTGTGGTGGCTACATTGCTATGGTGTCAATAGGCTGGAGAAGATCTACCATTAATATGGTCCTTAACACAATGGTGAGTCTTAATGGGTCCTTGAAACTAAAAGCTTTTTAGGCCTTATCTCTTCCTGCTTGGGTAATGGAGACTTTTCTAATCCTGAGAGGCCCCAAATTCCTGCACAACTTTTATTATCTTCTATGGATGCTCTCAATCAAACCAATTATTGCTTGAGGTCACCTATTTCTTTGTAATGATTTTCTAAACTCAGCAAATGATAACCAACATAAGTTACTCATATTTGACTTTCTCCAACTTTTTTCCTCCTACAGGCTTCGTAAACAAGTAGCCGGTATGTCAACATATTACTGGCAAAATTTTATCCAACATCTTCTTTCTGCACAATGTGATTCTCTCTATGGTATAAATTTAATTGCTGCCTGGGTATAAGTCACTGCCATAAATGTAGGTTTTTATTATAGCAGTACCCACCGCATGTAACGATTTCTATACAATGTAGAATCATATTAGTTGTTCCACAACTGAGCTGCATAATTTCAGTGGCTTAACACAAGAGTGGTTATTTCTCAATTAA
The DNA here is from genome assembly GCF_006229205.1 of Suricata suricatta. Lineage (NCBI taxonomy): Eukaryota > Metazoa > Chordata > Mammalia > Carnivora > Herpestidae > Suricata > Suricata suricatta. Next base: position 18,868,853 of record NC_043704.1, read on the forward strand.
GGAACAGTCCTTAGAAAATGTGTTATTAAGAAGGTTGCACTGAGTGAGCTGAGTGCTTCTGCCCCATGCACTCACTTAGGGATCCAGATGGGTAAGAACTCCATAACCTTCAGTATAATGTGGCCTTGAGCTTTGAGGTCCAGCAGGCAGAAGGGAAGAGGGAATGAAGAGGCCACATGTACATTTTCCATTTTGGGCCAGGAAGAGGTCCCCTAACTCTGATAAGGACAAATACTCAAATATCCCACTTAAATGCAAGAGGACATGTAGACCCTGATTAGGCAGCTATGGAAGAGGACATATCAACTTCTGATGAATATCTGGTGCTCCATACTATAAAAGGTAGTGTAGTCATTTACAGTGGTAAAAACAGAACTTCTGCTCTTTCCAAGGTACTGCAATGTTTGCTAGAAAAATCAAAAATAGACAAAAAGCCATGGACCATGCCAAACATTGGTTATACGTTGTTTTAGTTAGCTAGGACTGCCATAAGAAAATACCTCAGACTGGATGGTTTAATTCAACAAGAATTTATCTTCTAACAGTTCTGGAAGCTAGAAGTCCACAATAAAGATATCAGCAAGGTTGTTTTTTCTGAGGTTGTGTGGGAAGGGTCTGTTCCAGCTCTTTCTCCTTGGCTTGCAGATGGCCATCTTCTCCATGTGCCTTTACGTGGTCTTTCAACTGTGTATACATGTGTCCCAATCTCCTCTTGTGAGAATATCAGTCATAGCAGATTAGGCCCCATCCTAAAGACTTCATTTTACCTCAGCTGCCTCCTTAAAGATCCTATTGCCAAATACAGGCATATTCTCAAGAATTGTGGGTTAAGAATTTGACATATGGTTTGGGGCAGAAGAGGTCATTGAAATATATTTCATTTTTTTCTTATTCCTTCTTCTCTGTAGAATGATTTATATAATGCATGTCTCCAGTTTAACATCTTGTAATGGTTAATTTTATGTTTCAACTTAGATGGGTGAAGGGATGTCTGGATAGTTGACAAAATATTATTTCTAAGTGTGACTGTTATGTTGCCTCCAGAAGACATTAGCATTTAAATTGGTAGACTGAATAAAGAAGATGCCTTCACCAGTGTGGGGTGGGCATCATCCAATCATATGAGGACGTGAGTAGAACTTAAAGACTGAAAGACCATGGATTTACCCTCAGTGGGAGCTGAGGAGTTCATCTTCTAACCCCAGACAGAGGCGCTCTCACTTCTTGGGCCTTCAGCTTTGGACTTGGACTAGAAGTTAGACTATCTTCCTCTCCTTCCCACAGCCCTGATTCTCCAGCCTTTGGACTCAAACTGACACAGTTAGTTGCCCTGGTTCACAGGCTTTCAAACTCTGACTGAATTACACCAACTTGCAAATGGCAGATCAGATCTTGGGACTCCCCAGCCTCCAAGTCACATGAGCCAAGTCCCAAAATAAATTTCTCCTTGTATCTATCTCTATATATATACCCTATTGGTGCTTTTTCTCTGAAGAACCCTGACTACTACACTTGTGAAGCTACTTTTTTTTAAGTTGTTGAGAAAAATTTCTTACAGAAAAGAGAAATAATCTCTCCAAAAAAGGATGACTGAACTATAATTTACTCAGAAAAAAAAATCCATAATGTAAGTTATTGTCTCTTTCAGGATCAAAAATAATTGATATAACATTTTCTCAGAAAACAAATTTGACTTGTCCACATAGAAAAAAAAATAAAACTAGATAATACATTAATTTAATTCCATTTAACAGATTGATTTCATACTTTTTAGTTTGTACTATGTGTAAATTGTATGTAAAGATTAGACTTAAGATTTATCAGAAATGGGTGGATATCTGATGTGTAGAACATCTCCTCATGTTAAACATTTCTGAGTTAAACATTCCAGATTTTACAAACTTTCTCTGTGGCCTGGAGGTCCAGGATGTGTATAAAATATGGTCAATATAACAATATCATGAAAATCACTTTTTAATATTCAGAAGGATTACAAAGTCTATAAAATTAATGTGTAAACAATTTGAAAGCAGAGAAATCAGAACCCATGACTACATTTAAATTTCCCTTAGATATAAAGTAATTTAATTATAATTAATCCTTAAGTCTTTCCAGAAGAGTGATAAAGAACTTTCATGCCAAGTAGGAAAAAACTTCTGTGGGAGACATGTGAAGGAAAACACCATGATCTAAAATTAAAATTAAAAAAAAAAAAAAAAACCCTGGTTCTCTTGCAGAAATGGACTGTGATTGTCCTACAGTAATTAAGGCATTCATGTCACTTTTTTTTCCAATCTTGTTAGTGAGTCTATCCACTTCCCATCATCTGTTTCCCATTTACGCCCCTAGCCATACACATCCATATATCTGACCTGACCCCTAGATGTACGTGTCAGATCTGTAGTCATAAAATACTTTCCCAATGCCTGAAACAGTTCTGCCTATGTCAGAAAGAAACCCACAATTTAGGTTCATGTAAAATAATCTCTAGTGCGAGAGGCCATTTGGCTCGAGAACAAATTAACAAAAGGAACAGGACAAGCAGTTGACAAAGCTCTCTTTCCGTGCTATGGCTTGTATTCCAAATATTTTAAGAAAATACTACTTCGCACTGGGCATTGTTTTAGCCAATGAATGAATGTATGAGAGTGTGGTGTTTTCTCTGAGCTACTAGGAAACTGACCCAGAAGTGAACTATAGCAAGAAGCTTGATTTGGCACTTAGAAAAGAAACTTGTGACCACTCAGCCAGAATCCATCTTTTCATTGCCAGATTTCAAAAATAAGGATCATAAGAGTTACACAGGTGCTGCTGGTGGGCTAATTATATGTGCCAAGTCAAATGAGTCTTCTGGCAACTAGTCAGCTCACCTTTATGACACTTTGACTCAGTTATAAAAATACATCCATCCATTAGCCAGAATGTTATGCAAAGTGTTCAACTTGGTACTATGTGGAGCTTAATTTGTGTGAAGTTTACCAGTTAACTTAGCACCTTCCCAGATTAGGTAGCACTAATATTGTCCAGAGATTCACAGATAAGTCTGCCTTTAATAAACCTGCCATCGAACTAAGTAAGGATTTCTCAACCTCAGCACCAATGACATCAATGGACCAGGTAAGTCTTTGCTGTGAGGGGCTCTAGTGTGGATTATAGGATGTTAAGCAACATCCCCAGGCTCTATCCGGTAGATGCCCGAAGCATGCTCCCAGCAACAACAATCAAAAATGACACCAGATACTGCCAAATGTCCATGGGGGGGTTGGAGATGGTAGGACTATGGTTTAAAACTACTTATCTAACACAGGCATGCTACACAAGGATGTTTGCAAAATTTCTGGGGCTTAATGCAAAATATTTATGTGGGCCACTTATTCAAAAACATTAAGAATCCCAAACCAAGCAGGGGTCTTTCTAAGCATGTGGTTCTGTGTGACTGCACAGGTCATAAGTTCATGATGTTGGACTTGACGCTACAAGAGTCCACCCCATTCTTCAACACCACAATGTTAACAACACTCATTTGTTTAGTTTATAGTCGCTGAGCTCACAGCTGTTGGCACCCCATGTGCTTCCCCCATGTATGTATTAGTTAGTGGCTTTCCCCGCCACCCCAAGTTACAAACCATTTATCCACATTCTATTTTGTTTACTGTCTTCCCAGGTACTCATCTCTCAACTTGCCCTCTCATTTCTTCATTCACATGGTCACTTGAGCAGAACAAGAGCTTCTTACTTGATGGCTGGTTCCTCTGCAATCAAGACTTGGCTGCAAATGCTCCACCCACTGCCAAACAGTGGGTGCTTTGGGCAACTTCTTATCCCCACTTCCTGTCCCCTCCCCACCTCCCACAGAAGGCTTATGTGCAGCCCTCATCTCTGCTGCAGCCTTGCCACAGAAGACTCCAAAATAACTCATCCCCATTAGACTAGTGAACACAATTCCACTAAGGTGACTTGTTCTTGTTAACCAAAAGCTCCCATTTACTGCGCTTTTTCTGCTGTGGTAGACTTTAGTGCTTGAAGTAACATCAAATCAGCATTTTGCAGATGAAGAAACCAAGGTTCTGAAAGACTTAAAATCTATGCTTGCCCCAAATCACACAATAGAACTTAGAATGTGAAGCTATGTGTATTTAACTCCAAAATTGTGCTTTTAACCACGATTTCTCCTCCTCCTAATTTTTCTGCCCATCCTGGAGTGGGCTTTATTATGACTCCTTCCTATTACATCCATTAGCTGTGAAGATGCCTTTCAAAGCCGAAGGAACACCATTAGAACATTCTAAGCATGGTATTTGTGAGTATTCAAAAGAAAGGAAATATTGTATCAGGCAAGTCTGACATTGATGCTCTGATATTTTATCATTTCTCAAAATAGAAAACTAAACAAAGAAGGAATATCAAGACTGGCTTTTTTGAAGATATGAGCTTTCTTTAACACAAAATTGTGCTTGCTTTTATTCCATAATCGATCAGCATTAAATAGTTTGTCTCCAAGTATGTTCTAATGAACTTACCCAAGAATATAAAAGCAATTTTAGAAGTGAAAGCTATTTGGGATACCCGGGTAGCTCAGTCAGTTAAGTGTCCAACTTCAGCTCAGGTCATGTTCTTATAGTTTGCGAGTTTGAGGTCTGCACTGGGCTCTCTGCTTTCAGCACAGAGCCCACTTTGAATCTCTTGTCTCCCTCTCTCCCTGTCCCTCTCCTGCTCATACTTGCTCTCTCAAAAATAAATAAACATTTAAAAAAAAGAAGGAAAGATATTTGATTACTTGAATAATCAAATTTTCTGACATGATTTCCTGTGTATTTGATTTAAAATATTATTTTCTTCTACATTTTCATTCTCAAATCTAGAACCATTCTTAGTAACATTTACCTCAAAAGTCTTTTACACTGTCCAATGAGACATTTTCCCTTCTGATATATATCCATATCGACTTTCAGCTAAAGTGTATGTTTCTCCTGTCTCTATGTGAATGGCGCTTCAGAAGTCCATTTTGCTGAAATAAATTTCTATATGCCAGGCTCCTATGCCAAAAGTCATTTGTGGTAGATGCTGACCACTAAATTTAGCCATTGTAAAACAATCCCACAAGAAGAGAAGGGAAAATGTAGAATAATGTAATAATGAACATCTTTGTACTTTTTCCATTTATTGAATCTGCTACAACCATCTGTAGGTCATAGGCCCCGCATGGGAAAAGCACTATATGATGCAAGAATGTGTGTGAAAGTAAAGCCATTCAACATCCAGTGTCAGAAGAGTCATTTGTTTCCTGGGTATGTCCATTCCAAAGTCTTGAGTAGTTGGAGGAAATCTAAGAGGGATAGAAATTCTTTTGTCAATTGAAACTGCTAAATTGTGAGGACTCAATGGGCATTTGATGGAAAGACGTCAGCTCATAGATCTGTTCCCTTGGACAAATTGCATAGTTACATGGACAGAAATTAAATTTGGAAGACAACTGACCAAACACAGTAAGATGGTTTTCTGAACAAATGATTGTAAACAAGGAAAATGCAGTCATATGTTTACTCTTATTTACATATGGTTAAGAATCGTGAAAAAGAAAATGGCGAAAATAAAAAATAATTATAAGGTAATCAAAAGCTACTTCTTATCCTTTTAAATACTCAAATAGAGTTTGAATGCAGAGGAAAAATTCAGTATCACTTTTGTGATAGGTGTGCTAAAACAGCCACCTCTTCTATGAGTTTTATCTACTTCCATTTTCCAGAAATTGTTAATAATCCTCTGAACCAACTTCTCATTTCTTCAGCACATTAACTTAATTTTAGATTGCATAGCTCTGCTATTCTAAAAGAGTCATAAAAATAAAGGGCCTCTTTCCTTCCCTCTTTCTATAATGATATTCCTACAAAGATTACTTGTATTATCACTTTTTTAAACTGCTTTTTTCTCCTTAACCACCTGAAATGTGGCTTTTGGCTCCATTTCTTAGGTATCAAATTCCTTTTCAGTTCATGACTTTTTTGCTTGACCTTTAATTTTCTAATCAACGGTCAATCACAAAAGCTTTTGCATCAGCCCCATAGAGTTAAACCCGGGTTCTTGATACTCTCTGTGTGATCCCAGATAATTATTTAACTTCCTGGAGGCTCAGTTCAAAGGTGATAATAGGCAACTACTAGGGTGAGCCTGCTTGGGATTCTGTCTCCTCTCTCTCTGCCTTTCTCTCTCTCTCTCTCTCTCTCTCTCAAAAATAAATAAACACTAAAAATTTAAAAAAAAAAAAAAAAGACAGGAGCACCTGGGTGGCTCAGTTGGTTAAGTGCCCAACTGCAGCTCAGGACATGATCTCACAGTTCATGGGTTCAAGCCCTGACTCTGGCTCTGTGCTGACAGCTCAGAGCCTGGAACCTGCTTTGGATTCTGTGTCTCCCTCTCTCTCTGCCCCTACCCTACTCATGCTTTCTCTCTCTCTCTTTCTCTCTCTCTCTCTCTTCCTCTCTCTCTCTCTCTCTGTCTTTTTCTCTCTTTCTCTCTGTCTCTCAAGTAAATAAACATTAAAAAAAAATTTTTAAAACAGTCAACTACTAGGGTGGATATTCAGTGAAACTGTGTAAGATAAAATGGTAATAATTATTGATGGTTTTTCTAATATGATTATAATTAATAGATTACTAATAACCATGACTATTGAGACAACCTTGATCCTCACTTCCTAGGAGAATGAACCTTCCTGTTTTGTTTCCTCCTTCTCTGGCTGTTTCTTCAGTGTCTCCTTTGTCCCTTCCTCCCTTTGCTCAAGCTTGACATATTGGAGTGGGCCAGGGCTCTCAGATGGAGCATCTTCTGTCCACTATGTCCACACTTTCTCTGGCCTCCTATGCCTCCTAAATGCCTCAAACACCGTATAAATGCTGTTGATTTTCACATGAATATGACAGCTCCAGTCTTTCTTCTGAGGTCTAGATCAACATTTTCCACAGAGTAAAGGACTCTCCACCTCAGTGTCTAAAGTCTCCTTAAACTCAACCCAGACAGGACTGAGCACATCTTTCTATCCCCCACCCAAAAGAAGAGTGTGCTTAATCACTATCATCCTCAATCACTACTAAAGAAAGTGGCAGCATCATTTCTCTGGTCACCCTAAATAGAAACATGGTGTGGTCTAGAAGAATAATGGTCATCAGGACTCCTCTCTCTCCTGAAGGCCCCAAGCCAATATACTGATCCCAGCCACTCACTCCTCCTTTTGACATATCTCATCCCTCCTCCTAGTCCTGTTGCTTTAGGTCAGCCTTTCATCAACTTTCCCCAAGTGATTGGGAGTCTCCTCACCTATCTCTTTGTCTCTGTTGAATTCCCATCCAATCTTCTTTCCCTATTACTGCCAGAGATACTTTTCTAAAACCCACATCAGATCACATAATTTATGTTTTTAAAAGGTTTAGTTCTCTTCTCATCCCACAGATGGTATAACAATTAATTCCATTCCTAGCCTGGGCCCTATTAATCTGTCCTCCCTTATTTTTTCTTACCTTCCTTGCTCGAAGATGATCTCATCTGTGAAACTGATTCATTTTCATGGACCTGAACTGCATCTATGTCCCATATCTTCCAGCTAACATCAAAGTGGCTTAGAGGCTTTAGAATCTTGGTTGTAATACTTACCAGCTATTTGCCTTTAAGTGTTACTTAATCTCTCTATATCTTATTTTTCCATTTAAAAAATTTTAAAATTTATTTATTTTAAGAAATACAGAAACAGGGTGAGTGGGCTAGGGGCAGAATAAGGGGAGAAGGAGAATCCTAAGCAGGCTCCACACTGCCAGCACAGAGCCCAATGCAGGGCTTGAACCAACAAAACCACAAGATCATGACCTGAGCTAAAACCAAGAGTTGGCTGTTCACCCAACGAGCCACCCAGGTGCCCCTCTTTTTCTCATTTGTAAAGCTGATATAATAACAGCATCTATGAATACACGGGTATTAATTCCAGTGTGGCGGATGATTCAACACACCAAGAAGTGATCCCTGAGTTACCAGCTGGCTATTCTACAATTCAACTCCATTTGGACACTATACTTGGGGATAGCATCAGATCTCACAAGTTAAGGGTTCATTCATACAGAACTTCTCCCCTTCGTTTCAAATACCAGTCACAAACCCTGTGCTTCTGACCAACCAGCTCTTAATCAGAGGTTCCCAGGACCCTACTTTAGGTTTGACCAGTTTGCTGGAGTGGCTTACAGAACTCAGAGAAACATTTTACTTACTAGATTATCAGTGTATTACAAAACATACAACTCAGGAACAGCCAGATGGAAGAGATGCATAAGGCACAGTATGGGGAAGGGGCACAAAGCTCCCATGCCCTCTTCAGGCACAAAACTCGCCCTGAATCTCCATGTGTTCACAATCTATAAGCTCTCTGAACCCCTTTTTTTTTTTTTGGTTGTTGTTGTTATTGTTTTGTTATCTAGGAAGGCTTCAACATACAGGCATGATTGATTAAATCATTGGTCATTGGCTATTGATTCAACCTCCAACCCTTCTCTCAGGCAGAGATCAGAGGGGTAGGACAGAGCATTCCAAAGCTTTAATCACATGGGTTGGTTCCTTTGGCAAGATACTTCCTAAAAGTTGCCTCATTAACATAACAAAAGACACATTTATTTCTCTCATTGCTAAAGAAATTCCACTGGTTTTGGGAGCTTTGGGCCAAAACTTGATTGAAGGCCAAATATACATTTCTTAATATAAATTAAAATATTACAATCTCACAGAGCCCTTCTTAGGTATAAACAATGTAATTCATGTCAAAATAATTAGCAGCTCATGTAGCACTTAATAAGATTTCATCAAATAAATGTTAATTATGATGATCATCATATGGATTACATATGCTTCTTTCCACTCGATTATTTATGTGTCCTCTATAAGTAGCACAGCATCTGGCACATAATAGTGACTCAATATTTATTGAATATATGAATAACTAAGTGAATGGATATATAAGTCAATGCATGAATCAACAAATTCTGAATTGATGAGTTGAAATCAATTATTTGATAGATATCCACTAAGTCTTTCATAGACTTCATCATTGACTGTTTATCCAGTTTTCCTGACTCTCTGGTAAATCAATAACTTAAAAATGGATAATGGAAATAAGTAATCATTATCCTTCTCTCACTTAGGAATATGGTAATAGAATGAGACTCTAATGAGGAAAATCCACCAAAGTCTGAGGTCTTGCTTTGAAAATTAGTCAGGTTCCCCCAAAGAGTTTTCTCTATATATATTTATATACAGTGATTTACTGATTTATTTTAAGAAATTTATCTTTTAATGATTTAAGTAATTGGCTTATGCAGTTATGGAGGTTAGCAAGTGCAAAATCTGTATGGCAGACTGCCAGGAATGAGACCCGGGAGGAACCCAATGTTGTGATTGAAGTCGGAAGGGGCTCTATCTACTGTCAGACACTCAGAAGGATGATGTTAGGAGGACTTTATTGCCCTCTTGCTACAGATTAGATCATTCAGATGGAGAGCAATCCCAAAGCCAGTTAGCAGTTGAGGCGGAATTCAGTCCCTCCTCTCCCTGATTACCAAACACAGTCACTGTCCATTAAACCACACAGCAATTCTCCAGTGATTTCTAAAGTCTCTTGAAGAGAAAAAAGGATAAGCAAATAACTTTACAAAATAAAAATACCATGAGCTTTATTCTTCTCTTGTTCTTTTCATTTGTTCCTAAAGGAATGGTTAAGAAGTACAAGCTATTTCTGGCCTGTTAACTCCTTTATGAGACTTTAGAAAACAAGGAGAAGTAAAAGGAATTGTATTTCCTCTGAAAGCAAAGAGAAGACAAGAAATGAATGTTTCTGGGGTTTTCACATACACGATATAAAAAAATAAAATAGAAATCAGACCAAGAACCTCCTCAGTTTTGCTCAAAGTTCCCCTGAGATATCTTTTAGCTGAAGAATCTAAAGAAATCTATTCTTGAGCTCTGAAAAATGTCCAGGAAGAATAATATATTAAGCCTTTGGGGTCCAGAAAATTTTACTATGTCAGTTACACATTGTGGTCCCTTAATACTCGATGACAGTGACAAGGCAAGCCCATCAGCAACGGAGGAGAATTACAAGGTCATAAAGGTCTCTGTTTGACCATTTTGCCCAAGGCTAGCCTTGCTTGTATCTTCCAGTCTCTAATAAATCATGAGGTTGGTTTGCCCCAACCTTCAATAATGACTTTAAACCACCTTGGGCAAAGTACAGGTTAATCATATTCCCTACATCTGCCTTTCAGCCAAGTCAAATATTTCTGTCCCTACTAGAGCTTCTCTATGATTTGGAAGTAGGGAGTAGAGCAGAATGTCGTGACTTATCTCATATAGAATTACTCACCTGTACCTAAGATATTCTTGTCTTTTTAAAAAATTCAAGTATAATTAATATAAGGTTCTATCAGTTTCATGTGTATAATATAATGTTTCAACAATTTTATACATTACTCAGTGCTCATCAGAAGTGCATTTTTAATCCCCTTCACCTGTTTCTCCCATTCCCCCACATATATCCCCTCTGGCAACTACCAGTTTGTGCTTTATATTTAAGAGTCTGTTTGGGGGATTCTCTCTTTTTTCATTATTTGTTTGTTTGTTTTTTAAATTTCAGATATGAGTAAAATCTTATGGTATTTCTCTTTCTCTGACTGACTTATTTCATCTTAGCATTATACCATCTAGTGCATCTCTGATATTGCAAATGGACATTCTTGTCTTTTCTTTATATATGTTTTATCCCTGATAGTTGAGGATACAAGGGTTTATTCTTTAGCCATGTGATGTTCTTTCAAAAGTCACTCACATCTTTGTTGATTTGGAGAGGGATTGTGTAAGGTTTAATCACAGAGGTCTACCTTAGAATTCAGGCTACTCAAAGCTAATAGAGAATGAGATCCAACTGCCAATTGAAGGGTAATGAATACATGACTCCAAAATGTGCTATGTTGGCATTTAGATTATTTTGGACTGAAGGACTGAGCAGAATCAAGACCCAGCAGATTCAAGAGAAACTTTTGCCTCTCCTTTAACCACTTAAAGAATTTAGATAGGGTACCTGGCTCAAATAGAGAATTATTACCAGAGATAACTTTTATCTCAATGTACTATCTGTATGACAGACAGATGTCTAATTACCAAACATCTGCTCTTATTCTCTTGTGAATTGCCCTTCTCCCCTTTGAAGCCCTCCAGGCTCCTATCCCATTCCTGAGTTCATGATGACTTATAAACCTCAATTAAAGCTTGTCCTTTGGTCTCATATTCTTATGGGGCTCCCATGCATACATAATTATATTTGTTTTTCTACTGTTTATCTGTCTTCTATCAATTTACCAACCAAAGAATCTAGAAGAGTAAAGAAAAAAATTTTCCTCCCCTATGCTAGCAAAATCTTCTTTCTTGTCTCAAATGAGTTTTACAGTTGGAGTTGCTTCTCAGCCACTCAGTATCTGATGAAGACTAGAGATTGCAAAATAACTGAAACAAGCCTGCAGGCGCAGAAGAGAATAAAACACACACACACACACACACACACACACACACACACACACACAGAGCAGGCACTTAACTGCACTCACCAACTTTTGGCCAAAACTTGGAAATTTACGCTGAAAGTTGTAAAATGAAAGGATATTAACCTAAGCTCCCTTCTTATTTACAAAAACCTAAAAGAACACATATTTACATTGTAGTTGATGGGAAAAAAATGAAAGAGGAAGGGCCACTCAGGAGATGAGTAGACAATTTCTGTATCACTATTGAAATAATGCGCTAAACATTTTATCATTTATTTGGTTAACAAGCTTTGGATGTCTGTCATAGTGAACAAAATGTACGTGCCACCTCCTGGTCATAGTGTCACAACGATAGACTGTGTAGCCTGTCACCAAGCTGTATGATGAAATAGAAAAATCAGGAAGCAATTTCTAGGAAGTAATTCTTAACTTCTTAGAGCTATCTTGCCTCTTTTCCCAATAGTTTTACTTAAAGCCTCAGCTAGATTTCATTTAATCAAACAAGTAAAATAACTATTTGTTTTGAATAATAGTGGTTTTAGGGTTTAACTGGTTAATTGTTTTGTTCCTTAAAGTAATCACCTTATGGAACAAGTTCAGTAAGACAAAACATGATCTATAGGCACTCTGTAGGTCAGTAGACTAAGTTTTGGAAACAAAGATGATGAAGAGTTTCAAAAATGATCCTGCCTTAAGATGTGGCAATGTAGCAGCTATTTCTCTTTAAGGAGAAATTGAGAATTGTAAACAGAGAGGCCCTGATTCTGGGGAAATGCCCTCTGGGATGCAGCTTCACTCCTTTTTAGGAGTGACAGTGATCCTTTTCAAAATATTTTAGGATGTTTTAGTTTAAAAATATAGAATAATTTTTATGCCTGTCATCATGGATCTCTTCACAGCAGCAAGTATATATTGATCGATGATGTGATACTGCATAAATGGTAGGTGCTAGGGAATGCAAGGCAAAGTAAGAGCATGTCTTGCTCTTTAGAAAACTGGGCAGAAAAGGAGTATTGTCCAAAAGTAGATCCTAGGGCAAGATCTTGACAAGTGTGATGGTGTATATGCTCCTAAACATAGACTCCTTAGTTTCCCTTTAGGAGTATTGAATAAATATGTATGTATGTATGTATGTATGTATGGATGGATGGATGGATGGATAGATAGATAGATAGATAGATAGATAGATAGATAGATAGATAGATAATATATACATGATAGATAGGTAGATGATAGACGGTAGATAGATAGATGATAGATACATAGATATTCAATTGTATATTGTTATTTAAAACATTGCCACATAAAGTTGCATACATTTTTATAATGATGTTTACTCACCAGACACTTGGAATGTTTGGGGGGGGGAATATCTCCCAAGAAAATTTATTAGCCACAAACCATACTTTCTATTCACAAGTGCCATTTTTGATCACCTAACTAAACAAATAAACAACATCCAAATTAATTAGCAGTTTGCCAAGTGTCTGTTCAATTGAATATTAAAATTGAAATTCAAATCCTTGATAAATATAATATCTGCTTATTGAGACTATTAGCAGTGATGTGAAAGGTGCTTTTGAAATAGAAATTTATATACTTTCTATTAGTATTTTAGTAATGGCAGAAGTTATCAATTCAATAAATGTAACACCTCTGAAAAAATTATTCTGAAAAAAAGTCATCACTTAGAATAGTTATTACAGTGCTAGGATTAAAAGTACATGTGAAACCTTGGGCAAATTACTTTGTATTTTGTGCCTTAATTTCTTCATCAGTGAAGTGAAAATAGTTATAGTCACATTTTGCTTTTTCTCATGCGAATATTGAATAAGGGAATATATGTTAGTGAGTTATGACAACACCTCACACCTACAAAGCCTTCAGTAATGCTCACTATTACTGAAAATAAGTGCCTTACAGTAGTCATACTTCACATAGAGCAGGTATCAAAATGTGTACAAATTGCAAACTCTATAAAAGTTCATATAGGACACATTCAGTTATTAAAAACTGTAGAAACAAGAAGATGTGGTATATATATACAATGGAGTACTATATGCCAATGAGGAAGAATGAAATATGGCCATTTGTAGCAAAGTGGATGGACCTCGAGGGTGTCATGCTAAGCGAAATAAGTCAGGCAGAGAAGGACAGTTACCATATGTTTGCACTCATAGGTCTAGCAGGAGAAACCTAACAGAGGACCATAGGAAGAGGAAGGGGTGAAGAGAGCTGGGGAGAGGGAGGGACACAAATCATGAAAGACTATTGAATACTGAAAACCAACCGTGGACTGAAGGGGGAGGGGGAGGGGGAGGGAGGGAAGGGAGTGATGGTCATGGTGGGAGGCACTTGTGGAGAGAAGCACTGGGTGTTACATGGAAACCAATTTGAAAATAAACTATTTTAAAAAACTGTAGAAACAAAACAAAATTGAACAAGATATTTTGGATCCATCTAGCCAAAGTTTGAGAGTTGAACCATGGCTCTCTCTAAACTCTGAAGATGGAAATCATTTTTTTTTCTTTTAGAGAGAGGGAAAGAGAGAGCACGTTGGAAGAAGGGGGAGAGAGAGAATCTTAAGCAAGCTCTATTGAATGGGCTTGATTGCATCACCCTGGCATTATGACCTGAGCTGAAATCAAAAGTGGGGTGCTCAACCAAGTCACCCCAGCACTGAGTCTGGAGGTTGGAGCTTTCTATTACCATGTTGGGACTGTTGGATTTGGCATGCTCTATCACATGCTATGAACTAAACTTTGTCTATAGATTTTGGTCTGATTGAATCATGTCTATATGCTCTAACTGCACAGTGTTTCTGGACATGCAGGCACACACACTCAATTGGTCATATTTCTGCACATTTTCTTTTTTTTAATTCTAAGAGTTCTATGAAAATGATTATGAGAAAAAAATTAAATACTTAATATCTTCCAGAAGCAGGCATATCCCCTTCAATGGATAATTTTTATATTTACATCCATGATGGTTAATTTCATGTGTCCAAGTCCTTGCCTAAGTTAATGGGGTGCTCAGGTGTTTGGTTAAACATTATTTCTGTGTCTGTGAGGCTGCTTCTGGGTGAGATTGGATTTAAATCAAATAGACTGAATAAAATACATCGTTCTGCCTCATGTAGGTAGAGTAATCACCCAATACTTTGAAAGCCACAAAAAGGTAGAGGGAGAGAAAATTCACTTTTTCTTAAGCTTATTTATTTTTTTTGAGAGAGAGAGTGTGTGCAAGAGTGTGCATGAATGGGGGAGGAGCAGAGAGAGAGGGAGAGAGGGAGAATCCCAAGCAGGCTCCACACTGTCAGCACAGAACCAACTTGAGGCTCAAACCCACAAACTGGGAAATCATACCCTGAGTGGAAATCAAGATTTCGACACTTAAGCACCCAGGTGTCCCAAGAGAAAATTCACTTTTTGCCTGACTGGCTTCACTGGGGCATCAGTCTTCCCTTGCACTTGAACTAGAACATACACTGTGAGGGCTCCTGGTTCTCAGGTCCACAAACTTGGCCTGGAACTCTACCACCTGCTTTCTTAAATTTCCACCTTGGAAATGGCAGGTTGTGGGACTTCTCAGCCTCCATTAATCATGTGAGCCAATCCCTTATTTTATGTATATTATAAATCTCATATTATAGTTTTATTTTTTATTTTATATTATTTCTTTTGTATATAAGATTTATAAGATTTCTCTGGGAATCCCTGATTAATACAAGTATCTATGTCCCTGGAAAGCATGTTTAAATGCTAAGCTTTGGACATTTTCAATTGACTTCATTTCTGTGAAATGTGAAGATTTAGTTTGTCCACATTCGTGTACCCCATAAGCCCACCACACCCCTGCAAACTTCACTCTGCCCATCAATCCATGATAGTTAGACTGTATGTTGTGTGGAGCAATAATCAGTGTTATCTATCATGAGCTGAGCAGCATAGACAATAATTATTAATTTTTTCCTTCCTGAAAGCCATTTGTCTTTCCCTGAAGTTTATATTTGCTTTGCTTTGTTTTTGTTTAGTTTACTATCCTCTTATCTGTGATTTATTTCCACATGCTGTGCCAAGCATATAAATCCCCTCCTGGTATGGTACATTTAAACACATTAAGCATCTTAAAAATTTAATCTTAAAAAAAATCTTTCTCAATTCCTTCTGATGTGCTCCAAAATAGAACATGATTGATCTATGCTGACTGCAAAGCCACAGTCTTTGGACTTCTTTCCCATCTTCCTGGAAATTCCTGTTGCCTCCCTCAAGTGCTGGATCCCAGGGCTTCCTGTTTGTTAGTTTCCTCTCCCTCAACCACTTCCTGTTGCTCAGTTTTAGCAGATCCACCTCCTGAAAAAGTTGCACGGCTATGGAAGACCTTTTATTTTTCTTTTGAGTTCTTGCATACATTCCTAAGATCTTATTCCTCACTTCACACTGGATATTCATTTCAGGTAATATAAACGTTTGGATGTAGATCATTTTTGCAAAAAGTTCTGGAGCTGTTTCTCTGGTACCTTCTGGTTTCCAACATTCTCTAGAAATTTGATGACTGGAGCACCTAGCTGGCTCTGTCGGTGGAGCATGCTACTCTTGATCTCAGGGTTGTGGGTTCAAGCCCCAGGTTGGGTATAGAGATCCTTTAAAAATAAAATCTGAAAAAGGAAAAAAAAAAAAATTTAATGACCTTCTGATATTTCATCCCTCACATAAAGCTTCCTTTCTGGAAGCCTCTAGATTTCCTTTATCTCAACTGCTCTAAAACTTACTATTATGATTCATGGTCTAGGCCTATTTTCACCCACTGGGTAGAACATTTGGTGAGCCCTTCTAATTAGGAAACCCCCTTATTTATAGCTAAATTTGCTTTAAATATATCTTTCTTTGATGATTTCTTCTTCCTATGTTTTTCTATTTTCTTATTCTGCAACTCCAATTATTGGGATGCTGGAAGTCTTAAATTGATCATCTATTTATTATCTTTTTAATCCTATTTTATATGTCTTCTTGCTCTGACTTCTGGGTCTCTTTGATGTTATCTTTCAACTCTTCAACGGAGTTTTTTATTTCTGCCAGCATACTTTTAGCTTCCAATGGTTCTTTTATGTTTTTTGAAATGCTTCATAGTATACACTTCTTGGTCTATGCTTTCTTCTTTCTCTTAGAATAGCCAACCAAAGTCTAAGATTTTATTCTACTTACATATTACTAACTTATTATTTTCTCTCTCATTTTTTTAAATTGTATTCCTATCATCTCGTATCCCTTTCTATGTGTCTTTGTGGATTTCTTGCTTTCCAAACAATGTATTTACCTGCCATTATTTTAAAGGTTTGAGTGAAACCCTAGGTCAATTTTTGCATTCATCCCTCCATATTTAACTAACAGCTGTACACTTGTCTCAAAAGTCCTTCTCCAGCTCTCATGTTCTGGAATTCAAATTCATATTTATCTCCAACAAAATAAGCTTACAGCAGCATGTGGACCTCTAGTTCTTCCTTGGACAACTCAGTCCCCACTACACAGGTGAGTGTATGATCCATTTTTCTTTATCTATTGTCCTTCAGTTTTTATCCCTGATCTCATTCAAATATCTACACTTATTCCAGAGTGTTCTTTCAAAAGTATGCCTCAATTGCCAAATACATCTTGATTATGTCTAGGTTCTATGCCAGTTTTTGTTTAATAGACACTTAAACTGAGCCCCAAATGCAAACCACATACCTAATCAAAGCTTCTAGAAGTCACATTTAAAAAAGTAAAAAGAAGGGTGCCTGGGTGGCTCAGTCAGTTAAGAATTCTCACCTTCAGCACAGTTCACAAGTTCAGGCTTTGCACCAGGCTCTGTGGGGACAGCTCAGAACCTGGTGCCTCCAGATTCAGTGTCTCCCTCTCTCTCTCCCCCTTCCCCTGCTCTCCCTCCCTCCCTCTCTCTCTCTCTCTCTCTCAAAATTAAATAACCATAAACAATTAACAAGAATTTTAGCAACACATGTCACTACAGATTGGAGACTCTTGAACAAGGTAGATTCAACTGTGACTATTTGGATGGGATCAGGAAGGAGGGAGAAGCAAGAGGAAGTGGATGGGAGACATATAAATGACTCTTCATTTCTGACTTAGGAGTGGAAAGGATGGTTTTATATACCAAAATATGAAAGACAGGAGCAAGAACAATGGTTTGAGGTTAACAATAATAAGCTGCTTTCTAGGTATGATATTCTGTTGGAAAATGCAGTAAAAACACCCATTAAGTAGTTAAATATGGGTCTGGAACTCAGCAGAAATACTGAAAGACAGGTACAACAGTAGTCAGTATACACACCCAAGAATTTTCAGGCTAAACTAAGCTAGAATCTCAGACACAACGTGGATGTTTTGAGAAGAATGAAAAGTGGAATAAAGTGAAAGAACTCCACATAAGAGTCTTTTTAATGCAAACACTAAACATATATGTGAAACAAGATAGAAGTGAAACACTTTTCCAAAGACTTGTGTGTATATTTTACTTGGCAAGACATTACATTTTCCATGCTGACAATATAGTAGATAAGTTCCTTAAATAAACTCAGGAGACAGCCAAAGTACTATTATTAAGTTTTCTCAAAAGATGATTTAAAAGCTCTTTGTACAGTTCACCAACATGTGTTCAAAGCGAGGCCGTAGAACTGAAAGAGGAGAAGGCTTGTTTGCAATAGTCGCCTTGTGTTAAGTTTGTGTCCCTCTGTGCTGTTTAGTCTTAACAAGTTGACACTAAATGAGAGGATTTCTTCCTCCTGACAACAAATCCATGGTGTCTTTTCCAGCACCCTTCTCCAGCTCTCTGACACTAAATACCTAGAGTTAGCATCAGTCTCCACAGATTTAAGGGTTCAATTCCACAAGACTGCCCGCTTCTTCAGCGGCTGATTTACAAAGCCTACAACTCCCATACTTCAGACTGAACAGCTATAAATCAAAAGTTCCCATGATGCCCTCCTCAGGTCCAGCATTGCTAGAACAGCTCACAAAACTCAGGAAAGCACTTTACTTATCGTTATAGTAGTCTGCCCCTAACCTGCAGTTTTGACATCCACGGTTTCAGGTCAACAGCATTCCAGAAACAGGTGATCCTTCTTCTGATTTACAGTCAGCAGTTCAGTAAGAGCCTAACGTTATGTCACAAGGCCTGTGTCATTCGCCTTGCTTTATCTCCTCACGTAGACATTTTATCATCTCGCATCAAGAAGGGGGAGTACAGTACTGTAAGAAAATTTGAGAGAAAGTGATCACATTCACGTAACTTTTGTTCCAGCATATTGTTAAAGTTGTTCTCTTTTATTTTATTATCAGTTATTGTCATTAATCCCTCACCGTGCCTGATTTATGAACTAAACTTTATCATAGGTATGTACGGAGAGGAAAACACATAGTATGTCTGGGGTTCAGTACTGTTCATTGTTTCCGGCATCCACAGAGCATTTGGAATGCATCCCTGAAGAATTAAGAGGGGGCTACTGTACTGGTTTATTCTAAAGGATAAACTTGGGGACAGCCAGATGGGAGAGATGCAGAGAGCAAGGTGGAAAGACTTGGCACATCAATACCCTCCCCAGGCACACCACCCTCCCAGCATCTTGATGTGTTCACCAACTCAGAAGGTCTCCAAACCTCATTGTCTGGGTGTTATAGAAGTTTTATCACATAGGCAAGATCAATTAAATCATTGACCATTGGCAATTCAACTCAATATCTAGCCCTTCTCCCCTCCCTGGAAGTTGTGTGGTAGGGCTAACATTTTGAACTGTCTAGTCACATGGTTACTTGGGCAATGACCCTGAAGCTCTCTAGGGGCCCACCAAGAGTCACCCTATTGCCTAAACTCAGGGATGGCTGAGAATAACGTATGCTGCTCCTCCCACCATTATCACTGAGGAAATTTTTAGTGTTTTAGAAGCTCTGGATGAGGAACCAAAGACCAAATAACTATTTCTTATCACAGTGTCCCTAATGGAGTTCTGTCCAGAGCATTCTTCCACATTTTGTTACCTTACAGAGTTCAGCACATTGATAATCTTCCTCCAGAGGAAACAGTAATAGATTTGAAAGCATTTGGAATAGTTTGCAGTCCTAGATGATGTAGACAGTCAAACATCACTGCCATTACTTATGTAATTAAAGTTAAAGCAATAGCAATAATAACAAACATCAATTGACCAGGTACTATGTGATGGTCATGTGGGTGCCGTGTAAGTGCCTCGCACAGTTTAGAGATTTTAGTCCTCACTAACAAGCCAGTAATGTAGGGACTGATTTTCTGCCCCTGTGCAGTTCCTTTGGAGCTTGCTCTCAGACCTTTTCTTCCCCCTCCTGCTCTGCTCTGTTTGACGGGACAGCGGCATGGTTTCATTTGTGTCTGGCTGGGTTCAACCCGAAGGAGGCACTGTGAGCTTGGGATGGAAGGAAAGTGAAGCTAAGAAGGTTCTCTGGCTGGTTGCCTCAGGCTGCGGCAACTTCCTCTCCACAAAAAACAGCTCTTGCCGGATACAACCAGCGGCACCTTTTGTGGTATGGTCTGGTGAGCCCAAAATCTGAGGCAGCCCGGAGAATTACTGCAACAGCAGGAAGCCACCCACACTCAGGGATAGACCAGCAACAGGGGGAGGTGGCATTCCATGCCTCAGAATGTAAAAACGGACCCAATTATCACCTTAACTACCTCCATTTTGACCTCAGTCTGTTTCTTCTAAAGGATTAAGTTCTTCCTTCTAGCTTATCTCTGGTCTGGGGCAAAAGACCTTGGGTGCAAAGCATCTTGTGATGAGAACCAAAACTACCCCCTCTGGCAATAACAAATGCCCTGAAGGCAGCAAGACACACACACACACACCCCCACCAGTGACTGACCCCAAGACAATTCTCCACCTGACCTTTACTGCTCAGCTGCACTTTCCCACTGGTCTTTGTTCCACATTTTCCTTATATTAACCTAGAAGCATTTTCAGCACTTTGGAGATATCTTCTGGAATAGTAAGTAGTCTTCTGCCTTCTCCGGGTTGTCCTCTCTGAAATAAATTCCTTTTTTGTTTTGCCGCTGCTGGTCTCTCCACCTTTGGATTTTGTCTGCTGTGAGTAGCTAAGCCTGGTCTTTTTGGGACCCCTGGAGCCTGGTATTCTTGTATTCTTTGGGCTCCAGTTACAAATATTTCTGCTTTTCCAGGCATCTGGGTGGCTCAGTCAGTTGAGCAGCCAGCTTCGGCTCAGGTCGTGATCTCACGGTTTGTGGGTTCGAGCCCGGCATAGGGCTCTGTGCTGACAGCTCAGAGCCTGGAGCCTGCTTCAGATTCTGTATCTCCCTCTCTCTCTGACTCTCCCCTGCTCTCACTGTCTCTGTCTCTCAAAAATAAATAAAAACCATTTAAAAAAAAAACCAAATATTTCTGCTTTCCTAACTAAATGGTGATATACAAGTAATATATGACTTACATGTTCACTTAATATTCAAGAGAAGGGAGAATAAAGCTTAGGGAATTTGAGAGCTTAAAACTAATAAACTCCCATGCCTGGTGACTGAACCAGGATTTGACCTCAAGTAAACAGGTGTAGGGTTTTACGCTCTTAGCAATACACTGACGTGAACTGAACTACTCTAAACTATACTGAGGTAAGGAAAAATAAGTTTCCCTCCATGGTTCCACTCCCGTAATAAAAAGACAAATTAACAGGAGAGAAACAAACAAAAGTTTAATAATGATATCTGTCTTGTATAAATGGGAGATTTGCAAGAAAGCTGAATAACTCCCTGAAATGGTCCAAGCTAGTGCCTTAAGTAACATCTTCAGCTAAAGACAAAAGAAGGGGCTGGGGAGTTGGAACCCAGTTAAAGAAGGCTACCAGGAAAAGCACAGTAAACAAGGGCAAGGTTGAAGGTGTAGAGCATTGCTTTCTCCATTGATAAGAGTTCCTAGAGATTTGGAGTCATTCTTCTCTTCCTGTTACAAAGAGGGAGACATACTTCCAAATGGGGATTTTCCTTATAAACGTAAATATCTTTTCCCAAAGGGTATCTTCTACCAGTTGTCAGAACTTCTCTATGTATGCAGTCTCTTAAAAATCACCAGCTCAAGATCATCTTTATGCCAAAGAGGCATATTTTGGGGTGGCATATTTTGCTCTTATACAAGACTACTTGAAATTAAGTGATACAACACAAAACACCAAACTACACCGTGCTAACCTCTGATGACCATGCCCACATTCATGTGTCACTTCCTAGATGTCAGACATTGCCCCAGGTACTTTATAGGTATAAATGTATTTAACCCTCATCACAACCCTATGTGGTAAGGACTATTATTTACCTCTTTTTACTGTTTTTGTTTTTTGACAGTAGTTATGATGGACACTATATTTCAATAGTGCTTTCGAGTTCAAAAAAGTACTTCCGTGCACATTCTCTTTCTTGTGACTGGTTGTAACCTCTAGGTAGGCATTAATCATGCGAGGGCTCTGTTAGTTTCCCAGTGCTGCTGTAACACCTGACCACAAATTTAGTGGCTTGAAACAACATACATTTAGTATCCTCTTAGCTCTGCTAAAATCAAGCTGTTAGCAGGACTCCATTCCTCCCGAAGGACCTGGTGTAGAATCTGTTTCCTGTCGTTTCTAGCCTTTGGAGTAGAAGGTTCATGTCTCCTTTCCTTCATCTTCAAAGCCAGCAATAGTGAGTCATATTCCTCTCACTCTGCATCACTTTAACTCTTAGTCTGCCTCCCTCTTTCACTTCTAAGTGAAAAGGGCCTTTGTGGTTATTATATTGGTCCCTTCTGAAAAATCCAGGATTATCTCCCTATTCTAAGGTCAGCTGAGAACATCCTTAATTCCAACTGCAATCTTAGTTTTTCTTTGCCAGGTAATATAACATACTCACAAGTCCCAGGAATTTTTGCCATGGACATTTGGGTAGGGCAGGGACATTATTCCTCCTATCGCAGAGGCTTTATATATTTTTGTGATAAACTGATTATTTCCCTGCCAGATTATGAGCTCTTCACAAGCACATCTTGCATCTCTCTGCTTTCTTTATAGTCCCTTGCACAAAACAGGCATTCAATACAAGTAAATACTTGCTTCTTTTATTGATGCTGGCCCACCAAGAACTTTTTCTATCTTGTGTGGTCAGAAACTCCAACACAATACATAGAAAATGGGGTAAATTGTGCTTATTTTATTTGTTCTACACAGATCAATCATAAATATATATACAGACTATAACTGCTGAGTATCTTGAGCTATTGATGAAGTGGGTCAGCAGGAAATTTAGTATCAGCCCATGAAATGAGACAGAAATGAAGAAAAGAGCCCACATGTGATGCCAATCTGAAGATAATAGTGCAAAATTGCAGCAGCTTCCATATGACCTGAGTCACACCCTAGTCTGGAGAATTTTAATAAAATGTTTTCTAAGAATTTTCTTCGTGGATGGGCTCAGAAATCGGGCCTTCCTATTTCTCAGCCCCATAGCTGAGATGCTGGAGAACAATCTGATTTAGCTCTTTAAGGTAGAAGCATGTTAATGCTCTTAGGAAAGAGTTCCTTTAAGGTATGTTGGAATTGTTTGTACTTGAGGAATCTATATTTACATATCGCTCATATGCAGCATAATGCATACAATAGTCCTGTCACTCTGAGGAAGAATTAGAAAATAAAATATGACAGCAAAGGATTATTTAACCATGTGGGAAAGAAAACAGAAGTGAAAGAAGCACAGGAAGCTGGACTTTGGGTTCACAGAGTCAACAGGCAAACCCAAGGCCTGCTGGGAAACTCTCCGAACGTTCATGCCTAAGTTATAAGAGCATGAAATTAGCTCAGAAATGACAACATGTGAGCTAAGAGAGAATAAACAAGGTGAAAACTAGCTACCTTCTTTCTGCCTCCAAAGCTGCCTCCAGGCTGAATAGGAGAGAGTTCACTGTCCTGCACTTCCTAGTTGCCTCATGGAATATGAACCCATGGAAAGCCCGAGAGCATCTTCTTGACATCATGTGCTAGTGCAATTGGAAAGACTTTAGCCATCTAGTCCAAAGCCACCACATGACAGCAAGCTGCCACATTACAGCTGAGAAGGTCGAGAGTGCTTAGGTTCTTGCCAACATTCATGCAGCCTGTTCATGACAGAGGCAGGCAAGAGATCAGTGCTCTTCATCTTAGCTCTCCTCTGACTAATTGCTATTCTGAAATAGGTTTCAGGTATGTAAACAAGTGCCAGCATCTTATATGACTTTATTCATAAACCAGTCTCTGAAAATGCCACTCGGAGTTTTAGGCACGTACCTGGTGAAAGGGAAATGGTCAAAATACAACATCTTCTGGAATATAACAGACATGAATACAATACCAGAACAAAGTTGCATTAAGTGCAAAGCACACACTTGCTTAAACTTGGTGATTATCCTTCTTTGCTATAGTATTTATGATCTAGTTTTATCTTATGGGCTGATCAATCCTTTATTAGTTCTAAAATTAAAATTAAAAGCAAAAGAATCATTGCCTTCATTTGGCTTTTAAGCAACGAGAAACAAAAATGGGGAAAGCACTCATCACAAAAGATGGTCTATTTTCTTCTTGGCACATGTGTTCTGTAACTTTTGCCACCATATCTCTGGAATTTTATTCCATCCCAGGCTCCATGGACCTTGATGGCTGCTAAGTTGCCCCAAGAATAGAATTTCCTTCATGTCAATCCAACTGTATTTGGCTCCTGTTTCTGGCATTGGTTCTTGGAATGCAATGAAATCGGACCTTCCACGAGGTGTCTGATGTTGAGAATAGAATCTGACACCTTAGAGTTAACGTTTATCCTAACTTTTGGATCCTGAGGGGGTAAATGACATCGCTTTACTGCTCCTGAAGAAGAACATGACAGCTGCTCCCTGGTCCAGGAGGGGGGAGCTGAAGATTTCTAGTCTCACATGCATCTCAGAACTGGCACTTGAAGAACACTGTATTTAATTGAACTTTGGTAGGTCTCGTACAGTACATGGCCCGCAAAGTGAGAGCACTTCTCTGGTTAGGGTGAAAATTCTAGGCATAGTTTGTAACTTTGACTTCTAGGAAATGCATTAGCCATTTTCCTTTACATCACCTAATTACTGCCATCTATTATACTATTATAATTAGTGACCCACATCCCCTAGAAAAACAAACCGTCTAAGGGGAGTAAAACGGAAGACTATAAGGAGCTGTGCTCCTTGGTGATCTTGTTTTAACTTTCAAAATAATAGTAGGCCCATACCTCTGGACTTCTTTTTAGACAGATAATAATTATCCTTTTATTTTCATTCACTGCCATTATTACTTGGTTTACCTGCATCATTGATACTGAGTATAAGTGATAAATAAATGTAATATAATTTGTAGACTTTATATCTATAAATAATTATTTTGTATTTAAAATGTGACACTTATTATTTTGATTTTCTGGCATAGATTTATGTAAACAATAATTTCTATTATGCTAAGTAATAATTACTCTTTTCTACTTTTTAAATAATTTCAGTCCTCACACCCCTGATAAAATATTGAGTTGAAATATTTTGGTGAAAAAGGCATTAAGATGGTGGCGTTATAGCAGTTGTTGAAACAATTGAAAGTATAGTGACTTTCTTATTTTTCATGATGCTTTTTGGACCTATGAAACAGATCTTTTTCGTCACTCACCTCAGTATATAGAACTGTCTACTACTACATATCATTTTTCTGATCTTTCATGGAAGACTTTCAAACTTCTATTTCACTTTTAACTAAGCTAGTAGGGATTCCAGAATGAGAAAACAAAGAAATGAAGAGAGGATAAAGATTGGAGAAATCATTGAAGAATCCATTCAGAATGAAGGATGCAAGCCTTCAGTCTTAAAAGTTCTGCTCAATGCCCAGTAAAAGAAATTTTTTAAAAATTCACGCTAATAACATGATCATAAAATTGTATAACACCAGAGATTAAAATAAAAAATCTAATATCTTACCCTATCAGGACGCCTGGGTCACATGCAAAGGAACAGCAGTTAAAAAGTTTACTGGGTGTTGGAAGACAATGAGATAATGCCTTGGAAATCAAAGGGAAACTCATTGCTAAGCCACAGATGGGTACTATGACTTTTCACAAATAATCTGACTCTCTTCTCTTTCTAGGCATGTTGTAGAATTGCACTTTTCTCTTTAATACTAAAAAAGGTGTTGACACTTGCCTTGACCAATTAAATACGAGTGAAAGTCATATATACTTCCGGGCGAAGCATCCATGATGTGTCACATTCCCTTCTATCTGCTCTGGTCGGTGTATCCATGTGAGTTTCTTGACCAATAAGGTGGACGTGAGTATGTATGTCACTTCCAGGTGGTCTTTCTGAGAGATAATGTATCATGCTACCTTTTCCCTACCTCAGTAATAGCAGTAGCAGAAGTATTTGTTGAGATAGATCCCCCATTGCACTGGGACTCTGACTATAATGAGCAGAACTCCTTTCCAATCTGCACTGGACATGTAGCTTGAGGAAAAACTAAGTTTTTATTGTTAAATCCCTGAGGTTTGTGGGCTATTTGTCAAAGCAGCATGATCTAATTTATATAGGCTGATAAACCCAGGTAATGAATTTATCAAATTATCACTGAAGAGTAAGGCATTTTCAGACCAGCAAATAATCCAAAAGCTTACTCCCCTTTTTTACAAATTTTAACTGCAGTATAGTTGACATACAGTGTTACATTTATTTCAGGTATACCCAACACAGTGACCCAACAATTCTATAAATTACTCTGTGCTTCACAGGCCCCCACTCACCTCCCCTCTCGTAATCATCAGTTTGTTCCCTATAGTTAATAGTCTGGTTTTTTTGGCTTGTCTGTTTGTCATTTGTTCATTTGTTTTGTTTCTTAAATTCCACATATGAGTAAAATCATACAGTATTTGTTTTTCTCTGACTTATTTCACTCAGCATTACACTCTCAAGCTCCATACATGTTGTTGCAAATGTCAAGATTTCACTCCTTTTTATGGCTGAGTAATACTCGCTTCATAAACATACCACATCTTTATCCATTCATCTATTGATGGACACTTGGGATGCTTCCATACCTTGGTTATTGTAAATAATGCTGCAATATACATGGGGATGCATATATCTTTTCAAATTAGTGTTTTCATATTCTTTGGATAAATACCCAGTAGTGAAATTATTGGATCATATGGTGGTTCTATTTTTAATTTTTTAAGGAAACTCCATGCTGTTTCCCATAGTGGCTACACCAGTTTGCATTCCCACCAAGAGTGCACAAGTGTTCCTTTTTCTCCACATCCTCACCAACACTTGCTGTTTCTTGTGTTTCTTATTTTAGGCATTCTGGCAAGTATAAGGTGATGTTTCATCATTGGTTTGATTTGCATGTCCCTGCTGATGAATGATGTTACACTTCTTTTCATGTGTCTGTTGGTCGTCTATATGAATTCTTTGGAGAAAGTCTCTTCATGTCTTCATGATTTTTTCAGTGTTGAATTGTATAAGTTCTTTATATATTTTGGATACCAAACGTTTATCAGATAAGTCATTTGCAAATATCTTCTCTTATTCAGTAGATTGTCTTTTAGTTTTGTTGGATATTTTCTTTGCTGTGCAGAAGCTTTTTATTTTGACGTAGCCCCAATAGTTTATTTTTGTTTTTGTTTCCCTTGCCTCAGGAGACATATCTAGAAAAATATTGCTATGGCCAATGTCATAAAAATTACTGCCTGTGCTCTCTTGTAGGATTTTTATGGTTTTAGGCCTCACACTTAGGTATTTAATCCATTTTGTGTTTATTGAGTTTATTTTTGTGTGTAGTGTAACAATGTGGTGCAGTCTTATTCTTCAGCATGTATCAATCCAGTTTTTCCAACACTGTTTGTTGAAGAAACTGTCTTTTTTCCATTGAAAATCCTTTCCTTCTTTGTTGAAGATTAATTGACCATAAAATTGTGGGTTTATTTCTGGGCACCCTATTCTGTTATATTAATCTATGTGTCTATTTTTGTGCCAGTGCTATGGTGTTTTGATGACTACAGAATTGTAGTATAATATGAAATCTAGGATGTGACACCTCCAGTTTAGCTCTTCCTTTTCAAAATTGGGTTGGTTTTCAGGGTCTTTTGTGGTCCATACAAATTTTAGGGTCGCTTGTTCTAGTTCTGTGAAAAATGTTGTTGGTATCTTGATAGTGATTGCATTAAGTCTGCAGATCGCCCTGGGTAGTATGGATATTTTAACGATATGTTCTTTCAATCCATGAGTATCAACTATCTTCCCACTCATTTGTATCATCCTCAATGCCTTCAATAAGTGTCTTATAGTTTTCAAAATATAGGTCTTTCATCTCCTTGGTTAAGTTTATTCCTTGGTATTTTATTTTCGGTGCAACTGTAAATGGGATTGCCTTCTTATTTTCTTTCTGCTGCTTTATTATTAGTGTAGAGATATGCAACAGATTTCTATATATATTGATTTTATATCCTGCAACCTTACTGAATTCATTTATCAGTTTAATAGTTTTTGCCAGAGTCTTCTCTCTATATATCGTATCATATATTCAAAGTTTTACTTCTTCCTTATGAATGTGTCTGCCTTTTATTTGGTTTTGTTGTCTGATTAATGTAGTTAAGACTTCGACTACTATGTTGAATAAAAATAGTGAGAGTGGACATCCTTGTCTTATTCCTGTTCCCCTTTCTTAGGGGAAAAGCTCTCAGTTTTTCTCATATATGAATGTTTGTTATGGGTTTTTCATATATACCTTTTGTTATGTTTCCTCTAAACTTACTTTGCTGAGGATATTTATCATGAATGGATATTATACTTTGTCAAATGCTTTTTCTCCATCTATTGAAATGATCACATGGTTCTTATCCTTTCTTTTGTTGATATAATGTGTCACACTGATTAATTTGTGAATATTGAACCACGTTTGCATCCTAGGAATAAATCCCACTTGATTATCGTGAATAATTTTTTTATGTATTGTTGGATTCATTGTGCTAATATTTTCTTAAGGATTTTTGCACCTATGTTCATTCAGGGATATTTGCCTGTAGTTCTCTTTTTTTGTAGTGTCTGTATCTGGTTTCAGTATCAAAGTAATGCTGGCCTCATAGAATGAATTTGGAAATCTTTCTTCCTCTTCTATATTTTGGAATATTTTGAGAAGAATAGGTGTTAATTCTTCTTCAGATGTTTGGTGGAATTGCCTTGTGAAGGCATCTGATCCTGGATTTTTGTTTGTTGGAAATTTTTGATTCCCATTTATATCTTCTTAAGAAGTTATTCAAGAATATATAGAATATATACAACAAATTAAGCAACAAATCAAGAAAAGAAAAGACATAGAAAGCAAAAACCAGTGCATGTAAACTAGAAGAGCAATAAAAAGGAAGTCCCATAATATCAGAAGTATAATTGAACTAAAGAGGAAAGAATGCAGATTGGAGGAGGAGGAGGAGGTGGAGGAGGAAAAGAAAAGGAAAGGAAAGGAAAGAAAAGAAAATTCCAAAATGAAGTTTTCTGAGAAACAAAGGAGGATCTTTATAATGAGGTGTCTGGGAAAAATATGATGTAGGCAAATAATGCAATAAAAGAGAAAAATTAGGGGCACCTGAGTGGTTCAGTGGGTTAAGAGTCTGACTCTTGGTTTTGGCTCAGGTCATTACCTCATGGTTCATGAGTTCCAGTCCTGTGTCAGGCTCCACACTGATACAGCATGAAGCCTGCTTGGGATTCTCTGTCTCCTTCTATCTCTGCCCACCCCTGCTCACTTGCACAAGTGTACGTGCACGTTCACTGTCTTTCTCTCTCTCAAAATAAATAAACTTTAAGAAAATAAAAATTAAATTAAAAAAAGAAAAATAATTAGAAATTCCTAAAAAGAATATTTGAAAATGAATGCACAAATACGGAATCTCAAATATGAATAAATTAAAATACTGAATCACTTGAAACAATGAGCTGTACGAAAAGACAATGTATTTACCTATGACCTGAAAATAGTCATTTTATTTTATTTTATTTTAAATTTTCAGCTTCAAGTGCACAATATAATGATTCAACAATTCTGTACATTACTCAGTGCTCATCACAATAAAGTGTACTCTTAATCCCCATCACCTAGTTCACCCATCCCCACTGACCTCCCCTCTGGGAACCACTAGTTTGTTCTCTGTATTTAAGAGTGGTTTTGTTTGCTTACCAATTTTTTTCTTTGCTTGTTTGTTTTGTTTTTTAAGTTTCACGTGTCAGTGAAATTGTATGGTATTTGTCTTTCTCGGACTGACATTTCACTTAGCATTATACTTCCTAGCTGTATCCATGTTGTTGAAAATAACAAGATCTTCTTCTTTCTTATGGCTGAGTAATATGCATTGAAAACAGTCTTTAATAAGTGACTCATGGGTTTGTGAGATTGAGCCCATAAAGAATTATATGTATGCTAGAAAATACTTGGACTCCAATTAAACATTTACTATAACAACAGTAGTGCATTTAGAATGGGAACTCATGGGATATATTCAAAATACTTTTTTTTTTCTGTTGCTGTCCTTCCAAAAAACTGGGGGGAAAATGTTCTTTTGCAATTGGTTGAAAAGTAGAAATGACATTACTTCTTTGGATACTTCCAAGTCATAAAAGGCAGAAGTTCCCTCTAAATTGTTAAGTAACACAGCGTAATCTTAATCGAGACATTAGAATGCTCATAATTTCAATGATCATTTAAACTTTCTTTTCAATATAAGACTTCTTTCCTTTCCAACAGTCCCACCCAGTATTTGGCATTATCTTTTGATGTGAGCCTACATCCAGAAAGGTGGGGAGGTGGGATTCTGTTTTCCTTCTCACTTACCTTCTTCCCCAGTCTTTTGTTCCTGAAATCCATGGAGTCAGAACATCAGAAGGTCCAACTGTCAAAGGAGGTCAGAAATTCCTTCCCCTCGTGGTATGGCTCTAAGTTATCTTCATGTTCTTTAGATTTGGCAGATGTTTAAAGCTTATTCTTTATCTCATGGACACTTTTGTGAACTCTTTAGAAGCTCCCTTATCTGGCGCATCCACTTATAACTTCTCTGACATAAGTAGTGCTGATTGCATCTCAGTTCTACTTTTACAAAAGTCTACTCTACACTGAACGCTATTGTAAGAGATCCCCTTAGGCAGGAAAGGCGGCAGCTTCAAGCTGTCTTGCTGCCTTGCTTGGACTACATGTAATTAATGGAACATGTTCACTTATCTTTCACCCTGTTCTCAGAGGACAGTGCAATTTCCCCCCTAGTCCATTGTAGGTCCTTAATGTTCTCCAGAAAACAACAGGCACCAAGCACTAATGTTCCATGTCTTCCTTGTTTATACCCCCAGGACTTCTAAACAATAGTACTGCAGCCTTCCTCACTCCACTTAGGAGGTGGAAGCCAGATTTTCACTTTTTTTTCCTCCCCTAGAGTGGCTGGGTTGTTTCTTTCTTTCTTTCTTTTTTTAACATTTATTTACTTATTTATTTTGAGAGAGACAGAAAAGGAAAAACAAAGTTCAGGAGAGGAGCAGAGAGTGAAAGCATCAAGTGAGGGGCTCAATCCCATGAACCATGCAATCATAGTCTGAGCTGAAATCACAAGTCAGTTGCTTGAACCACCCAGGCACCCCTAGACTTTCACTTTTGTGAATCAGGTAAGACACACAACTGTTCTACAGCTTTTTCACCAAACCCTACTTATAAAATCTACCCTCCAGCTCATAACATCTGGACCTTTTTACTCCAGTAATATGGGGAGTTGATTGGTTTTGGTTGCTGGATAGATTGTAAATGACAATAATCTTGAAAATATAAAAGTAAAGGTTTGGTTAATGGAATATGGTATCAAGAAGAAGAGAGACAAGATGCAGTAAAGAATAGAGAAATAATGTTGTTATCTTAAATTGAGATGTATAAAGCTAGTAGGAAAAAAAAGAAGTGAAAGCTTATAGTATTTCCAAAGCTAACTACTTGAGGAACAAAAACTAATAACATAGTTCTCAACATCCAGAGAATGAGATGAAGATGAGTGAAGTTTCTTTCTTTGTTTGTTTTTAGAATTTATTCATTTTGAAAGAGAGATGGAAAGAAGGAGGAGAGGGAGAATTTCAAGCAGGCTCTGCACTGACAATGGGCCATGAAATCATGACCTGTGCCAAAATCAAGAATTGGATGCTTAGGTGACTGAGCCACCCAAGTGCCCCAAGCTGAGCAAGGATTTTTAACTAAATCATAGTCTTTCATACGTACAGGCCAACAAGTTTTGTCTGGATGAAGTGGAGAGACCAAATAATAGATATGTAATGATCAAGATCTCATTGGAAAATAAAAATACAAACCATTCAACAGATTTTCTTTGTCTGCTGAGACTTCCAGTTGGTTGGGAGAGGGAATGATGCCACTGCTTTTATTCATATTTTTCTGTGTTTTTGGATGATTCAACATGCTTATTATGAATTTTATAAAGCATAACTTTTAGAACACAGGCATCAATACTTGCTGAATGAATGAATGGAAATTACTATGAGATTATAATTGTATAAAGTAATCTAAGTCATGAGAGAAATCTCACCTTTTTATTGGCAAACCATTATGAGTCCAAAAAACTTTTTAAAAAACTAGCCAATGAGAGTTATAATGCTTATTTCATTTATATGTAAAAATCTATTCAACTACATTAGGAAAAGACTAACATGAATAATAATAAATAATAATAAACTTACACAAAAGCATATGTGAGAATTCCACAGACTCATTAAACGCATTTATGATATCGTATCTTTGAGTTTAAAGTTGAGACTACAGCCTTTTGGAGTCATCTAATCAAATTCCAGAGATAATTAAGAACACATGGTGGCATAGATTGTGCTGTCCTTAAGCCCTTGTTGGTGACACAACTCTGTATTCTTGATCTTATAGAAATTCTGATGAACTGCCAGATGCTGGGCCTCATGGGGGTGGAGGAGTTGGAACTGGGCAAGGGAAACATGGCAGAGAAGGAAAACGGGGCAGCATCTAACTAACAAATACAGGTCCAAGATATACTGGTAGATCCTGATCCACTAATTGGAGATCTCTTTTTTAAATATATAGAATTGCTTTCTGGAAAAAGAAAAATCCATTATTTCTGTATTCCCTGCTCTTTCTAACCAACAATGCACCCCAACACACATTTTTATTGAACTGTTTTCTTGATAAAAATTGGAAATGATGATTGTGAGGGACACAGAAGGAATTTATTCATTTGACAAAATCATGTGTCTTACTTTAAGTATGGAAGAAAATTGGAGTGTGTAAATAATCTCACAAAATTGGCAGTAATATTTGTGAGGCCCCTATCTTCCCAGCAGGAAGTGGGAAGATCATCAGTCACAAACTTGCTTGTCACATGACAGTTTCTGGTTCTTACATAGCTGAGCAAAAGTAGACTCAATGACACAGTTGGCCATGGGTCCTCAAAGCATTATCCCAGAACAGTTTTTCTTTACCTTAGAATTGACACGAAATACTGATGATAAGCATCCAACTCAGCTCAGGTCATGATCTTACAATCGATGAATTGGAGCCCTGCATCAGGCTCTGTGTTGACAGCTCAGAGCCTGAAGCCTGCTTCAGATTCTGTGTCTCCCTCTCTCTACCCCTCCCCTGCTCAGGTTGAGTCTCTCTCTCTCAAACATAAAGTGTTTAAAATTTATTTTTATTAAGATTAAATTTTTCTTTTTCCTCAAACCAAAATAAGTCATAAATCTCCTAATCTATGTCCCTGAGGAATGGTGGCTATTTTCACTGAAGCAAGGAAAATCTGTTTTCCCAACAGATTTTTGGAAATAAAGTCCAAAGAGACTTGACAGAAGAAGGTAACTTCACTCACTGGATCCCAAGAGTTAAGATTCATGTTAAGAAGGGTAGAAATAATGCCTGAAAAGATCTCTGAGTCACTTAGAGGGCTGTCTTATTTTTCTTTTGTATCTTCCAAAGTACCAACAAGAGTGCTGAATTCATAAAATTGCTCAAAGTTTTTGAATTTCACTGACTTCATTGAATAAGATCCCTATAAAAGTGGTTACTATAATTTATGGCTCATATTACATAGAATTATTATTTTGTTAATATTATATGTACTTTACGACTATAATTACATGTTAATATATAATGCATTTTTTGAAATGTATATAATTATATATAAAACTTCCAGCCAGCAAAAATCTGCTAATCAGTCCTATGTCTTTGTACATAATAATGTTTTGAGCAGCATTATAATTTATGTGATATACTCATTGATGTAACCATCTGGATATATAACTTCATCGTAAGCTTATGGCTGTTCTTTGAGTTACTTCTAATCTAATGTGTCAGAACGTATGTCCTTCTCTCTTCCCATGCGGCTGTGATTTCTTCCCAACACAAGGTAGAATGTGAGAATTTCAGAGTGTTACTTAAATGCAGTAGCCAAAGAACTCACAATGATGTGACTTTGCCTGAGAGGCAGCATTGAGACATGAGCTCTCAGGACAGCATTAGGGAAGAGCTTCAGCATTTGAATTTTTCTTCTATTCTAACATAAATCAAAAACGACAGTGCATTGTCTTGCAATTTCCCCCAAAGTGAATGTATTTTGCAACAGAGACAAAATAAGAATGACTTACAAACTGAAAGACATTTTCCATTATATTCCAAATATATGCAAACATTCTCTTCCAAAGGAGACTGAGATATCTCTGTGCCTTCTTCGTTAGCTATTAGGGAGCTGCCTCATCGAACGTGTTTGCTATGACATGGAAAATAACCAAAATGGATTATCCCCATAGAACAAAGAGGCAACATTAGAAACTCAAGTGACAAGCAACAAGACCCCATAAGAGAGCAAATCCCTTAAAAGGAGTTTTGAAAATCCCTTTGTTCTAGGTTTATCAGCATGGGGGAACTTAATTTCATGAAGCTTTAGACAGGAGGGAAATTGTGGCACACATTCTGCTACATTCAGATCTTAATCCTTCTAAATTGCTCTGTCGTGTTTAAAAAGATCTGCTTACAACCATCATTGTGCAAGTGTAAACACAGGGCTCTTAGATCCTTCTTTGTGCTTCAGATCTGCCAGACATCATTCATGTCTCATTTTACAGGCTAACCCTTACTACCACCACAAGCTTCTTTAAGGAAAAAAAAAAAAAAAACCCTAACTCAAGGCGCATGTACAAATCTTTGCATGTCTGGGTTTCCCTAAAAGGGCATTGGATTTTATTTCCATCACAACTCTTGTTTATAGCCCATTGAATTTATAGCCATCTTCTTAAACATCTGCGGTCCTCATCTTTTCTCTCTTTTCTAAGAAAAAAAACTACCACTCTCTACAGGACAGAAAACAGGTATTTTTCCTTATTAAATCTTAAAGGAAGATGTTCTTCTGTGTTTTTACTACTGAAGTAAGCAAACATAAGACTTCATTGCTGTCAAGAAAATTAGGATAAGGGACTTGACATTGGACCTTTAATACTTCTGGAAATTTCCATGAGCTCTAACTCAAAAAATCAGCATTTGAAACCCACAACATTTATTAATTCTCTATGTGCCTGACAGCAGATCTCTTCATTTTCTTTTTATTTTATGGAAACACAGACTATTTTAGAGCCAAGGGGAACCTTAGGGTTTCTCTCAAGACAACACTTTCATTTAAGAGAGGGTCCCATCTCCCAAGCTACTAATTCAACCTCCCACAGGGAAAGAGCTGGAACTTAGCTCCTGATCTTCTCATGTCACAGGGTACTTACCACTCTCTCCACTATGTTGTGACCCAGTTTCCTCAGCCGAGGCTTAATGATAGGTTTCTCATCACAAGTGCCTTGTAAGGATCACACAAAATATTTGACTGGGAAGTATACTGAAGAAAACAATTAAGTAACCTAAATGTAAGCTGTTGCATATTTTAAAGAATGCCTGTACAATGCAAGTTTAAATGGTCCCTTTATGGGTCCTTTCAGGTTTTTATAGCAACACATTATTATCACAAAATAGATTATCTTTCATGTTGTTATCATTGATGAATGCATAATCTACAAACATATACGTGTGTGTGTATCTATCTATATAAATCTATATATCTATGTGTATATATATATATATATATATAGAGAGAGAGAGAGAGAGAGAGAGAGAGAGAGAGTTTCTATGAACTCAGTCATATCCCATCCCTGTGCACCTCATATGTTGAAGTCCCAACCCCTAAAGTGACAGTATTTGGAGATTGGTCTTTAGGAGGAAATTAAGGTTAAATAAAGTATAAGGGTAGAGCCAATAAGACAGGTGGCCTCATAAGAAAAGGAAGATTCTCTCTCTCTCTCTCTCTCTCTCTCCATGCACATAACACAACAAAGAGGCCATGTGACCATGCAGCAAAAAGGTGGCCATCCACAAGCCAGGAAATGGGCTTTCACCAGAAACTAAATAGGTTCAACCTTGATCTTTGACTTCTACCTTTCCGAACTGAAAGAAAATACATTTCTAAGGCTTAAGCCACCCAGCCTGTGGTATTTTGTTATAGCAGAGACCAATACACTACTTCAGAGAACTACAGAAAAACATAATTTAAGAAACATTAGAGTGGAAAATACAAACTTTATACTGAAAGGAACTTGGAGGGATCAAAAAAGTTAGGAGTGCATGTTGGTTTCTAACAGTTCCTTCCCACTCACTTCCTGACTTTCTGGTTGTTAAAGGTTGCCAATATGACCCAGTGACAATCGCAAAAACAATTCAATCATTCTTATCATCGTGATTATATTCAACAGAAAAATGTGGCGTGCCTTATTCCAGAACAAAAAAATATGTTGTTGTGCTGTTGTTCTCACTGCTAAAAATATTCCAGTCTGGGGGAGATGGGGAGGGAGAGAGGCTCATTTTTTTTCTCATCAGTAAAAACAAGAATATCCTTAAAGAGAAAAATTATCTTTTGTGAGTTGTTTCCTCCTTCTGGTGAACTCTGGACCGGTTTCCAACTGAAGCTGGTGATAGAACACCACAATACCGAGTTCTTTCCCCCAGCACCACGCCTTTTTAACACATGAAATGGCCTGCATAGTAATTATGTTCAAGGCATGTTTTTTCCTCTTCCTCTCAAGCTTTTAGTTTCAAGTATAATTTTTTCCTCAAAACTGTTTTTTCTCTTTCTTGTTGCCAGAAAATCCAAACTCTTTTTGAAAGATTAGATTACCAGCCAGTGACTTTTCTTTGTTGAAAGGACAAGCCTTTCCAACAAGGAGGTGTCGTTAAGGGTAAAACAAGATGCCTTAAAGCCTTGGGTCCCAAGGCCCGAATGTCAGCAAACTTTATAAAGTTAAGCAAACTTGCAAACTCTTTCACTACAGATTTTAGTACTAATTTCAATGTTTCTTCCTGAAAAAAAAACAGAGAATAAAATACTTTCTTGTTCTACGCTCTCACCAAATCGACAACATTATCAACAGCAGGGTTCTCTAGTTTCCTAGCTAAAATGAAAAAGTTCTTTACCATGTTATTTATTGGGGGAAAAAACAGAAAATATTTTCAGGGGCGCCTGGGTGGCTCAGTCGGTTAGGCATCTGGCTTTGGCTCAGATCATAATCTCACGGTTTGTGGTTCCAGCCCCGCATCAGGCCCTGTGCTGACAGCTAGCTCAGAACCTGGAGCCTGCTTCCAATTCTGTGTCTCCCTCTCTCTCTGACCCTCCCCTGCTCGTGTTGTCTCTCTCTGTCTCTCAAAAATAAATTTTAAAAACCCCAGAAAAACATGTTAAAAAAAAGAAAGAAAATATTTTCACTGTGCATCAAATAAATTAAGTAATCTTTGTAACACCCTCTCTGCTGACTAAGCTCTTGATTATTTTCATCAGTTTAAATTATGAACCAAAGTCTGAAAACAAAAGTCGTGGGCAGTTTAGAATCTCCTCAATACTTTTCCCCATGCGTTTATTGCAACCACAAAACCATTAAAGGATCAGGAAGCATATGCTATTAAATTAATACATATCAAAAAGCATTCCTTCTGTACTGTTTGTTGCTTTGTCTGGACTTGATTTGGAAGAGACCCACTGAGCGCTAAGCAAAAATAAGAAGGAGAGTATGGTATTTGTGTCAATTTCCTTTGCCTATTTCAAACGGAAGTCAATCTCTTCAAAGTCCGATCTCAGAAAAGCAGAGATGGCTGCTCCAGCAAGGCTTTACCATGAGTTATGGCTTGATGTGATGCATGACTCTTTCTTTCCAGCTCAGGTCAGCATGCTTGGTTCTCAGGGCTCCTGCTGCCCCATCCCCACCCCAAAGTCATCACCTCAGCATCCCCCACTTACCGCCCCCCCCTCAAAACCAACTTAAGACCCTGCCCTCTTGTTGTTTTCCTAAATCACTCCTTATGGTAATTTGAACTTCCAGCTCCATGCCTCCCTACCTAACCTATTCCTTAATTTCCACTTGGATTCTTCCATCTCAAGATTGCTCTCTTCAACTCCAGTGCCTCTTCCTAGACTCAGCCTCTCACTGTCTCAGTGAGGCCCATAATTGTCTCAGACCCTCAATTCCAAATTTCAGTCCATTCCCATCTTCCTCCCTGATA
Source organism: Suricata suricatta (assembly GCF_006229205.1). Classification (NCBI taxonomy): domain Eukaryota; kingdom Metazoa; phylum Chordata; class Mammalia; order Carnivora; family Herpestidae; genus Suricata; species Suricata suricatta. The sequence continues at coordinate 18,907,071 of NC_043704.1, forward strand.
GAACTTTCTCTCATTCTTTCAAGTTCTTTCCTTTTTTGCAAAACAACCAGAACCCCATGTCCACCCGCTCCCTAGTCCTACCTTCTGGACTTCTCATCCTGTGGGACCAGAGACATGCCTCTCTGTTCTGCACTGGCATTCCTAAACTCTGCCTTTGAATTCTGAAGACAGCTTTTACTGTGTAGGACCGTGGTCTCTTCTGAATTTCCACCTTAGTTTCTTATGCACTAATTTTCTTTTAAAATAAATGTCACTAAGCCAAAAAGTATGTCATTGTAAAGAAAGATATAAATATCAGAATATGATTTTAAAGGTAGGGTACAAATTATAATTGTAAAGTCTGGCACACACCACCATGATGAAAATTACATTGAACTTGGAGTCAAAGACATTGGATTTGTTTGTATTTACTGTTTGAATCTAGACAATTAACTTTCTTGAGTATGCTTAGATTGTCTATGGACAGTAAGACTTCATTACTCTCAGTTGCTTCTGTGTCTGATGCATCCCAGGGAAGAAGCCTGGACCTGTATTTTCCAGGATCCCTTTCTCAAAGTGGTGCCTGGTTTCTGTCTGACAGCGACAGGAATTCATGGTGCATTGTTTGAGGACAGTGTTTGGGAAGTGTGGGGTGAGATTTTGAGCCCAGTATACAGAGGAGGTACCTGCTGCAGTATGTTGTAAGCCCTGCCTCGGAGACACCCACTCACCAGCCCACAAGGCATGACAACTGGTCACTAATGTCAGGTTTACATCTATTTCTAGGTGGGAGGAATAAGATCTCTTGCCTGTTGCCTTAAAGTTTGGGGTCAGATAACTAGCTGTGGCTAATGTGTATGGGTGATGGGGAAAAATGACTCCAGAAGAAGATCCAGCAGTTTCATTTCCTACCCCAACCAGCAATATTCCAGATGCAGAGTCAAGGACCTGGTGGGAGAATGGCAATCTCATTGATGATTTAGTGTGAGGAGGCAATACACCTTTTTGTTTCCTTTTTTTAGAAATTTCTGGCTTTAGAGGACTTGGGTGGCTCAGTCAGTTAAGTGTCCAACTTCAGCTCAGGTCATGATCTCACGGTCTGTGAGTTCAAGCCCTGCATCAGGCTCTGTGCTGACAGCTGGGAGCCTGGAGCCTGCTTCGGATTCTGTGTGTGTCTCTCTCTCTCTCTGCCCCTCCCCAGCTCATGCTCTGTCTCTGTCTCAAACATTAAAAAGAATTCTGGCCTTACTGAGGTATAATTGACAAATAAAATTACAAATGTTTAGAATGTACAATGTGATGATTTAGTAGAAGTAGACATTGTAAAACCATTACTATAATCAAGCTAATTAACATATCTGTCATCTCATACAGTCACCGTGTGTGTGTGTGTGTGTGTGTGTGTGTGTGTGTACATGTGTGTATGTGGGTGGTGGTGGTGGTGGTGAGAACACTTAAGTTCTACTCTCACAGAAAATTTCAAGTGTACTCTATAGTATTATTAATTACAGTCACCATGCTATACATTGGATTCCCAGAACTTATAACTTGATGTTTGTATCTTTGCCCAATATCTCACCATTTCTACTACCCACCAGTCTCCAGAAACCACCATTTTACTCTCTGGTTCTATCAGTTCGATATTCCCCAACCCTGGCAAAAATTAGATATTTACTTTACAAAAACCCAGAGAAGGGTTGGACTCATGGACGTGAGTCATAGTTGAAGATGGGATAACATATGGAGAACCATTAGATGAAGTCAAAGTCTACACTGAAAGGTAAGACCACATTAGATGTCTTTACACAGAGCTCCCCAAATGAGCAATCAGGATTGTAACCTGTAGACAGGAAATAAGATTCCTCTCTGGAGAAAGATGTCACCTCATGAAACAGCCAATCCAGATTATTCTATAGGGAAATCCAGAATTTCCAATCACATTTTGGTATTCCCACACTGAAATAATAATTAACAGTTTTTAAGGAAAAATTTTAAGGAAAAAAATAATTAAACATTTTTTAAAGGAAACAATGCATGGAACAGAAAAAAACATTTCAGGAAAAATATGTGATGGAACTCTACAGAGAGATACTTATAATAAGAAAAAGAGGCTATAAAAATAATAGAAACCTGAAGCAGCAACAATGAATAGTCTGGAAATAAAAAATATGATAGCAGAAATAAACATTGGAATGGGAGTTGAAGATTAAGTTTTAAGAGAAAATTACTTACAAGATGGAATTATGCAGCCTGCTTAACTCTCAATTAAGAATGAAGGCACAATGAAGACAATTTTTGAAAAACAAGTTCTCAGAAACTAAATCCCTTCCCTATGCTCACTTTTTTTTCTGTTTTTTATTTATTTTTGAGAGACAGAGAGAAACAGCACGAGCAGGGGAGGGTCAGAGAGAGAGAGAGGGAGAAACAGGCTCCAGGCTCTGAGCTAGCTGTCAGCACAGAGCCCGATGCGGGGCTCAAACCCGTGAACCGTGAGATCATGACCTGAGCCAAAGCCTGACACTTAACCGACTGATCCACCCAGGCACCACCCCCCATGCTCACTTTTTAAGAATCTACCAATGTGCATTCAATTAGTTGAGGAAAGAAACCTAGAAGAGAGAGACATAGAACCTGAGGAACAGAGGACCCAACAACAACAATAACAACAAAGAGTAGGAAAGCTCCAAGTCCACAATGAAGGCAACCCTCAGGGTGACAGTGGTCCAATGGGCCCAAGTGCAGGCCATTCTTATCTCAAGGAAGACATTGGGCTCCAGGAGACCAAACTTTGAATCAAAAGTGTTTTTTAAGAACACCTCTGAGGTATTTTTGAACACATTATTTCAAGAGTTGGTCTTCTAGTACTAGAATTGGGGATAAAATTACAGTCACATGCAAAACTAGGCAAATAAGAAAATTAAAGAAAAGATACAATAAAGAAAATATGAGTCATCTGAATATAACTTTTGGATAAACATACATTATGATCAGTAATTTTGGACTTTGCAAATTACAATACAATTGAACTAGGGGGTAGATGTGGACATGTTCAAGGACAGGGTGGGGTTTTGGTAGCTAGTTTTCAAGTCAGGAAGTCAGTAGTACTACCTTAACAAAAACTCCAGCAATAGCAGTGCAGCACATTATATAGAAATACGAAGGATTAGGAGAACTACCTAAAAGATGTGAACGTGACTTCCTCTAGGGAACAAGAATCAAATTTGCAGCAGAGAAGTTCTCATTTTTCATAACTTTCAGAATTTTGCTGAGTTATAAACAGTAGAAAATAATTTGACTTTTGACACTAGCCACATTTCTTTAAAAATTCGATTAGATTATATATATATAATTTTTATTTTTTAAGCTTTTTGCTTTACTTTGAAAGAGAAAGAGAGTACAGGTGGGGGAGGGGCAGAGAGAGAGAGAGAGAGAGAGAGAGAGAGAGAGAATCCCAACCAGGCTCTACAATGCAGAACTCAAACTCACAACCCATGAGATCATGACCTGAGCTGAAATTTAGAATTGGAGACTTAGCCAACTGAGCTACACTGGTGCCTCATGGAAGTATATATATTTTTACCAAAAAACATTGAGAGAGAATGGACATGAAGTGTTCCCAGTACTGAGGGAAGCCTCTAGACAAAGTAGTCAGCAAGGAGAAGAGTGAAGGGTGAGAGCCAGAGATGCAGAACTGGACCAGGGAGGGCAGTGTCTTGAAAGACATGATGGAAACTTAGAAATTTGCCTTAGCACTAATGACATGACCACCTATGTCATAACCTGGAGGCGGGGTCTGGCGCTCGTCCCCTGCGTTCGGTGGTACCTGTTTCATCCACCCCGACCGCCCCGACCAGCAGGACGGAGAATCATCTTGGGTTCTTTTCCTGAGGGAGGGAGAGAAAAAGGGGGCAGGAGAGGGAGACGCAGAGAGTAAAGACAGAACTCATGGTTTCCGATCAGGCAAAAAAGAGAGAGCGAGCTTTATTCAGAAAACTGTCTCTTATAAAGGTTTTAAGGTGGGAAAACAAAGTAACTGACTTAGGTCAGTTACCAGGTAAACAGAGTCAAATGAATATCAAAAGAAACGCCCAGATTTGCCTCAGCAATGCTGGGAAGGGGGGAGTTAGCACTGAATAATCCAAAATACGGTTTTGATCTTTTGTGCACCTTGGCCATTTCACGTCTGGCCCAGCAAGACAGACGCCAAAGTTATTTTTACCAGGAAATGGCAATCTCCAGCCTCCAGATGCAAATCTTGTTTACTGGTTCACTCTCGGAGAGTGATAATCCTTGCCTGAGGCAGACAGAAAACTTGGCAGCCCCCGACACACCTAAGTTACCCTCCCCAAAGTATATCTTTTTAATTTAATATTTGCCAATGTAATCAATTTAATAGTTATTAATTATCTTAGAAAATCACAAAAATAAATGAAAGCTAGATGTTCTTTTTTCTTAAAATGTTTTGGGTATTTTTTTACCATTTATTTATTTTTGAGAGACATAGAGATGCAGAGCATGAGCAGGGGAGGGGAAGAGAGAGAGGGAGACAGAGAATCTGAAGCAGACTCCAGGCTCTGAGCTGTTCTTCAGCACAGAACCTGATGAGGGGCTTGAACTCACAAACCATGAGATCATGACCTGAGCGTCCGACTTCACCTCAGATCATGATCTCACAGTTTGTGGTTTCAAGCCCCACATCAGACTTTGTGCTGACAGCTCAGAGCCTGGAGCCTGCTTCGGATTCTGTTTCTCTCTCTCTCTCTCTCTCTCTCTAAACCTACCCCTCCCCCACCATTAGCATGCTTTCTCTCTCTCTTGCTCTCAAAAATAAATAAACACACACAAAATTTTTTTTAATAAAAAGAGTTTCTGAGATTTTTATCTCAGTCTTAAAATTCACCAAAAAAAAAAAAAGGAAGAAAAAAGATGGATAGTTGAAACTGTAGAATCTTAGCTTCAGATGCAATATTTTGCCAGTATAAGTCAACAACATAAGCAAGTTCATGAAAATATGAGACTCAAATAAAGTACATTTCTTTACAGTTCTGCTCCCACGCCCTATGGAGATTTTTTTTTTAAGTAGGCAGTACTTTTCTTCAGGGAGTGACTATTACCTGTAAATTTTGATGAACACTTTAACTTCACTCCAACCCAAACAACATTTATTACATGAATGATGTTTCACCTCCCTTCCTGGATGTGAATTCTGATTCCTTGTTTTCAAAATAAGTCTCTGAGTATTCTAGAGCTGGAACTGACATAAAGATGACTGGATTAGACCCTCATTTTTCAGCTAAGGTCCAGATAGGAAAAGGGACTTGCCAAAAGCTATCTATCAAGTTACTGGCAAAACATGACCCTCATTCCTTTGCTTAGTTCAGATCTCTTGCCAATATATCAACTCAGGACTATTCTATTTTCTGGGCAATATAGTCACATTATGGGTGACCCCATGGTTTTCCAAGGACACAGCAATGTTTGAGACCTAAGGTGGGTAATACTTACTGACTTAAGACTATTTTTAAAAAATACAAAACTGAAGTCCGTAAGTGTACCATTAAATAACTAGACAGCATTAATTTAGGTCAACTGCCAGTTACAAGATGGTTTTTAGTTTTGTATGGTTATATGTCAATTTTATTAGATGCATTACATGAATATTCATTATTATAGAATCAGACCCTCCTGTTGTATTTATTCAAAATAGATACTGGCAAAAATGTTCACGTACATGCACGCATACAAGTTTTCTAGGTTGAGAGTACAAGGATTAGTAAAAGTCTAATCTAATTCAAGTTTTGAGTTGTATCTATGTAAAAATTCCAGGTAATTAAAAGTCACCAAGTTTGTGTTCTCTTGCCCTCATCATCTGGATTCTCATCTCTAAACCAGGGTATTGGGCCTACAAACCACATGATCTCTAAGTTTTCTTATGGATTTAAATTCCCAGAATTCAATTGTGATCTTTCTGAAGATCATTCCTTAAGAGAAGAAAAAATGGGGGCGCCTGGGTGGCTCAGTCAGTTGAGTGTCTGGCTTCAGCTCAGGTCATGATCTCACGATTTGTGGGCTCAAGCCCCGTGTTGTGCTCTGTGCTGACAGCTAGCTCAGAGCCTGGAGCCTGCTTCGGATTCTATATCTCTCTGTCTCCGATCCTCCACTTCTCCCGCTCGCTCTCTCTCTCTCTCTCTCTCTCTCTCTCTCTCGCTCTCTCTCTCGCTCTCTCAAAATAAATAAAACATTAGAAAAAAAAGAAAAGAAAAAACTGTTACTGAATTCCTTTAAAGGACACAGGAGTGAGTTGGGTCAAATACTCCTGTGTGTATTGTTTTTGATGTCCTGAGTTCCTTCCTCTCAATTGCCTTATGTGTTTGCTGACGTCAGGGCTTTGACTGTGGACCGTAAGCTGCAACTACCACAGATTTTTCCAGATGTTGACATATTAGGCAAATATATTCTTTGTGGGAGCAGTTACTGCTGTGGGAAGAGAAATCTTGGAAGTACATTCCAGTTGTAGCCTGATTTAATTGAGGTAGTAAACATCATGGGAACAATGGTTGACATTGGCCAGGCTCCACCATAAGGAGGTGTCCAGTCACAGGCGAATCAGGAGGGAAGTGCAGAAAATAAGGCAAAACATATGAAGCAGTGAGAGGAGAAGAAGGGAGAGAGAATGTCAAGAAAGCCAGACACATAAACAAATGAGTAATGCTTTCATTGGTTGTTCAAATTGTGTGTGTGTGTGTGTGTGTGTGTGTGCGTGTGCATGAAAAGCTCTGAGGATAATTTATGTGATATAAGATTCTACAAGCTATTCTTCCTAAGTTTTTCAGACCCCAGGAAGATACCTTCACATTATTCTAAGATGCTTATCTTTCTGCCCACTTTGAAAAGGATTCATTTATACAATGTAAAAATTCCAACAGCATTTACACAATTAAATCACATTTTCACCAAGTTAATCCTACTGCCTTCTTTTGAGTCTGTGAGGGGGGTTTTGCCCCATTAAAGAGCTTCCTTTGCTCTCAAGGCAGCAATAAATTGACCAAGTGGCTAAGGAGGGTCATGATGGTTTCACTCAAGTTTAATGTTGACATTTTCCCTCCACGAATAATAAGGTCTTTGACAGGTTTACAATTTTTGAAGATTATGAGTAAAGTTTTTTCTACTTCTCCATTTTCAAAAATCTCCGTGTACATTGACATTCTTTATGCATTCTTATAACCAATATTATCAAAGTCATATTTTTTCCTCTGTTTCAGTGCTTTTATTTCAAGCTATTCAGTCATCTTAAAACTCGTATGTTACTAAAACTAGCCACATATTATAAACCAGTACTGTTCGTACAAAGAGTTTGATAGTAGCTCTGTCCCAGCTATTCCAACTTCCCCAATTTCTCATGTTCCATCTTTCCTGCATTGCCAAATATATAAATACCTCAACCAACAGATGGTAAATGGAAGCACCAATGGGCACAGAAATCAATCCAAAGGCTTTTAAGCATAAAATGTCCCTGAGGCAAGCAGCAGAAGAAAAAAGAAAAAGGAAGCTTGAATGTTTTCAAAGGGAATAAAGGACTGACTGTCCTTTCTTGTAGTTTGGAGAATCATTCAATAAATGAGGCGAACAAAATTGACCAACAGAATGAATTCATTTTATAGTTTGAATCACATTAAAATTGGTACTGGGCTTTTGGGTGCCCAATGTGGTTAACAACTAAGTAATAGACTCTTGTCTTCACTGCTACTACATTTCATTAAAACGAGGAGCAATGCACTGCTTTACTTTTCAGAATTTCTGAGTTCCCATATTAAAACCTTCTCGAAGGCTCTTGGTTTTTAATGTTTGGGGTATGACCTTACTCAATCTGTGGAGTCTTCACAACTTAAAGAAAATGTGGTAGTATAATCCTAAAATATAATCATTCTCTGATCTTTTTTTCTCAATATTCATTCATCCCAGATGACTCTTTCCTTAACATATAACTATGAAGATAGTAAGATAAAACAGTGAATGAATACCAATGTACTTTAATTAGTTTCAAGTGTTCTTCAGGTTGGACATCATGGCTGGGGAAAGAGAAAAATGTTGTGCTCCTTTATCAGCTAAGAATCCAATTCAACCTTTTGAGGGGCTTTTAAAATTTTAATTATAATCTACATGTCATATGACAAAAAAATAACTCCTAGATTGTTTCTTCACTATACATCAAAGTCTCAAGAACAACCTATGAGCAGAAGAAAAGTTCTATGCTGAGAATTAAAAGGCTAGCACCTGACATCAATTTGGACCTACTTTTTGTTGTAACTCTTTTACGGCTCCTTGTTCCAAATTCTATTTCAACTTTTTTTTTCTCTTCAAAGTGCACCCTCAAAACTGCAGAGAAATTTTGATAACAAATGCCTTAACTTCTAAAAGGTTATAAGCAAGGACAGGCAAGAGTTGTGGCAGCAGACCACAGAAGGGGATCCTTGGGGCTTAACCAGATCGCAGTAAGAGAGGCAGATGAAAAAAGAGAAGCAGCCCCATACCCAAAATTATGTCAAGTTTGAAAAGTGAACCTAACTTTGAACCTAACATCGGGTTAGGGTATCTAAAGAGCCTCCTTAGACAGAGGTTCATAGAAGACAAAAGACGCTGCTAGACCAGCCTGAAGAAGACAGGGCATGAAGCCTGCTAGCAAAGCGAGCAGCGTGAACAAAAGTCTCAAGCAAAGAAGAATTTCTCCACTGGCTCCAAGAACTGAAGAAGCTTGATCTGAAGCTCTGCAAGCAGCCAAGAAGCACAAGGAGAGAACAGAGCCAGTGGGGAGTGGGCTGCTGATTTTAGTCAGAAACATTTTTTTATTCAAAGTGATTAAAGGGTTTTAAGCAAAGAATATGTATTAGTTACCAATTTGAAACAACTTCCCCAAAACTTAGAGGCTCAAAATAACAATACATCACCTCATAGTTTCTATAGTTGAGGAATCTAGGTGCAACTTATCTGGGACCCCTGGTTCAAGGTCTCCCAGAGCTGCCATCAAAGTGCTGGCTGGAGATGTACACACCTCAAGGCTTGACTGGAGAAAGATCCATTTCCAAACTCACTTATGTGGTTGTTGGCAGGGTTCAGTTTCACATAGACTATTGAACTGAGGGTCTCAGTTTCTTATTGGCTGTTGGCTGGAGGCCACCCTCACTTTCTTGCCCCATGGGTCTCTCCATAAGCTAATTCACAGCATGGAAGCTTGATTCCTTAGAGGGTATGGTTGAGAAGAGCCAGAGGGAGAGAAAGAGCAAACAAGATAGAAGTCACAGTTTTCTGTAACCTAAGCTCAGAAGTAATATATACCATTACTTTTACCATATTCTATTCATTAGATGCCAATATGTCCATTCATATCTTAGGACAAGGGAATTTCACAATGGCATGATTATCAGGAGATGGAGATTATTGTGGGTTAGCTTAGAAGTCTGCCTACAATAAAATATCATGATTTATAATTTTAGAAAGATTACTAGATCTGTGTGAAGAATGGATTGTAGGTATCAAAAATGAGTCTGGCTGGGCACCTGGGTGGCTCAGTCGGTTAAGCGTCCGACTTCAGCTCAGGTCATGATCTCACGGTTCATGGGTTTGAGCCCCACATCAGGCTCTGTGCTGAACACTAGCTTAGAGCCTGGAGCCTGTCTTCAGATCCTGTGACTCCTTCTCTCTCTGACTCTCCCCTACTCATGATGCTCGCTCGCTCTCTCGCTCGCTCTCTCTCTCTCTCTCTGTCTCAAAAATAAATAAAAGCATTTAAAAATATTTTTTTAAATGAGTCTGGCAGACTATGTGGGTAAAGCCTATGGAGTTTGCTGGTGGGTTAGATGTGGGGGGTTTGAGGAAGAAAGGATTCAAGAATGTCTGTCTTCAGTGACTGAGTTGATGATGTACTTTTGGATGAAGAAGATATGCATAAAGAAGGTCTAGAGTAGGGGCACCTGGGTGACTCAGTTGGTTAAGCATCTGACTCTTGATATAAGCTCAGATAGTGATCTCATGGTTGTGAGATCAAGTCCCACTTCAGGCTCTGTGCTGATGATGGAGCCGGCTTGGAATTCTCTCCCTCCTTTCCCACTCCTCCTCCTCCTCCTCCTCCTCCTCCTCCTCCTCCTCCTCCTTCTTCTCTCTCACTCTCCTCTTTTTTCTCTCTCTCAACCTCTCTTTCTAAAAGTAAATAAATAAGCTTTAAAGCAACAAAAGCCTAGAGTGGAAATCAACTAGCAGCTTGTCCATGAAAAATTAAGATGCATGTTTTAATAAATGTTTATTAACTGTAATATGTTGGTTAGTTAAACTTGATTTTATTAAGAAGACAAAATAATATTGTAAAAAACTTAAAACTAAAGGGGTACCTGGATGGCTCAGTCAGTTAAGCATCTGATTCTTGATTTCAGCTCAGGTCATAATCACAGAATTGTGTGATCAAGTTCTCTGTAGGGCTCCATGAGCATGGATTAAACCTCTTTCTCTCTGTCCCTCTTCCCCACTCACACTTTCTTTCTCTGCCAAATTAAAAAATAGATTAAGGGGCCCCTGGGTGGCTCACTTGGTTAAGCATCAGACTTCAGCTCGGGTCATGAACTCATAGGTTGTGGGTTTGAGCCCCACATCGGGCTCTGTGCTGACAGCTCAGAGCCTGGAGCCTGTTTCACATTCTGTGTCTCCCTCTCTCTCTCTGACCCTCCCCTCCTCACTCTCTGTCTCTGTCTCTCAAAATAAAAACATAAAAAGACATAAAATTTTTTTACATATTTAACATATATGTGACTTTACCTGAAACTAAACTGTTATTCTACATGGCACCACAGGGAAGAAAAACCAAAATACATTACAGGGAAAATAGATTTTAGGTTAGTGTCTTCTAATAATGTTATAAAAGTCTATAAAGAATTTAATAAATTGCATCATAAAATAATGAACTTTTCATCTCTGGGGTGTTGAAAGATCATTTTAGAAAACCACAGGTCTGTAAAATCTGTGTCAAGTAGCAGCTGAATTAATTTATCTCTAAAGATTCCCAAATCTTCTGTTCAAAAATTCCATGAAATAATGTGCAGAATTATGGTAAAATTATTTAGTTATTATGTAAATAGTATATATTTATTAGTATATAAATTAGTATTTATTTGGTTTCAGTAGCTTCACATTCATAAATTCTTTCTACATGGAGCTGCTATGTGCTATGTTCAGTCATGGATTTTGGTTATAAAGGAGGAAGCAGAATAAGAGGGCCTTCTCAGTCCAATTTTCTTTTCTGCTGCATCTCATGTCATAATGAAGTACATTGTAATGGCCTCAAGATACATATACTCACGCACATTTCAGCTCTATCACAATCGCCGGGAAGAATGCAAACAGTTCTATTACATATATCATGTCAGTGATCCTTTCTACACCAAGTTCACTTATAAAATATTACTGAGCAATGGAAAGACCTTTTCCCAGAGTTTCATAGGTACGAAGGCCCAAACCATTTGTGCTCATGTGATTTGAGAAAGTGAGAAATTTGGCATGAGGAACGGACTGTATTAGCCCTGTATCTAGATGGTCATACATCCTCACCTTCTAAAGGGGAAAGAACAAGAATGCACTGCGGCTACAGCATATTTTTCTCTTCTTTCTTTCTTTCTTCTTTTCTTTCCTTTTTTGTAGGTAATTACAATGCATTGTATGCCTTATTTTCTTTTTCGTGCTAATTTTCTGTTGATATAGAACAGACGTACATTTTATAATGTAATCTAACAAAACACCTCTTGATTGTGATTGCTTTGCATTTATTATTTGAGGACACAGTTGCCGTATCTATAATAATGAGCCTTCAACTCACGAAAATGTCACCTCATCCGTTTATTCATTCATTCTTTTTCCATTTCTCTCAATTTTCATATAGTAATTATCTTTATTCATACATATGTGATACTTTTTGATACCAATATATCAAAAAAAAGTGGTTTGTAAACACAGCCAGCACTTTAGAAGACTGTATGCATTCAAAGGACTGTACTGCACAAATTACCCAGCAAGCAGCCCATGGAGGTCACCATTGTCATGACTTCCAGAACCACTGAGTAGCTTTACTTATTTGGAGGAGACAGTCTCTATAGAGGTGGGATTCTAGAACATAGAACATATTCTGTCACCAGTGACTTCTCATAATCAAGTTTATAAAGCGATTCTCACCAAGCTATAGCCATGAACATAGTCCCCAGTTTTGGACGGAAGCTTTATTCGTTTATCTTTCACATGTAGATCTTCAACTGGAATCTTCAATCCATCTGGAATTCGTTTTTATATATAATGAGAGATGTGAAAAAAAGTTTAATTCCGTTTTTCTTCCACTTGAATATCCTATTTATTTGGCAGCATATACTGCAAACTTGAAGGTTCACCTTTTTTCCCATAGAGATACCCAATTTATCTGGCATCATCTGCCAAAAATACCAATCTTTCCCACATTTCAGTGGCACTTTTGTTATAAATGGTGTGGTATTTGTAAATACTATGATGCATCATTGTTATAAATGGTGGGGTATATCATTCTGGATTCTTTCTGGGGTCCCATGGGATTGTTTGTCTGATTGTGTCAAAGTCACACACTTTTACTGTAATTTCTAATGAAACGTGGCAATGTACCTCCTCAACGTCATTTATCTTTGCCATTCTTAGGTCTTTGAATTTCCATATGGGTATTAGAATCAATTTTTAATACACACACACATACACAACCCTGCTGGAATTTTGATTGGTATTACATTGCATTTACTATTTTGGGAGGATGTGGTTTTGTATCTTTAAATCATGAGTCTTCTGATCTGTAAAGTACATTTATTGCATTTGTTTGTTCTTTTTCTTTTCTTACTCAGTAATGTTTGCTTTGTAATTTCTTATGTCGAAGTTTTGCACATCTCTCCTTAGATTTACTCCTATGTATTTTATATGTTTGATGCTATTTTAAAGAATATTATTTGAATATTTCTTTTCCTATTTGTCAGTTTCAAATCTATCCTGAATTGGCCAACTAACAGAATCAAGAGCAAAAATTATGTATATATTTTTTAGAGATTGAGTTTTGAGGTGATTTGTTAGGCTGGAATAATCAACCATATACAATGTCCCTTATCAGTATAATGAAATTTTCCTCTATTACGAGTTTGCCCACAGAGTAAAAAAAAAAAAAGAAAAAAGAATGAAAGGAAGAAAAGAAGGAAGGAAGGATGGAAGGAAAGAAGGAAGAAGGAAAGAAGGAAAGAAAGGAAGAAAGAGATGAGTATTGACTTTACCAATATTGTTCTGCATCTGATCAAATGATCCTATTTTTCTCCTTTATATTATTAGTGCAGTAAGTTATAATGATTGGTTTACAAATGTTACACTGCCTTTACATTATTAGAGAAAATACTGCTTTATGCATTACTAGATTAATTTCGATAATTTTTTTCAGGTTTTTGTGTCTGTGTTCTTCAAATAAATTTGTTTGCAAATTTCCTTCCTGAAAGTGTCCATGCCTTCTTTTGGCATCAACTTATGCTTGCCATTAAAAAGTTCAGGGAATATGTTTTCCTCTGCTTCTATTCCCAAAAACCTTTCTATAATAATAATTATATTGTTTCTCTCAATCATTGGAAGTATTCAAAGTGAGATCTTTTTGACCCAGAATTTTCTTAGTGGAAAGTTTAAATTGTGAATTCAATTTTTTAAAGATACACAATAATTTACATATAATCTGCCATATTATGTCAATTTCTGTAAGTTGTTTTTAAGACATTGGATCATTTAATTTTAAACATTTTAGTTATATAATCATAATTGGTAGATATTGTCCATATCTATCAAATAGAGATATATTCTGTTTATTCCTTTAAACAGCTACCATCTTTCTTTTCTTTCAAGAAAGAATAGGATTGTCAGGTTACAATTTTAATTTCAACTTTTGAACAACCAAAATTTATCTTTGTTTAATATTTACTGTGTATTAGTTTTCTGTCTCATTGATTTCTGCTTTTACCTTTTATTATGTCCTTTCTGCTACTTCCATTAGCTCTTTTTTCTTTTTAGTTTCTTCACGTGGAAGTATAGATTGCTAATTTTTCAGTTTCTTTTCTTCTTATGAATGTATATCTACTGACTTTTCCTCACAGCTATAGCAACATTCTAAACTATTTTTTATGTCATATTGTCATAAATTTTAGTTCAAAATATTGTCTCATTTTTATGTGATTTCTTCTTTGGTACATGGGGGATTTAAAAATGCATTGCTTCATCTTTAACATTTGGGGATTTTACTAGTTATATTTCTATTTTTGTTAATGTTTTTCCCAGTTTAATTATATTTGTGTCATGACATATTTTCTATGATTTCATTTTCAACTCCTTTGGAATATATTGGGACTTGCTTTGTGGCCCAGCATGTGGTGACCTATTTTGGAAAATGTTCCATGCACACTTGAAAAGAACTGTGTTTTGTGGTTGTTGAATGCACTGGTGTGTGTGTGTGTGTGTGTGTGTGTGTGTGTGTACAGAGAGAGAAATAGAATTATATATATTATATAGTATATATATTATGTATTTATGAACTATATCAAATTCTTCATTATGTTTAATTATGTCAAGTTGTTTCATTATATAAATTTTTGTTTCATTATATGAATTTTTTGTCTGCTTCATCTATCAGTTACTAACTGGGGTATATAGAAATCTCAAATTATGACAGAACTCATCTTGCTGTCCCATAAGTTTTTAGAATATAATATTAGTATACAAATTTAGACCTAATAAATAATAAATTTTTCAGTAAGTACTTGACTCATGTTAGTAGAGTTTTCCAGCTTATGACGGTTACTCTTTGCACTACTCATCTTTTCTTACCTTTTCCTTTCAACTATTCTGTGCCTTTATATTAAAAATGCATCCCATGTGAACAATAGATGGTCATTCTATTTTTTAATTCTGTCTTTATAATTAACACTGTCCATAAATTTAGATTAGTTTCTTCCATTGTACCATTTGCTTTCCAATTTGTCCATCAATTCTTTGTTTCTTGTGTTCTAACTTCTTGCCTTTTCTAGATAAATCAAATATCTCTATTTTTTTGCTCTTCATCTTTAATAAGCCTGTTAGTGATACATTCTATTATTATTATTTTTGTGTGTGATTGTTGTTAAGGTTCTTTTTGCTGTTGTGGTAAAATACACATGACATAAAATTGGTCATTTAGTGGACTGTTCAGTGATGTTACTACATTCATGTTGTTGCACAAACATCACCACCATCCATTTCCAGAACCTTCTGTCATTGTCTCACACTGAGACTCCACACTCACTAAATAGTAACTCTTCATTCCCTCTCCACACAGTTTCTGGCACCCACCATCCTACTCCTGTATCTATGATCCTGACTGCCCTACATACCCAGTAAGGTGGACTCACACAGTCCTTGACCTTCTGTAACTGGCTTATCCTGTCATTTAGCATAATGTCTTCAAGGTTCATTCATGTTGTGGCACATGTTAGAATTCTCTTGCTTTTTAAGGCTGAATAATATTTTGTGGTATGAATACATCACCTTGTATTTAGCCATTCATGCACCAAGGAACACTTGGATTGCTTCCACCATTGGATTACTGTGAATTATGCTGTTGAAAACTCAAGTGTACATGTATCTCTGAGGCCTTGATTGCAAGTTTTGAGGGTACATTCCCAGAAGTGGAATTGCTGGATCATATGATAACTTAATGTTTAATGTTGGGAGGAAGCACGATACCATCTTCTACAGCAAGTGCGCCATTTCATTCCCGCTCAGCAGCCCACAAGGGCTGCAGTGCTTCCACATCCCCACCTGTCTAATCGATTCAATTCCCTAGTGATACCCTTCTTCTTTTCATCCATTTTTTGATGCATTGTTGATTTTTTTAAGCGCATGTCTGATAACCTCCATAGCTGAAGCTAATGGTCTGTTCTTCTTGTCTGCCTTGATTTCCATATTTTCTCTCACCTCCTTCCCCTTCAAATTTAGCAACCTAACTAGGAAAGAAGGAATCACATAGAAAAGATTTTAGAAAGGGGACATAGTTGTAAGGAATATTTGCCAGTGAACCTGGATTTCTGAAAGACTCTCTCACCATTAAACAACAAATGAACAAAAATCCACAACAGGTATGTAAATGCACTGGGGGCAATGGAAACTAATAGCAGATTGACAAGATCATTAGGTTTATGATAACTCTTCATAGTGAGAAAGAAACAGTTTTTTCACATGATTATCTTATACACAAGAGATATATCTTTATACATCACCATCGCAAAAGATGGAGATCTTTCTGTCAGGAAGTCAGAAATTACAGATGGAAGCCCAAGTATATATCAGTCTGGGTTCTTGAGAAAACAGAAGCAATAGGAGATTTTATAGAGAGATAGAGATGGATGGATAGATGGATTGTTAAATCAATAAATGATAGAGAGGTAGATAATAGATAGGTGATAGATAGATGACAGATAGATGGATAGATAGACATTTACCATATGTAATTGGCTCATGTGATTATGAAGGTTGGGAAATCTCAGGATAGTCAATAGTATAGTTCTAATCCAACCAAGCTTGAGGGCCTGAGAGCCAAAAGAACCAATACTGTAGAGTCTAGACTGAGTTCTAGTTGAAAAGCAGAAGAACAATGTCTCAGTTCAAAGACACTCAGAAAGAATTGTTCTGACTCATCCTTTTCTTCTGTTCAGGCTTTCTAACAGACAAACACCCTCAAAGACACACCCAGAAATGTTCTACCAGATATCTGGGCATTCCCTGGTGGCCCAATCAAATTAACACATAAAATCAACCAGTACATCAGAATATTTTTATAGTCTTTTTTTCACTTTTTTTTCTAAATTGATGTACAATTACCCAGGTTTTGTTTATTTGAAAGGAACTAGATCTGAAAAACACAATCCTTTTTTTATTTTTTTGAGACAGAGAAAGAGAGAGAGAGAGCGAGAGAGTGACAGAGCGAGAGAGAGAGAAAGAAGCAAAGCTCACCAGATGTGGACCTTGAGCTCCAGACTGTGAGATCCTGACTTGAGCCAAAGGCAGATAGATGCTTAAGGACTGAACCACCCAGGAGACCAAGCACAACCCTTCCCTTTCATATTCATTTGCTTTGTTTTGCTTTGTTTTGTTTTTATCTCAGGATGTTCTTTGTTTATTTGTTTGTTTTCTCTGACTAGAACTATGATGAGTATTCTGTTCCAAAACTCACTGTCAGTGGAGAAAAGGGTATAGTTTTGCTTCCACAAGACATTTGTAAGTTCTTATCTGGAACGGGGTATTTCTGTGCACTGCTAATTGGCCCATTTATAGTTGACGGGAATCTTTGAGAGTGACATCATTAACATTCTAGCTTATGAGTTTAGAGGTCATGAAGTGGCTAGATTAACTACTGTATTGATCGCTGCTATTTCTATTTTGCCACGTCTTCATGTCACTTCAGAGTAATACTTGGGTCTCTGTGCAAAGCAAACTCTAAAGATCTGTTTTTAAAAATCTAGTTAATCAAAATATTTAACAAAATGAAACAAAACAATAGTATTGTTATGGTGATGGTTATCTCCCCTGAGTTAATAGTGAAACAAATTAAGTGAATTCAATTTTTTTAATGCTTATTTATTTTTAAAGGAGAGAGACAGAGCATGAGTGGGGGAGGGGCAAAAAGAGAAGGAGACACAGAATTCCGAGCAGGCTCCAGGCTCTGGGCTATCAGCCCTATCCTGCTGGAACCCACAAGTCTTGAGATCATGAACTGAGATGAAGTCCAATGCTTAACTGGCTGAGCCACACAGATGCCCCTGCTGAATTTAATTTAAATGACATGAAATGTAGGTGACCCTTGAACAAGACGGGTTTGAACTGCACAGGTTCACTTATACAGATTTTTTTTTTCAATAAATGCAGTACAGTATTGTAAGTGTATTTTTCTTCCTTATGACTTTTCTTAATATTTTTTCCTCTCTAGCTTACCTTATTGTCAGAATATAGTGCTTAATACATATAGCATACAAAATATGCCCATCGATTATTTATATTATTAATAAGGTCTCCAGTCAAGAGTAGAGTATTAGTAGGTGAGCTTTTTAAGAGTCAAAAGTTATATTGGGGCACCTGGGTGGCTTAGTCGGTTGAGTGTCCGATGTCAGCTCAGGTCATGATCTCACAGTCCGTGGGTTCGAGCCCTGCGTCTGGCTCTGTGCTGACAGCTCAGAGCCTGGAACCTGCTTCAGATTCTGTGTCTCCCTCTCTCTCTGCCCCTCCCCTGCTCATGATCTGTCTCTCTCTGTCCCTCAAAAATAAATAAATGTTTAAAAAAAATTTTTAAGTTATACACAGATTTTTAACTAGGAAGAGTTGAGGGGGAGTTGGTCCCCCCCAAACCGCACATTGTTTAAAGAGCCCACTGTAGTGAAATAAATTACTTTTTGTAAATGGCCCATCTCAAAAGTAAAAGTATTTATAAATGTAAATATGCATTTATATATTTAAACATTAGAAAAATATTTTTCTATTGAAAATTAAGGACATGTCCACACTTGACAATGAGGGTTCTTTATAGAAGAACTTCTCTCTCTCAAATTTGTTTCCTAAAAATATATTTGAAAGGATAAAATGTTCCATGATGAAATCATAATAAAGTCTGTACATTGGAAAGGACAGCTCCTGTGAAAAACATTTCTGCAAGAATTCCAAAGTCTCTCCTAAAATGTCTGCCATTTCTGTAAAACCTTAGTAGATATTTTTGGGATAACATAACATTACCTGAAGGAATTCCATGAGCTGTCTCTCCTCACATCTGTTAGCAAAGTTCTTGTCAAACATGGGTCATAAAATGTTGCTGAGAGCTGCAACTCTTCCAGTCAAAACTGGTGATGTAAAGTTGTCATCTATTACAGTTGGGTCCCCACAGGGGAGATGGGGTGAATATTATTTCAGTCTCTTGAAAATTCCAGATGAAGAAATCAATTTAGAGAAATGAAGAGATATGTTAGGTTTATACAACTGGTTAGTGGCAGAACTAACCACAAAACAACGCTATTCATTAAAAACTTTTAAAAACTTTCCCACAGAGGCACCTAAGTGGCTCAGCCAGTAAGTGACTCCTGACTTCGGCTCAGGTCATGATCTCAGGGCCTTATCAGGCTTCCGTTCTGCATGGAAACTGCTTGGGGTTTTCTCTCTCCCTCTCTTTCTGCCCCTGCCCCACTGGCTCATGCTCTCTCACAAAATAAAGCAAAGCAAAGCAAAACAAAACAAAACAGAAAAACACTTTCCCCCAGACACCCATTTAAAACAGAGAAGTTTACACCCTAAAAGTCTAGACGAGTAAATGGTAGTGATTTGCAAGAAGCAGGATGTTTCTTGTTAGTATCTGAAGCCATGGGAATTTTTCAGCCTATGTAGAATATACCTATGTCTCTTTTAATGTAAAAACAATATTTTATATATCTTACCAATAAAAAAAAAGTCAGGCATAATAAAGAGTTTATATAGTGTGGTAGACACAGAATGGGGGGTTGGGTTTTTTTGGTTTGTTTTGGTTTTCTGGTTCTGGGTGGGTTTAGCTTTTTGGTTTCTGGGGGTTTTTTTGTTTCTTTCCACAGATTAACACGCCCTCCAGAGGATACATTTAACTGAGTTTCAGAAGCAAAGAATAACAATGTTTCCTGTATCATTCATTGTATCAAGTGAGAGTGTGTGTTCCCTAACTAGTCTATGGAACAACATAAATGATGTGAGATTTCAAAATAAGCATTGGCAAATCTAGACAAATCTAAAATGCCCTGAACATTTATTAAATTCTACTATTTCATGAATAAACTGACTCACTTGGTACATTTTTCTCATAACATAAGCACCAAGATATAAGTTAGGAAAGAATGCATGTTGTCAGCCAACGGCTAGCCCATTGGCCCAAAGCAAGACCCTTTATGCCCATCCTTCCTACTTAGTACTTCTAATTTCAACTATTCAGAGTCCCAAACCCATCATTCTACTTTTTTCATTTTCCCAGATGGGCAGCCAAAAGAAGCCATCTCCAAGTTTGCATCGATAGAAATGAACTTGTCTCTCCCTTACCTTCAT
Source organism: Suricata suricatta (assembly GCF_006229205.1). NCBI lineage: Eukaryota > Metazoa > Chordata > Mammalia > Carnivora > Herpestidae > Suricata > Suricata suricatta. Next base: position 18,927,198 of record NC_043704.1, read on the forward strand.
TAAAACTTCCTTGGCGCCTGAGTGGCTCAGCCGGTTAAGTCTCCAACTTCGGCTCAGGTCAGATCTCATGTTCATGGGTTTGAGCCCCACATCGGGCTCTGTGCTGACAGCTAGCTCAGAGCCTGGAGCCTGCTTCCGGTTCTGTGTCTCCTTCTCTCTCTGCCCCTCCCCCTCTCATGATCTGTCTCTCTCTGTATCAAATATAAATAAAACATTAAAAAAATTAAAAAAAAACTTTCTTTATTATGTCTGAAAATTTTAAGCAAGTGTTAGGAAGAAAGCAACCTGGTTAAGTACATTCAAATAAGAGTCCATAGCTAAATACAGTTTATATTTTGCTATATTTTATATTTAGCTATATAAATATAGGGAAATAAGCACATAAAGCTATAGATGGTCTTGCCCAAGATTAGGTGTAGTTCGAAAGGAAGATGTAACCTTAGCTCAAATGAATTTGCAATTAGCAAAGAGCCTGGCATTTCAAGCATAGTAGTAATGGGAGGGGGCTGGGAATGTTACATGGTGGTCTTTCCAGCCCTACTCAGCTGTTTTGAGTTGTCATCACCTGTGGCTTTTGAGGTTGTTTTTTTTTCTATGCCAGTTTTCACTTGAGGGTAAGGGGAAAGCCAAATAACAGACTGCCCCAATATTAGAATTTTTTTCCTTTTTAAGGTTTCTGTGTTCCCCTGCATGATTTGCTTCCACACTATCTCAACACTTAGGAGTCATGGGTGCCTGCTTCTTTGCCCAGTGGATGTTTCCTGTGAGACTGTGCTTTGAAATGGATTTTGGGCTGGCTCTGATCAAGGTCCAGAGGATAACAAAGTCCATGTCATTTGGGGAAGAGAATTCTGAGCAGGCTACCTTCACGTAGTAGTCTGGCTTTGCCTCCAACTTGTCTGTGGAAAGTTATCATGGTACTGTGCATGCTTTCACTTCTGCAGCCTTTCAACTGCTTACAAGGAATGATAACAATTAATTCTGTTTGTAAGATGGGGGCAGCTGGGAAGGTTCACTTGATATGATACGAGTTTCCTCTAAGGAGAAGCTATTGATGAAAAAACTGCTGATTTGAGCCCACATGTATTCCTTGAAGAGTTAAGCAATGTCACCTGCTAACTAGCCAATATGGATGTGGATAATTAAAAGCAGACAATTCACAAAATATTAATAGCCAGCAATTTGAAACCTATAAGAAGGGTGTTGACCTATCTTCACAATGTTTCCACCCTTTGGGTACCCTGGAGAAATTAAGAAATATTGGCTGATACTGATCCTTGCTGTAGAGAGCAACTTTTGTGAGTTATTCTGCCAAGAATCTGTTGTTTTAAGCAATTCACAAAGAAGGCCAGATTGGTATGTGTTCTCCCTACTTGAGTATTTCTGGTTTGAATTATTCCTTGCAACAATCAGTTCTGGAGGGAGGGTGGATTTACAGTGCACTGGTATTTAGATGGTGGGAGTAGGGGGCTGTTTCTAATTCCAAACTATATTGAGAAGTAATTAGTTGCAGTGGAATCGATCTTTTCTGAGATAAGGCCAATGGCTTCCTCTTTAAAATGCTTTTCATCAGCAAGAGTGTTTTCTTTTAAATGTGGTCCATCACCAATCTTATGTGCCTGTATGTTTTTCATTTTCCAAACACTAACAAACAACATTTTGAAGAGTACATTTAAAATAGGTGTTTATTTACATGTATAAAAGTACATGGATAACATTTGTAGTCTGACATACCAAAGCAAAAGAAGCTTTATCCTGCAATTTAGGGGAGAAAATCTTATTTTTGACTCTACATTTGCACAATGGAGAATTTAAAATGTTATTATTCTCTTTATTGTTTTAAAACACTTTATTATTCGCCTTTTCCTGGAAGACAAATTAGGAGTCTTACTTCAAAAAAGTTCAGATCTTCATGCGATTAGCAATTACTAGAAATAAGAACTATTAACTAGACATTTGTTAGGGCTTGACGTTGTGATAGTATCATTTTCTGGAAAGTGAACCATTTATGTAGAACTGTCAAAGAGAACCAGGATTTTACCATTCTTTTAGAATCTGGGTTTACAAAATCCCTAAAATAGTCCAATAAGTACCTTCTCTGAGTTTGTTAGTGAATTATTTGTAGTTGAAACATGTTTTAATTAGCCATGGAAGGAAAGTACATGTTTTACCAGTAGTATCTGCAGATATCAAACCAACTGAAATTTTGCCTTTTTTAAAAAAAGTTTTTAATGTTTTTTATTTATTTTTGAGAGACAGAGAGAGACAGCGTGAATGGGGGGGTGCGACGGTCAGAGAGAGAGGGAGACACAGGATCGGAAGCAGGCTCCAGGCTCTGAGCTAGCTGTCAGCTCAAAGCCTGATGCGGGGCTTAAACCCACGAACCCTAAGATCATGACCTGAGCTATAGCTGGATGCTCAGCTGACTAAGCCACCTGGGCGCCCCTGATATTTTGCTTTTCAACATAGCCTATCAAAAGAGTAAAATTTTTAATTTGTAAGCTTTGATATCCTGCCAATTTTCTACTTATCCATTATAGTCATATTCAAATAACTCCATAGAAATGATGCAGGAATGTGACAAAGTTAAAATATAGGCTGAATGTATCATTCACCTGATCGATAGGTGTCTGAGGAATAAGAAACTTCCAATGAAAAATTCCTGTAATATCAATCCTTATAAAATGATTCTAATAATGGTGATTTAAAAAATAATGGAAAAGATTGAGCTAATTTCTACCAGGTATTAAACATACATTTGTACTTCATCTCCAAATAATAAAAGAAAAATAAAGCACAATTTCAGTCTTTTTTCTTGAGACTGACAGAGATATGAAGCATTGGGGAAGTCACACAAGATGACTAGGGTTTTACAGTGAATAAGTAGGAAACAGAATATTCTGGCCATATTTCTTACCACCAAGCCATCACGTTTTCTTTTTATAAAACTAACGTTCTTTATTCCTTTAATTAATAAAAAAAAAGCATCAGTGAATCTCAGAAAAAGAAATACAGTTGATCCTTGAACAATATAGGGGTTAGTAACACTGATTACCAACACAGTAAAAACTCACATATAACTTTTTACCCTCCCCAAATCACAGCTACCAAGAGTCTACTATTTTCTGGAAGCTTTATCAGTAATATAGGCAGTCAATTAACTCATATTTTGTATATGTTTCCTATACCATAATCTTTTTTATTTTTAAAGTTTATTTATTTATTTTGGGAGAGAGAGTGTAAGCGGGGGTCGGGGGGGTGTTGCAAAGAGAGAGAATTGCAGTAGGCTCCATGCTGTCAGCACAGAAACTGACTCAGGGCCTGAACTCACAAACTGCAAGATCATGACCTGTGCTGATACCAAGAGTCACTCAACCAACTGAGCCACCCAGGCTTCCCTGCACTGTATTCTTATAATAAAGTAAGCTAGATTTAAAAAAAGTTATGAAGAAAATCATTAGAAAAAAGACAATACATTTACAGCACTATTAGTGTATGTACTGAAAAAATAAAATAAAAGCATGTACAAGTGGACCTGCACCATCCAAGCCTGTGTTGCTCAAGGGTCAATTGTAAACACATAAAATATATAATCATATATTAGTTACTTAAATAAAAGAGGTAATTGTGAAAGTAGAAAGAGAGTAGCTTCTAAGGAGAAAACCAGGCCAGGCGCTAGACATAAGGAGAGTGGCTTTGGATGGGACTTCCATTTTAAGAAGAGGGGACTACAGTGGCATCACAGAGAAGGTGTCCTTGTGACTTAAGCCCTATGGCATTGGGGGTAAGAGGGAGAAGGTGTCTGAGGGACAGGAAACTTCCAGTGAAAGTACCTAGGGAGACAAGATTCCTGGAGTGACTGAGTAGAAAGAAAGCCAATATGGCTGAGGGGTAATAAACAAGAATGGGAGAGTGGAAGATAAAACCAGAAAGATAAGTGAGGTGGGCTGAAGTGGGGGAGCATTTATAGGCCTTTGTAAATCATTTTTGAATTTTGGCTTTTATTTAGAATGAAATGTAAAGCCATTGGGGGATTTGAAAAGAGAAATGATATGATGTAACTTATATCTTGATAATACCACTTAATACTGTGCTGCAAATAGGCTAGGAGATGTGGGTTAATGCAAAAAAAAAAAAGGGAAAAAAGGCAGTGATTCAGCTAACATAGTCATTCAGTTAAGAAATGTCACTATCTTGGATCAGAATAGAAGCAGTGAAGATAGGAGAAGGTTATTTTAAAGATAAGCTAATGAATGGTATTTGTAAGCAGATTGTGCCTGGGATATGACAGAAAGACAGTCCACTAGGTGAGATGGGGTGGGGTTCAGAGCACGGTCCAGAGTTTGATGCAAGGTGATGGCATTTGAGGGGTGAAAGTTTGTTGAAGTTCTTTTATGATTGCTTCACTTTTCTTGATGAAATAGAAGATCATCAGTCCAGTGTGAAAATATGTTAAGAAATTCTAGAAGTTGAAGGAGAGACAAGATGTGAAATGATCATCTGGGAGAGTGGAAAAGTAAATGGGCCAGTGGATATAGTCTGATTACACACAACTTGAAATTAAGGGTTGTCAAATTAATATGAGATCAGACAGCACAGTTTCATGTTTGATTCTAGCCACACTGAGACGCAGGTGCAGATGTGAGGTATTTGGAGGGCTGGATTTAACCCGGGTTGAGATTTTGCCAAAGGATCGATTATGGGAAAGAGGGATGAGGCAGCTGAAAAGTATATGCAAAGAATAGCTTTTAGTTGACTATAGAATTGAGGCTAAGTAAGAAGAAAACTGGGCACTATTGATTCTTATGCTGAGATAACTAAGAGGTTTCACCTAAATCTCTCCTATGCAAACCAGAACATATGGTCATTAAGGGACATGGGACAAGAAAAAGGCCTTGTGATTATTGGAGTCAGGGTACTAAACAAAAGGACTAAAGATGGGAGGTGAAGGTCCAAAGGTGGTACTTGAAATTGATAGTTTGGGAGGTTTGCAGTTGCTGTTAATAACAAAATCATTGGGGCACCTGGGTGGCTCAGTCGGTTAAACATCCCATCTGACTCTTGATTTCATCCCAGGTCATGATCTCATGATTCATGAGTTCAAGCCCCATGTGGGGCTCTGCACTGACAGTGCATAGCCTGCTTGGGATGCTCTTTCTCCTTCTCTCTCTGCCCCTCCCCCATTGTGGTATTTTCTCACTCTCTCAAAATAAACAAAACAAAACAAAACAAAACAAAACCATGCCTACATGGGTGAGTGCCTGAAGTAGGTATAGAAGCCAAAACAACTGGATAGGAAGTCAAAACCAGAGAGGCCCGTCTATGGAAAGGTCCACACAGATGTTTTCAAGCACAAAAATCAGGAGAAGACTGCTTCGGAGAGAGGGGAATTTGCTAGGGGCTAATATTTTCAAGGAATTAAGGGGTTTGTCTTTGGATCAGCAGACGCTTGCCTAAGGTACAGAAAACAATGTTATGATCTGAAGACTTGATAGTTAAAACTGGGGGAATTTAGAGAAGAGGAAATAAGAACTGTCTCAAAGCTTCAAAGAAGCAAAAGAAGCAAAGATCTCGCCTACTCCTGTCTAGGCCCATGAGGCCAAGTTTGTTGGAAAGACACAGCTGCCCCTTGACACCACAAGAGAAGCCATGTGCCAGTGAGCCAGGCTTCAGGGCAAGAAGATAAAGAAAACTGCCATAAAAAAGATTAAGGATACCAGGAATTGGGCTGTGTCATCAAAAGGATGGGAAGGATGAAAATAATGCTGAGTAGGAAGGTCGGAAGCAGGGAGTAGGAGGTGGGCTCAGAATACCACTGTGCACCAGGAGTGGGGGGTGCAGAGTAGACACAGGAAAACGGGATGAGCGAATGAGCAACAGCTCAGCGACAAAGGGAGGAGGTGAGATTGGGCCTTTTAGTGCCAAGGCAGATAATGATGCTCAGTTCATTTCCAGCCAGAGGAAGCACAGGGATAGAGATGTCTGTGGAGGATGGCGCGGAGCAGAAGTCTCCGGAAGTCACGGAGGTCCACCCTCTCACCAAGGTGTGGCCACGCCACCACCCTAATGTGTTACCTGATCGTCTTTGCAAAAAGCAGTCTCAACCTTGTGTATTTTCCCATTTTTTTAAATCAATTAATACATTAGGGTGAAGTTTACTAATATTAATGATTAAGAATTGATGTCACTTCAGGTAATATTTTTATTTAAATTTAAATTTTATTTCATTTAAAGTTTTCTTTCTTCAAGTGTATTTATTTTGAGAAAGAGAGAGTGCAGGTGCGCATACAGGCGCACGCAATAGGGAGAGTGGGGGAGGGGCAGAGAAAGAGGGAAAGGGAAAATCCCAAAGCAGGCTCCATGCTGTCAGCAGGGAGAGCCTGACACTGGGCTCAACCTCAGGAACTGTAAGATCATGACATGAGCCAAAATCCAGACTCGGATGCTTAACCCAGTGAGCCACCCAGCTGCCCCCAATTTAAAGTTTCTACTTTGTTTAAAGCCAAATATTTTCTGGAAACACACATCTCTGAATTTATCATAGTGGCCCTTGGTAAAAATTATACAAAAAAGCTTTAAATGATGCCATATATGTAAACACAATATGCTTTTCATTAATTGAGTCCATTTTGTTTTGTTATATTTTAAGAAATCTTTAAGGCTCTTACTTTTTTAATCTAAGGAGATAGACTTGCAATTTTTTTATAGTTTATTGTCAAGTTGGTTTTGATATAACACCCAGTGCTCTTCCCCACAGAGGCCCTCCTCCGTGTCCATCACCTCCCTTCCCTTCTCCTCCTCCCCCTTCATCCCTCAGTTTGTTTTCTGTATTCAAGAGTCTCTCATGATTTGCCTCCCTCCCCCTCCCTAACTCTTATTCCCCCTTCCCCTCCCCTTGGCCCTCTGTTAAGTTTCTCCTATTAGACCTATGAGTGAAAACATATGGTATCTGTCCTTCTCTGCCTGACTCTTAGAATTGCAATTTTAATTTGGGGCAATATTGTTACCTATTTAAATATTTTAGTAAATGCAATACCATTGAAAAAACATTTAATTAACATATATTTGAATAACTATTAATTAACAGATGCTGCTGCATCATCCATTCCATTTTTTAATTAAAAAACCCTACCAGTACTTAATAGTGTGTTACTTATTTTAGCATATTGAAAGCTATTTAGACTAAAACCCTAACTCAAGGAGAACGCAAATATTTGGATGACTAATAACGGCAAAGGAAAAGTTCAGTTTGGATACTTCTGTTTTTTCATTCAGACAAACAAAATGACAAAAATAAAGTCTGTGTGCATGTATAGTTATTTACTTCCAGTTACTCTTTAGAACAATTGATATTTTATCTCTATATTTTTTATCTTCTGGGGGGGGGACAAAACAGAGTTCCAAGTTATATAACTTAACAAAGCAAAATAAAGTTCACATATTTTTTTAAAAGGAGAATAAATGAATCCGTACATTTGGACCCGCAGTCTTTTGTCTCTGGTCAATGGCTAAACCCAGTGATTGTGCATTCCTATGGTTTCCGCTTTGACATTGTTGTTTACTCTTGATTCGACGTGGACATATTTTTTCTACCTTTGTTATTTTCATCGATCTTGATAATACCTTAAGAATTATTCTGCCAGTACACTTTTACAAAATTAAGATTATAGTCCAGTATCTGTTTCAATAAAAGTGAATATGAAAATAGATTGGTTGCAAATACATGCCCTAACTAGTTAAGTGAAGGGTTATCCCGAAGTATTCATGAATGAGTGTGCTGTTTTTAAAATATGTGTTTTATTATACTTTGAAGAGCAGAAGGATCTCTTAGATGCTGTCTTCATATGAATGCCAGCCAACAGGAATTGCTGTGGCTGATACATTCCTTCCCACACAAGCCCCAAATGCTAGGGCAGCTGTCTTCATAACAGGTTAACATGTCCCTTTAAATGTCCCCTTGCTCTGAATGGTCACTATGAAGTTTAAAAAGAGTCAGAGTAGGATGTGGGATAGCAATCGTACCAAAAAAAAAAAAAAAAAAAAGAAGTCATGTAAATAACTTCCACTCTTCAACTAGTTTCCAGTGCCTACTTCTGGTTCACTGCTTCTTTCCAATCCTTGATGAAGAGAAGGAAGACCATCAATGAGGTTCTTTCAAGGAATTATGGAAAAATTCCCTCCTGGATCACTTCAGATTTGCCATATGCTTTATTGTTTTATACATATTTTAGAGATATGATCTCAAAGTCCCATCTATATCATTTTTGTTCCATAAACTCACTAAGGAAGCCAGTGTAAAAATATTTTGCCCTTTCTCCTAGGTTTGTGAGTTGCGGTGGCATGTCTACTGGACTAAATCACCCGAAAGTTTCCTCAGCAGTGAGTTTCCCACCCTATCTTCTGAATGTCTTTCCTTGGAAAAGTATGAACATAAGAGAATATATATTCCCAACAGTTGGTATAGCCTGTGTCTTTTAGACAAGATTCAGCAGCTAAATTGTTCCCCATTTTTTAAGGTTCTTAGACCCCGAGTCTTAAGTTAGGTATGAGTGTCTCTGGATCTCCATTAAATTTACTAAGACTCCTGCTTAAAAAATTAGGGAAATGGATAAGGGACTAGAAAGATACTTCTTGTCACCCATAACTTTATCATGTAAAACCTTTGAGTAGGAGTTATTTGGCTCTGACAACTGGTACCTTCAAAATGGAAACATTTCATAAACTCACCCAGCTTTCTTAGTTAGGAACACATTCCTTTCCAGAACCTTCTCCTAAACACACACACACACACACACACACACACACACACACACACACATTTATTTAAGTAATAAATGTTTCAGCCACCATTCAGGTTTTTCTAATTGCGTATGTCAAAAGACAGTCTCTTCCCTAAATTAATTGAATCTGAGTATAAAGAAGAGATGTGTGAGCTACTGACTTTAGCTCAAGCACCTCTATCAACTTCTAAAAATAAGATTGCTGGGGTGCCTAGGTGACTCAGTCAGTTAAATGTCTGACTTTGGCTTACATCATGATCTCACAGTTTGTGGGTTCGAGCCACACATCAGGCTTTGTGCTGACAGCTCAGAGCCTGGAGCCTGCTTCAGACTCAGTGTCTCCCTCTCTCTCTGCCCTTCCCCCTTCTCAGGCTCTGTCCTTCTCCCTCAAAAATAAATAAACATCAAAAAAATAATAAGCTTGCTCTTACTACTATATCAGTTTTATAGGACTTTCATAACAAATACCACAAAGTATGTGACTTAAACAACAGAAACTTATTGCCTCACTGTTCTGTTGGCTAGTAACTGAATGTCAGGATACCAGCACCATTGGTTTCTTTTGAGGGGTAAGAAGGATGCTTTCTATGCCTTTCTCTTAGTTCCTGGTGGTTTTCCAGAAATTTCTGGCCTTCCTTGACCTGTGTCCACCTATCTCCAATCTTCACCTGGTGTACTCCTTGGGTGCCTGACTGTGACCAAATTTCTCATTCTTATAAAGCCACCAGTCATATTGTTTGAGAGACCCACCCTACTCGAATATAACTTCATCTAAACTAATTACATCTGCAATGAGCCTATTTTCAAATAAAGTCACTCTAGACAATACCCAAGGTTAAGACTTCAGCATATAAATTTAAGGGAGACAAAATTCAACCCTAAAACTGACCAATAGTTCCTTGAAGGTAAGAACTCTTTGATGTATCATCTGATATTGTTTCTAGTCTCCCAAATTTAAGTGTCTCCATTCCTGTTACTTATTTATGTTTTGAATACACAGAGCTCCAATGCATTCTTATCTTCTTTTTGAAACGAGAGCAATCATTTCCTTATTTATTCAATAAGCATATAAAAATGTTTGTGTATTTCATTTCAGAGAGAAAGAGAGAGGGAGAGTGAGCAAGGAAGGGGCAGAGAGAGAGGGAGAGAGGGAATCCCAAGCAGGTTTCCTGGTATCAGTGCCAAGCCTGACACGGAGCTTGATCCCACAAACCATGAGATCATGATCTGAGCTGAAATCAAGAGTTGGATGCTTAAAAGACTGAACTACCCAGGTGCCCCAAGCATACATTATCTTCTAGGTACAAGGGACACAGTATAAAACAAACACTAATGTCTCCAGCTCTGATAGACTTACAGTCAAATTAGAAAGTCAAAAGAGAATAGAGAATTTTATAATGGAGAAATTTTAGATATTAAGATAAATTCTTCTAGGTACAGAAACTAAGGAAGAAGTCAAGAATATGTTTACTTGAATTTCCATGCCTCCCCCAAAGTTTAACTTTTCATGTTTAATTATCATTTTAGGGGACAATCTGACATTCCAAAGGTAATAGCTCCTGTGAGAGGAAACAGACTTCACCGAAGTGTATTTTTGAGGGCACCCTGAGCATCTGTGGTCCTGCAGCCACAGGCAGATTTTTTTTGCTTGGATTATATCCTTAAGACCTTGAGCAAATGTTGCACAGAAATGTGAATGGGGGAAGTTTCACTCTAGAAATGATTTCCCTTTTATGCTTTGTTCTTTGCCACAAGCAGTTTAAGCAAACCATTTTTCAAGAGGCACACTGGGATAAGATTCAAATGGACCACAGAGCGGATGGGAATCATGCAAATAAGGAGAAAGGAGAAAAACCTATTAAACACCAAAATAGCAACAAGGATACAGAGAAGCGAGGCATGACTGGAATCTCTGGAGTCATGTGACTGTGGCCCAAGGTGAGCAGGAAGATCCAATTCTTACGCCAAGAGTAGGGGGCTTAATATCACTATTTGTCATGTATTCTCAGGAAAGAAAGATACGTTTCCTCTTGAATTTTTTGTTGTTGTCTACAATAAAAAAAACTGACATCTTAAAAAAATAACTGCAAAAGAAACAAGCTTCATTTTCTTTTTTTGAGAGACAGAGAATACATGCTCACATGTAAAGGATAGAGGGAGAGAAAGACAGAGACACAGAGAGAGAATCTTAAGCAGGCTCCATACTCAACAAGAAGCTCTATTCCACGACCCTGGGATCATGACCTGAGCTGAAATCATGAATTGGATACTCCCAACTCAGCACCCCCATTCTTTAAGAACGACCTAAAATAGTTCAAATAACTCATTTCCTTGGTATTAGTAGTTCCAATGCAAGGATATCTTTGCAATTTCTAAGATAGTCTAACGCAGTAAAGGGTATTCTAGGACACAAATCCAGAAACCTACAGCATCACAGTTTGAAAGCAATTAAGGGATGTTTGCCCTTTGTCTGAAAGGGAAAAACATTAAAAAGTCACTAACATTGCAAAGAGAAAGGAGCCATAGCTTAACTTGACTGGGTATTGTCACGTTGCTCTACAAAATGAAAACAACAGTCTTTACTTCTACCAGAAACGCATGACCATTCCTTTGACTTCCTGTGGTCGGGGATATATGGTTACTTTTGGCCAACGAATTATGGGCAGAAGTGTCATATGTAACTTACTAGCCAATCCAAAGGTCCGCCCCCCCATCCCAACTCCATTCCCACCCACACTCTCTGCCCAAAGGGATCTCCTTTTCCCACCGACATGACCAACTATGTTTAATTGGTTGTGCCACTTGAACCTGGGTTTCTGAGCAGAGGACTACTGTTGACACTGTAATATACAGTACCATGAGCCATAAATGAACCTTTCATGATTTTAGTCACCAAGATTTTGATTTTGGTGTTATTCATCTTCATAACTCAACACTAGTCCACCCAGGAAAGACTTCATAACCATATCAACATTTGACATTAGCTGGATTTGTAATATGTAAATATAGTCTTTGGTATATAAATTTGTAGTCCATTATTCTATTCATGTACATTTCTCAAATACGAAATGTTCTGTGTATCTTGCTATATATTGTGAGATTTCGGGTTTTCCTCTTCACCTTTACTATTCATAGGTATTGCCTGTTTTATATTGCTATCTTTACATACCATTGATTTTCATGAGTTTTACTCATGATGTTCTGGTGTTTAGTCTTAATTTCAGATCTTGTAAATATTTTCTTCCATTCTGGCAACTCATCACTAAATTCATGCTATCTTTTTAGAATATAATTTTCCCATTGATGATTTGTTTAAGAAATCTTTTCTGACCTCTAGGTTAAAAAGATAAATTCCTAAATAAATAAATAAATTCATACTTTTTGTTTTAATAACTTTTTAGTGTTTTTGCCTTCCATATTTATTTCTTTAATCAATGGAAAGTTTTGTTTTCTTCCACAGGAGTGGGTTGCTCAACACCGCGTATTAAACAATCTGCCCTTTTACCACTGATTTGTAAAGCAAAAAGTTTTTGTATTCTAAGTTCTCATATATTTGCAATGTGATCATTGACTCAAATTTGTTAAATATTTACCCTGGGGGATCTTATCTGGCAACCAAGGACATCTCCTTCCTATGGGTTTTTGTATTCAGTGGCTGGCGATGTCCACCCGTGGGAATTAGAGCACAAATGAAGACACACCTCCAACCAGGTATAAACAAGAGCATTAGCATTTAACTGGGTTAAATAGATTAGAAAGAACAAAACCATGTGAATCTGCTACACCATGTGGGGGGAGAGGTGAACTATAGGGTGTTTGGTTAGGGTTCCTTAGAAGCAAAGTCTGAGATAAAAATATGTATAGAAGGTATTTACTTTGGGAGGTAAAAAGGCCTTGGTAGGAAAATTGGGAAGTAAGGCAGAGAGAGCAGGTAACACAAGGTAACAACTGTTGGCACTAGAGCTTAACTCCACTGGGAAGACTCAGGGATTCGATGCAGATGAGGCGTGAGAGCTGGGGTACTTCCAAACACAAACTGATTGTTTGAGCACTGCATTCCTGATCTTCAGTGGGCAGAAAAAGAGCTCCTGCACCAGAAGAAAGCTCTCAGGGACAGATGCCGGCAGCCGGGAACACGTACAGGGTGAGCACTGAGGAGGCCTGGTGATGGGAGGCTGGTGGACCACCGACAGTGATAGTGTTGTCTGCATGGTGAATGTAGCTTATAACTGGATAGCCCTATGTAGTAGAAAGGGAAAAACAGGATTGGACAGCAGGGCATCTCAAATTTAATTAATAAATATACCCCTTTGGGGGAGGCTGGATGGCTCAGTCAGTTGACCATCCAAATTCAGCTCAGGTCATTATCTCATGGTTCATGAGTTCGAGCCCTGCATGAGGCACTGTGCTGACAGCTCAGAGCCTGGAGCCTGCTTCGGATTCTGTGTCTCCCTCTGTCTCTGTCCCTCCCTGCTCATGTTCTGTCTTTCTCTCTCTCGAAAATAAATATTAAAAAAATAATGTTTTTTTTTTTGGAATCCTAACAAAACCCAAAATGGGTACTATTAATATTCCTATTTTACACATGAAAATACTAAGGTATAGAGGTGTTAGGACTATTTCTCAAGATTTAAGAGCTAGGTTTGGTTTTCAGTACTTCTTTTTTTCTTTCAGGAATTCAGGTCACTGGGCAATTGAGACTTTTGATACAAATATTTCATTATTTGTCTTGATCCTTCATTTGCAAAATACTCTGTGGGTGGGGGGAGAAGGATATAAATATAAATATATATATTTATCAGTAATGATATATATATATATATATATATCAGTAATGAAAATGTTCTGTTTCTACAAAATGAAAGAAACAAATAGCTAAGATGTGAAATCCAAATGCCAAATTACTTTACGGTTGAAATGTAATAGCACAAACAGGAAATATTATCCAAGCAGTGAGTGGACCTCATATTTAATGTTCTCTCTCCCTGTTTCCTCACATTACCCACAATGAAAATAGTATTGCAAAGGACTGACCTAAGAGGCTATTTCCTAGACTTTGTCCTTAAAATCTCTCACATCAATTCTTGGTTTTTGACTTTTAAACATTTAAATGATGACAGTTTTTGAAAACCATCTTCCCCACTCCAATGGTTAGTTACAATCATTCCCAGCTCTTTTTGAGAAAGAACACTAGAGTGTGGTAGACTATCACCCTGTTTATGAGGCTTCAGATCCATGACCACCCTGTCTACAAACTAGTCTAAGTTAGACAGTTCTAGTCATTCTCCACCTGTACTTTTTCCCTTGGGTCGATGAAAAATTTAGGAACTAATATTCTTCTCTAGGATCTACTATATAAAAGCTAATAAAAGAAGACACACACTACTCTTGATCATAAACAGCTTTTAACATGGAGCACTGTAAAATTTCATTCATTTTTTTAAGTTTCCCTAAAGAAGAGTGCCTGGGTGGGTGGCTCTGTTGGTTAAGTGTCCAACTACGGCTCAGGTCATGGTCTCACTGTTCATGAATTCAAGCCCCTCATTGGGCTCCGTGCTGACAGCTCAGAGCCTGAAGCCTACTTCAGATTCTGTGTCTCATTTCTCTACCCCTCCCAATCACACTCTGTCTCTCTCTCAAAAATAAATAATAAAAATATTTTTAAAAATTGTTAAAAGCTTATCAAAAAAGTTCCTCTAAGGAAAATGTTGCTAATTTGTCAATATTTCTCATAGTGCTGTCCACGCTCACATAGCATGTCCTGCAAACAGCAATACCATATAATAACATCACTGATGGTGCAATATATCTTTATTTATGTGATTTCTGTGTGTAACAAAGATGCTTGTAAATAGAGCATCTTATTTCATCACCAAAAAAATGTATTCCATATTTAGACTTTTACAAAAAAAAAGAAAAGCAAAATAACTATCCCAGAAACAAACAAAACTAGTAATTTCCAGATGCATAAGTTGAATCCAGGACTGCTAGCACTAACAGTAATGTAACATTAGTGTTCTTTCCAACAAGCCACGTTTCAGGACTATGTTTCCAAGTGAATTACATGGGACACTATCAATTTAAAATCCAGCCTGCATAGGAAATCTCATAGACGTTGCTCCTGATGCCTGCAAGTGATCATTAGTTTCTGGGTATTTGCTTCTCAAATATGTCTGCCAACTGAGGCATGAGATAACACTTAACAACAATGAGATGTTTGTGTGATAATTACCACAAAGAATGTCTCTCAATAATTCTCACCAGTGAGGCAGAAAAAGAAAACTATGCCATAAAGTGTGCCAGCTAGATAATACTTTGGAAAATATTTTGCTCTCAGAAAGTAAGCGGTAATGAGGGTGAATTCAGGCACTAGTATTTCTCATGCATTGCTGTTACTTACATACTGTTTTAAGCCATATTCTGTTAAGGTATGGCACACGTACAAAGAGTATCAAGAAACACACACGCACATACACACATGCATACACACGTATAAACATTAATGATTAGTGAATAATTGGTGCAGATATGTTTTAGAAATTCAAAGCACATAGTTCTGCAGGTTGGTAAACAGCCGTGGTATTTCAACAGATGCCTAACATTGAGATTTCTTGAGAACACAGCAGAAATAAGACATTGGTTCTTGATATTTCTCTTGAAAAAGTTCATTCGTGATTCAGAGATCCACAGGATTCTGTTATGAAAAGGTACCAATAAACGTTGTTTAATGACAAATCTTTATTTCAGGCTCAATACTCCCTGAAATCCAAGGACAAATGCTTATAGAGCCATTGATGAGGCTTAGCATCCACTAATTATATTGCAGAAGGCTGTCCTTATTACAAGGACAAGATGATCAGTTTATGGATGGAGGCAACTAAATTATTCTAAACCTATCTAAAGTTTATGTGTAATTTTCAGATGGCATTCCTTTATTAGCAATTAGAACTCTAGATTTCATTTTCTTTTTCAACTAAAAAAGGTGTTCCAGTTAAAATACCATGCATTATTCAAGCCAAACAGTATCCTTGCTTTAGATATCTAAATTTGACAAAAGTGGAATTTATTGACCTCTAAATGAGTATTATGCTGGACCCATGCATTACATATTCTTAACTTTTCTATTTTTGGATTAATTTAATCAAGCTTCAAATGATTATCTAAATTTCTTTTCCTTATGTCAAAATTTCATTGCTTGGTTGTTTGCTTTCTGAATCAAAGTTGGTTAATATATAATAACTTGATCATTTGAGGAAAGGATCAAAAATTTATTTAGATGTGTTGAAATATTCCATTATCATTATTAATCCAGATTTTTCCCAGCAACAGTAACCATTTATCAGCTTTGGAAGAAATGAACTCTTATCTATTCTTTCTTACACTCAACCATGCATGGAAAATGTATCCTGGATAAGTGATTTTATTGTTCTAGCAAACCTAACTCAAAGGTCACTCATGGGGGTGGTTCGGTGGCTCAGCCCATAAAGCATCCAACTCTTGATTTCTGCTCAGGTCGTGATCTCATGGTTGGTACTGAGATTGAACCCCGAGTGTTCAGGCTTTGTGCTGGGTATGGAGACTGTTTAAGATTCTCTCTCCCTCTCTCTCTGCCCCTCTCCCACTTGCAACCCCTAGAGTGTGAGCTTTCTCTCTCTCTTAAAAAAAAGTCACTCATGTAACTCACAAATATCATTGATTACTAAGAGCGTGTTTCACATTAAAGAAATAGTGGGGAAAAAGCAAGTCCCTGTCATCACGGAATTTACAGAATAAGGCAGGAGACTAGTCAAATATATAACTCATTTTCTATGTTAATAAAATTTTGAGTTCATACAGTATCATCAAATCCTGTCATCTAATTCACTGAAATATAATTCATGATGAAAACCAGAAGAATCTATTAAGACACAAGAATCTGGCAGCAATCCAAGGTTTTATCCATGCCACAACCACCTTCTATCTCATGGCTAACCCCTGTATCGTCTCCCCTGAGAATTGTATTTTAGTTAAGAAACATTAATATGCTGAATTCAAAGAGTGATCCTTGGTGGTCTGGGTGGCTCAGCTGGTTAAGTGTCAGTTGCTTAAGCATCAGGCTCTTGGTTTCAGCTCAGGTCTTGATCTTATGGTTTATGAGTTCAAGCTCCGCATCAGGCTCTGTGCTGTCAGCACAAAGTTCTCCTAGAATTCTCTCTCTCTCCTTCTCTCTGTCTTCCACCACTCACTCTCTCTGTCTCTATCAAAATAAATGTTAAAAACAAATAGCTTTATAAAAAAAAGAGTGATCCAACTTTTGGAGGTCTGTTGCTTATATCATTGTCGGGGGTCTTTTTGCAAAAAATAAGAATACACACATGAATATAAAATTAGACTAGGTAAAGAGATTTGGAAGGTGCTAATGCATAGGGAGATCTGAAAGCCAAGCTTTATCAGCTTCACAATAAATGCTTCCATTAATAAATGAGAATAGAACACACAATTCCTCATATAGACACCTTCATATATACATAATCAAGTGTAACACTCCAGCACCTATAATTAAGGTTATGAGAATCTTATGACAGTATTAGCAGATTTAATCCAGCTAAAAATACACTCTAGGAAACCACCAAACTGCCTCCTAAAGTGGCTGTATCATTTTGCGTTTTCACCAGCAGTGAACGTAATTTCCTGTTGTTCTACATCCTCACCAGCATTTAGAGTTGTCAGTATTCTGAGTTTTGACTATTCTAATAGGTATGTAGTGGTAATGTTGTTGTTTTAATCTGTGTATTCGTGATGATATATGAGGTGGAACATCTTTCATGTGCTTATTTGCCTTCTGTATATCTTCTTTGATGAGGGTCTGTTAAGGCCTTTGGTCCATTTTTTGTTTTTTGTTTTTTGTTTTGGTGGGGTTGTTTGTTTTCTTATTATTGAGTTTTACTTCTTTGTATATTTTGGATATAGTCCTTTATCAGTTATGTCTTTTGAAAACATTTTTTTCAGTATGTGGTGTGTCTTTTCATTCACTTGACAGTGTCCTTTAGAGGGCAGAAATTTTAAATTTTAAAGAAGTCTAACTTATCAATATTTTTATCTCATCGATCAGACCTTTGGTGTTGAATGTAAAGGTCATTACTATTTGCACCAGGGAGGAGACCATTAGCAAAACAAAATGGCTATTTACTGAATGGGTGAAGATATTTTTAAATAATATATCCAGTAGGGTGTTGATGTAAAAAAAAAGTCTACAACTCAACACCAGAACAACCCAAAAAATCCAATTAAAAAATGAGCAGAAGGGGCTTCTGGTTGGCTCAGTCAGTTAAGCATCCAACGTCAGCTCAGGTAATGATCTCACAGTTCATGAGTTCAATCTCGGTGTCAGGCTCTGTGCTGACAGCTCAGTGCCTGGAGCCTGCTTCAGATTCTGTGTCTTCCTCTTTCTCTTCCCCTTCCCCACTCATGCTCTGTCTCTCAAAAATAAATAAATGCCAAAAAAAAATTTTTGAAATGAACAAAGGACCTGAACAGACATTTTTTCAAGGAAGACATATAGATGGCCAAAAGACAGATGAAAAGATGCTGAATATCAATAATCATCAGGGAAATGCAAATCAAAACCACCGTGAAATATCACCTCATACCTATCAGAATAGCTAGTATCAAAAAGATGAGAAATAACAAGTGTTGGTGAGGATGTAGACAAATGGGAACCCTTGTGCACGGTTGATAGGAATTTATTGGTGCAAACACTGCAGAAAGTAGTATGAAGTCTCCTAAAAAAATTAAAATTAGAAATCCCAGATGATTCACTAATTTTACTACTGGGCATGTACCCAAGGAAGACAAAAACACTAATTAAAAAAGGTACATGCACCCCTATGTTTATTACAGCATTATTTATAATAGGCAAACTATGGAAGCAGCCCAAGTGTCCACTGATAGATGAATGGATAAAGAAGATGTGGTATTTATATATGACTGGAATATTACTTGGCCATGAAAAGAATGAGATGTTGCCATTTGTGATAACATGGATGGACCTGGAAGGTATTATGCTAAGTGAAATAAGTTGGACAAAAAAAGACAAATGACCATATCATTTCACTCATATGTAAAATCTAAAAAACA
Organism: Suricata suricatta; assembly: GCF_006229205.1. Classification (NCBI taxonomy): domain Eukaryota; kingdom Metazoa; phylum Chordata; class Mammalia; order Carnivora; family Herpestidae; genus Suricata; species Suricata suricatta. Next base: position 18,946,094 of record NC_043704.1, read on the forward strand.
AAACAAATGAACAAACAACTAATCAATCAGACAAAAACAGACCCTTGAATACAGAAAACAAACTCGTGGTTGTCAAAGGGGAAGTGAGTGTGAGAATGGATAAAATAGGTGAAGGGAACTAAGAGATGCAAACTTCCAGTTATAAAATAAATAAGTCAGAGATGAAAAGAACAGCATAGGGAATAGAGCTAAGAAGATGGTAGCAACTTCTAGAGTGACAGACGGTGACTACACTTCTGTGGTGAGCAATGGGTGATGCGCAGAATTTCAAATGTACAGAATTGTCAAATATGCACCTAAAACTCATATGACATTTATGTCAATTATACTCTGATAAAAAATAAATAAAAATAAAAATGATTGTTATGATTTTTGAAGTAGTTTATTGACAAATTAGTTTCCATACAACACCCAGTGCTCTTCCCCCCAGTGCCCTCCCCCATCACCACCAACTCTTTTCCCCCTCCCCCTTGCCCTTCAACCCTCGTTTTATTTTCAGTATTAAATAGTCTCTCAGGTTTTTCGTCCCTCTCTCTCCCCAACTCTCTGTCCCTCTTCCCCTCCCCCTGGTTCTCCATTAGGTCTCTCCTGTTCTCCTGTTAGACCTATGAGTGCAAACATATGGTTTCTGTCCTTCTCTGCCTGGCTTACTTCGCTCAGCATGACACCCTCAAGGTCCATCCACTTTCCTACAAATGGCCATATGTCATTCTTTCTCATTGCCATGTAGTACTCCATCGTGTATATATACCATTTCTTCTTGATCCACTCATCAGGTGATGAACATTTAGGCTCTTTCAATGTTTTGGCTATTGTTGAAATTCCTGCTATGAACATTGGGGTACATGTGCTCCTATGCATCAGCATTTCTGTCTCTCTTGGGTAAATCCCCAGCAATGCTATTGCTGGGTCATAAGGGAGTTCTATCGATAGTTTTTTGAGAAACCTCCACACTGTTTTCCAGAG
>NC_043704.1:18947159-18982503 GCF_006229205.1 Suricata suricatta
TTCTAGTTTTGAGAAGAATATTGGTGCAATTTTGATGGGGATTGCATTGAATGTGTAGATTGCTTTGGGTAGTAATGACATTTTCACAATGTTTATTCTTCCAATCCATAAACAGAGAATATTTTTCTACCACTGACTGTTTCTTAAGGCCACTTCCTACTACTTTTATGACACTCCATCAAAGGGAATATCCAACAGCTCTTCTAAAACATGAACGTTACAAAGCATTCCACTCTAGCAAAATATTTTGCTCTTCAAATTCACGTTTGAAAAGCCGCATGGCAAGGACAGAAACAACCAAAAAGGCATCATTTCTAAGTAGCGAAAGTAACAAGTTTTCATTATTGCCCTCATTTGGCCCTTCTGCATAATTCTTTCCTCTACTTCACGAAAGCTCTGGCCAGCCAGTCACCAATAATTGTCAAGATGTCAGCTAATAAACTTTATTTTAACCTTAAGTGCAGTTGGATTTTAGTGTGAGATTCTAAGTGAATTAAAATCCCTTAAGACTCACAGAAATAAATACCCTTTGGAGAAATTTCAAGCATCATCATCATTGGTGAAAAAATATTTCGAGCCGGAACCTTCCCAGAAACCGCGTTCTGAAAACATTCGCCTGCTTGACTTCATGTTGCGGAGCTGGGTGAAGCAGGGTAATGGAGCAGGGGCTTTGTGTAGCATCAGAAAGAGCTGGATTCTAACAGCAATTCAGGTATTGATTACATATCTGGCTATGGACAAATGCTGAAGCCTTTCTGATCTTCACTCTAGCTAAATGCATAATGAGATAAGAAAACTTAGGTCTTCAGGATATTGTTACAATTGAACATTTCAATGCATATGAAATGTCTGGTGGGTAGTAGGTGCTTAAGAAATGACAACTAATAGCTATAGCATTCACCCGTTATCTTGAAATAAATGCAAAAATCTGATATGTATCATCATAATTTTGGCTCTTTCTTATGACTACAGTCTAACATTCATTCTTTAATATTTATAATTTTTAAAATTTTGTTTAATATTTATTTATTTTTGAAGGAGAGAGAGAGAGAGAGAGACAGACAGACAGAGCATGAGCTGAGGAGGCGTAGAGAGAGAGGGAGATGCAGGTTCTGAAGCAGGCTCCAGGCTCTGAGCTGTCAGCACAGAGCCCGATAGCAGGCTCAAACTCATGAGCCATGAGAAAATGACCTGAGCCAAAGTTGGACATTGAACCAACTGCACAACCCAGGTGCCCCAATATTTTTAAGTTTAAAGTGAATCCAACAGACATGGGTAGCTTTGTTAATGTGATTTTTTTTTTCTCAGTAGTAAAAGCATGTTCACTGCCCTCACACCTGTCAGAATGGTTAAATCAGCAACACAAGAAACAACAGGTGTAGGCACAGCTGTGGAGAAAAAGCAACCTTCTTGCACTGTCGATGGGAATGCAAACTGGGGCGTCCACTATGGAAAACAGTATGGAGGTTCCTCAAAAAACTAAAAACTGAACCACCCTATAATCCAGTAATCCTACTACTGAGTATTTAATCAAAAAAACACAGAAACACCAATTCAAAAGATTACATGCACCCTATGTTTATTGCAGCATTATTTACAATAGCTAAACTATGGAAGCTGCTCAGCCTTAGAGTCCATTGACAGGTGAATGGGGAGAGAAGATGTGGTATATATATAAATGGAATATTCCTCAGCCACAAAAAAGAACAGAACCTTGCCATTTGCAACAACATGGATAGAGTTACAGAGTATTATGCTAAGTGAAATAAGTCAGTCAGCAAAAGACAACATATGATTTCCCTGTGTGTGGAATTTAAGAAACAAAACAAATGAGCAAAGGGGAAAACATTGAGAGAGACAAACCAAGAAACAGACTCTAAACTATAGAGAACAGACTGATGGTGACCAGAGATGGGTGGGCAGGGGATGGGTTAAATAGGAGATGGAGATTAAGGAGTGCAGGTCTCATGATAAGAAAAAATAAAACAATTTTTTAAAAATGTTCATTGATAAGTGTTTTCAATTTCTACCCTGTAGTTGGCATTCTGGGCAGAAATGGATCATCATTTGCTACTCATGTTGGAGTCTAAGTGATATGGGAATTCTACATGCCTCTGAAATTCATTTTTTTTGTATCATCTGAAAAGCAAGTGAAAGAGAGGAAATGCACACATATAGGAGTTTATGTTGTCAGTTAATTCAACATCATAAAAGTATGCCTGTATTCTATAAAATATCCATGTCCAGTACCTTAACAACACTTTATTTATATATAGAAAGTCCAAAACAGGGAGAGGTTAGAAAGAAATGATTTTTGTTTGTTTCTTAAAATTCTACTTGGAAGCAGCATTGTCACCAAAAAGTAATAATAAAATAAACAAATAAATAAACAAACAATAAACCATTTCATGAAGGGATAACTGGAAAGGAATTGCTTCATAACCTACTTCTCTATATACTATAAATATCTGATTATGATATCAGGAGATGAGCCACATTTACATATTTATTAAGTTATACTTTGAAACAAAGAAGCTAATATTTATTGATATCAAAACTTTATTATGCTTTGTTTTCCTAATGAGTCTATTATAAAGTTCCTGAACTTGTGGAAGTCTGCTTGATAAAATTTTTGTAAATAAATGTTTTACGGGATTCGATAAAAATAAAAATTTTTACCATTTCAAGTTTTTTTATGTGCCAGATGGTATTCTAAACACCTCATTTAATCCTTATAACAATCTATAGGATATGTATTACTATCCTCATTTTTAAAAAGAGAAAATTGATTCTATTTAGAGACAAAAGAGCTCCACTTTTCCAAAGTCACAAAGATAGAGCCAGGACCCAAACCCAGTTAATCTGATTCCAAAGCTTCATTCTCTTCAGACGGCCACGAGGGTCTACACCTGTGATCCCCTTCATCTTCCAGATAAGATAGCTTTTAGAGCATTCTCACCTTCTCTGGGAAGCTGATCGTGGAACTGTTAACCTCAGTCATGGTCAAAGTGCCAACGGTTTCTTAACCATCAAGACAGCACTCATAAACACCTGTCACGGCCTAGGGTGTGCAAATCAGTGGAAAGTTAGGAAACAAAGTAAGGGCATTACCTAAAAAGGAAAAGAAAAAGAAAAAAAAGTCACACGTGGCATCTGGGGTGAACAATTCTGTATGTTTGGTTTACAACAGAGGAACTTTGGTGTGGGTATCAGCGCTCAGGGGAAATTAGGTGAACGTAAGGGCTAGAGGTTGGTTTTGTCAATCATTATAGCTTCCATTAGGATCACATGACACTTCTCAGGGGTTTCCTCACAGCCATCCTATAATGCAGATAAGCCAGAATGACCTCTTGTGACAAAATAAATATCAAACTTAAATTAATTTGTCGACTTCCCTGAGATGATATCATCACTTGATAATATTGATAAGGTAAGGTAGAGGTTCCCAAACTTTTGGTGTGGATAAAACTTAACAGGAGAGCTGTTAAAATTTGGATTTCTTTAAAAATTTTTTTTTCATTTTTTAATTTATTTTTGAGAGAGAGAGAGACAGAGTGTGAGTGGGGGAGAAGGAGGGAGAGATGGAAACACAGAATCCGAAGCAGGCTCTGGGCTCCAAGCTGTCAGCACACAGCCTGACACTGGGCTTGAACTCACAATTCATGTGATCATGACCTGAGCCAAAGTCAGATGTTCAACCTACTGAGCCACCCAGGGGCCCCAAAATTCAGATTCTTAGGTACAACCCTAGATATTCGAATTCGTGGGGTGAATCTCTGGCATCTACATTTTTAACAATACCTCAAGTGTTTTTGTGGCAAATGACCCAGTCTGTGTTTGAGAAACTGAGTTTGCCAATGAGCTTCTTGGTCTACAAATGCTAAGCTGATTAAGGACAGGCTTGAGGAGCTTCCTGGAGTATCCTTCTCCCCCATGGACGTATTACAGGATTTAGCAAACTGTTTATAATGGCTTAAATCAAGCCATCTGCCAGGGAAATAGCTATCCAGGCCAGTGGGCAAAGAAAGGGGCCTCAGATACTAGGTGCCCAGGACATCACAGAGAAGCTCTGTCCACAGAGAAATAAAGGACCAATTGATCACATAACTAACTACTCTAGCCAGACCAGCCTACCTGCTCAGGCAAATGGTGGATATATCTAGGACCATGTCCTTAGTTGGTGGTCTTCTCCCTTCTTCTGTATTAGGCCTTGCTGACTCTTGAATGAAAATTGTCCTAAGGGAGTGATTTTCGGTGTTCATAAGAAACACTTAGAAGAGAAGTAAACCAAAAATTCTTTTAAAAAACATTTGACACCTTCTCTTATAAAGAGTTTCTTGATCCTACCAGCTGAAAGCAATCATTTCTTCCCCTCATTTCCCATTGCATTGAATGTTCAACCTCCAAATGAAACCGTGATTACTCCGTGAAGAATGTTAATTTATGTGCCTTCCTATCTCTGCACGTGACCGTGCTCACATTATGGACAAGATTCACTGTGGATCCACTGTTTTATCCCCCGATAAATATTACATCTGGCACTTCTATGCAATTGTGTTCTGGGGATTTGAGTTACTGAAGGTTTCATTTGCTAGAGAGTAACTTCTTGCAGAACTGCTAATCACAGCCCTGAGAAGATAATTTGAGAAGCTTGCCAAGCAAGTGATATTCCAGAGCTTATCCCTGCCAAAGAAAGGACAGAGTGAAAATCCCATGTACCAGATATGTTTTTCCTCTGATCTGAGATTTATGATATCACAGTTTGTGGAGCCCGTGAATCCAGCTTTAAGCCCTTGGAAAGAAAGCCACTATCATTAAGGAAGCTAGGATTCTAAGACTTTTACTCTCTTCATGGGAAGAGAAGCAGAGTTTCCTTGGCCATAGACTTGGCAGGAAGAAATTGGTGAAAGGTCTTGGCTTATTTGCCAAACCTTAGTCTGTGCCTGGTTTGAGGGGAAGGCAGGGCATGGACCATTGCAAGGCTAAGTGCATCCATTTAACCCAAAGGTTAGTTGCTGGGCAAAGGTGAAGAGAGAACTCTTTCAGCTATTGCATTAGTAAAGATTTGTGGATTGGGTATGTGGTCAAAACCTACTTATTCCTTTGTGCAGGCAATGAAGATTTGTGGAGTCTAGTGCTATTTCACAACTGGTGAGGCCAACTTTCATTTGCCGACTGTTTGATATAGGAATGTCATGGTCAATGCTCAAAGCTGTGGTTTGGTCTCAGTGACACCTTGGTCCAATAGTGTATCTTGGCCCAATATGATGCATCTTAGACAATTTGGTTAATTCCCTTAGTACGTTGTTCCAGAGGTAAGAGTTTGTGGTGTCGTAGCAGTGCTTGGAAACTGGTAACATTTTCCCCTTGTACTTTTAGTCTGGATAAAGTTTTAGCTAGGTGGTCAAAGCAAAAGCTTATAAAGATCTAACTGAAACTTGTCCTAATATTCCAGTTATGGTAGGTTTAGACTGTTGCTTTGGGTCAGTAAGTAGGATTTAGAAATAACTCCATAATGTGATTTGTTTGGTGGGGGGTGGTCAGTTTTTCATGATAGTTTGTAACCAATGCTCAATTTAGAAGAATCTTCATTCCCTGCAGGTGGTCCCTAGGGGGATCCTGTACCCAGTGACCCAAATCTAATGAAGCTTCAGCTCTATGGTCCCTCCTCTAGGAGGCCTCAGCTTGGTAATGGGATAATAGTGCAATGGTAAATTTAGAAGGTCTTCAAGTGTATTGATAAAACCTGTGGGGTCACCAAAAAGTTATCAATCCTTACAGAACTCTCAGTGACTACTACTGTAGGCACATGTACGTGTGCATTTGGAGTGTGAGAAGAGATACAAAAACCCTTACCATTTTTAGACCTTGTGTTTTTTCAGAGGCTGTGATAATGCACACTGTTCCTTGGTGACTCCATTTTTCTGTTTTGTTAAGTGTTTTTAGTTATTTTTTAGAGAGAGATAGAGAGAGAGACAGAGCATGTGTGGGGGAGTGGTAGAGAAAGAGAGAGACACAGGATCTGAAGCATACTCCAGGCTCAAAACTGTTAGCACAGAGCCCAATGTAGGGTTCAGAATCACAAACCTAGAGATCATGACCTGAGTTGAAGTCAGGCACTCAACTGACTGAACCACTCAGGCCTCCCAATTCCATCATTCTTTAACTATTACTGGTGGCTGATAATAAAGTGATGTGGGTGCCGCATTTGAAGCCTGGTAATGGTATTCCAGTGAGTATACATCCATGGTACTGTGTGGAAGGGAGTAATGGTAGAGCTTGTAGGTTAGGTAGTCAAATACAGACATAGCCCTGGACACCTGAGTCATCTTAGTGCTGTAGTTATACAATTTTATGGTGAAGACATCATATTGGCCATATTTTACCTAGATTATGAAGTTTTTAGGAGGTGACTAAATATGGGAAACTTATGTTTTACCTATGATAAGAGTTCTCTGGGAGTCCAAATTTCAAGTGCCCTATTAAATGACATGTATGTTTTCATTTCTATCAATTACCTATCACCCTCAAAGATCATATTCCTATTACAGAGTCAAATTTGTCCATTTCCCAGAATATATGTAATGTAAGTCTTTGGTGGCCTTCTCAGATTCCTTTTATGGAGGCACTGTATGTATTTACCCCTCAAAAGCTGGAGAAGTTTGCTGTTAACAGTTCACTCCACCATCTTTCTCCAGAAGACCACCATTGGAGAATGGGAGTGGACTCACATGGAAATGTGTGGGGTTGTTCCATCGGCAATTAATAATTGAACAAGGGTCTAATAACCCAGCCCCCCTTGCCTTTGGGCTGGACAATCTCTATAATGCGATTCATGCTCCCTGTGAGTCAATCTAGACTTTTGCTGAACAACATGCTTGCCTAACTTCTTGCCTGGCCCATTCTATCTTCCTGCTCCCCTTAAAAGTTTTTTCCTGAGTCCTTCCATCAGTACACTTGTACAGGAATCTCAGACAGCCCTGAGACAGAAACAAAAGAGAGAGAGAGAGAGAGAGAGAGAGAGAGAGAGAGAGAGAGAGAGAGGGGAGAGAGAGAGAGAGAGAGAGAGAGAGAGAGAATATATTTTAAAAAAGAAAGACACAATTGTGGTCACGAAGGCTCAACCAGCCAATTCATCATATACATTTATCCTTTTGGGGTCTATTAAACACTACCTTCTCCATGGACGCAAATCTATAAGATGTTTAGTTAGCAAGAAAAAAAATTTAACAAAGGAAATTATTTACTACATAAAATTTCAGTCATACACTCACTGAAATTTGTAATCAGTAAAAAGCAATATTTCTTAGTATGAATTTGTTTGGTGAGTTAAAATTTATGGCATAAAATGAAACTGTGTTGAGTAACTAAGACAATTTTAGGGCACTCTTAACCCATTCGAAATCTTGAAAAAAACTCCCAGTAAAAATTTTCTGTTTCACACCTGAACCACTTAAAGTCTAAAATTGCATTCTTTACCTATAACAAATGCAGACAATCATTACCAAATTGTCCTAATGAGAGCTTATAAGAATACCTGTTACTTCACAAGCGAAATTAAGCTATGATCCAATTGTCCATTGAATAAGTGCCCTTGATATTATTTCTATGATAATAATCATAATATTTTTCTAATATTTTACCCTACCAACTATGCATTACACTGTTTTATTCAAAACTAGTGCAAGACTAAAATTTCTTAATCAATAGCATATTTATTAGACATTTAAAATTTTATTAAGATACTACAGAAAAAAATTTTCCTTGCTCTCTCTATCAGAAGAGTTTCTCTTAGGGGTGTCTGGGTGGCTCAGTCAGTTAAGCATCCAACTTCAGCTCAAGTCATGATCTCACAGTCTGTAAGTTCAAGCCCCACATCAGGTTCTGTGCTGACAGCTCAGAGCCTGGAGCCTGTTTCGGATTCTGTGTCTTCCTCTTTCTCTCTGCTCCTTCCTTGCTCACAGTCTGTCTTGGTCTCTCAAAAATAAATAAATGTGAAAAAAATTCCTTTAAAAAGAAGAGATTCTTTTAAAAGATATACAGGATCATGGGGTGAATGATGCCTGTAAGAATCAAATCTGAGGATCATATTCCAAACAAATTTGATACAAACACGTGCAGAACCTGAGTGAGTTCTTCCGTGGCCGTGACCACCCGCAGGATAGTCTTTCTCATCGTTACATACTCATTCCGAGCACTGTGTTCCCCATTCTTGATTAGAGACCTGGCAGTAGAGACACGGTACTATACATGCCCAGTGCCACGTGCAGCACATGTCGACCAGCAAGAAACATACAGGAAATGAACCACAGAGGTGTTGAAGTTACCCAGAACCATCCAGCTCAGTAATTATGGTCAATACTGTGTCCTTTTCCTATCTTCACTAAACACGAGTCTTTGATAGCTTTTCAGTGTGTCCCAGAGCATTTCCTGCCCTTCCAAATCCATTTCTCATCCTTTTTCCCTCTATCTTTGGTCTTTGGAGCCTGACTTGTATGGATTATGTCAATGGGCGTCATTGCCTTCTGGTCTCCGTTGGGTTTGCAACAAAAGAAGGAAAATAAATTTAAGATATTTACCTCCACAGCTGTCTCCTTGTGTGGTTGCCTCAGACTGGCCACATTCCTCGACCAAAGGGCAAAGGTCACTGCTCATTTCCTCCAGGTAACCCTCTACATAGGCTCTTTGTTCCCCATGTTCTAGATGTTGATCCCACCTCTTTTCCTGAAATGCATGCTTAGCTGTTACCATTGTTATTACCCTGTTGCCCCACAAGGTCGTTTGATTCTGCACCTCTTGCCCACTCGTTTGCAAACAGTCCCTCACTAAAGCTTCCTGGAATGATCTCCATTAGAATGTGTTATTTGTTTCAGGCTGGCTGGTTGATTAATAAACAATACCATGCTCGCTTTTCATGGAGATTTAGAGATGGTTAAAGTTAATCCCTGAGCTCAGCGTCTAGGGTTATATTTGTATGTTGTCACTGTCAAATGGATTTCACTCTGTTCGTTAGAAATTTGAACATCTATGCAAGCTAAAATTGACCACTGATTACTGGATACTAGTTATTTTCCTAAACTTTTGGGGATTTAAATCTATATATCTGTCTTTGGAATTAAGAAAAATTAACTGAGACTCATATAAAGCAAGCAACACAATTCTTCAATCTCTCAGATAGCAGTGTGGACACTGGTGAGCAGAGAGGACAGAGGGAAGATGGACACAGGAGTCATGGTAAAAGAGGTTGAGTTGACTGTGACCACAGTGTGGTGATGGCAGTTGCAGCACTCAGAGAAAACACTGGACAAGAGTTAACTTGAATGGTCATAGGACGAATTAGTATGAAAGAGAAAAAAATAGTTAATACTTAGCATAAGAACTAGTAACTCTAGACATCAAGATTTAACTTCAAGTGAAAAGTTTTAGTTTATGTGGAAAAAATGAGAAGAATCTTAATGAATTCTACTTGAGGACTAGCATTGTGTTCTTTTCGGGAAAAGCTTTCTCTTGGGGAGTAGAAAGGGAAGTGAATTCCAAAACAAATGAGTCTAGCAATTAAAGACACAATATAAAGAATTTGTTTCCCATTGATTTCTAACATACTATTTTCATGTGTTCCTTATTAGGTATTTGAACAGACCTAACTTTTTGTTGAATTAGGCAAAAGAGGCAACATTCATTTCTATTAAGGGTAATAAGAGAAATGAAAACTACATTTTGCCAACCTTTCAATTTCTTGGCCCAACTGAGTTTCAGATTCAGTTCAAAATTTTTCATCTACGTTGAAGTACAAAAGGGGAAATATTTTTGGATTGACCAAGGCATAGATGTAAGACAGCTTACAGATTATTGTGGCTATAAAATAATTATTAGAAATTATTTTACAAGTTTTGAATAAACAAACAAACAAACAAATAAGAAACATATGGACTGAATTTCCCTGGAAATACACTTGGGTTTGAAAATTAAAGAGAAAAAATAACCACTTTGGCAAAAAGCTGACAAGAGTTTGCCAAACCCCAACAGTTGGAAAAATAGCTTGAAACATTTGAGGAACCCAAACATGGATGAGTTTGCCCTAGTTAGGAGGCCTTTTACGGTCAGATGAATGTGGGTAAGAGTGGAGGAGGCAGGGAAGAAAACCAGATCACAAACAGCACATGGTTTGGCATTTCCCCAGTCAATTTAATGCAAACCCAAATTAAAATATTCCACAGGATGTACCTGACTCCAACTTTCACACCAAACAAGATCAAGAATTTCCTGCGTAGTTGACCCAATTTGGAATTACAAGTGTTAACAGCTTAGTAGGTCCACATACATTCTAGACATAGTGACCAGGATGCTAAAACGTTCAGAAAAAAGTATATGAATGACCGCATGAACAGGTGCTCTGCAAGGGAGGAAGTACTAAGAGGGCAGGTGATGTATCAGAAGCGAAATTCTAAGTAAGTAATTAAAAATCCTGCCCATGGAGAGGAAAATATTGATGCCCTCAAGGCAATTTACAAATCTGGACAGAGACACCTGAATATTTGCCAAGCAGAAACATGAAAGAGAGAAGAGCTGGTAACTAGGAAAAGAAAACTACAATGGAAAAAAACTAATAAAGAAATGGAACACAAAACCAAGGCTTTTGAGAAATGCTAAGAACTATAAAAACATTCACTCAACAACTATTCACACTCTGACTAAGAACCAAACAGATGAGGTATGTAATTGATTTTTGTAAGTTTAAAAACTGGGATTCACAGAGTAGCATAAACTACCATCTTATAATTGTTTTCCCTATCAAAAAGGATAATCTTCAAACTCAAGTGAGTTAATTTTGTTAAAATTTGAGCCTCAAATTAGCAAAAAAATAGCAAAGGACATTAACTTTTTGATGTGTTACAGTGTCTAGTCCTGGTAAATTGTATTGTAAGGACCTGAACAAAACCGCAGAGGACAAGCCAAGTCCTCATTGGTAATCTTTGCTAATTCGTGAAGAAGAGAGCTGACAGTCAATATGTTATTTTCATTTTCAAAGTCGTTGAGAGTGGAGAGTGAGGATTTCAGTCTTAATGGAGTGGTAAAGTACTTGTGAAGTACTTGCAATATTTTAGAATATTAACTCAAAAATAGTTCACATCTTGAGGAATTTAAAGACTTCACTTCAGGGGTGCCTGGGTGGCTCAGTTGGTTAAGCGTCCAGCTTCGGCTCAGGTCATGATCTCACAGTTGATGAGTTCGAGCCCCACGTCAGGCTCTGTGCTGACAGCTAGCTCAGAGCCTGGAGCCTGCTTTGGATTCTGTGTCTCCCTCTCTCTCTGACCCTCCCCTGCTCGAGCTGTCTCTCTCTGTCTCTCAAAAATAAATAAAAAGAAAAATTTTTTAAAAAGACCTCACTTCAATTTGACTTATTGGAAGTTTTCTAGAAGAGCTTAGAAAATCATGTGTAGGAAGATAATGTCTCAGATTCATGATTGTGGGAAGGAATTAAGAAAAAAAGGAAAAGACATGTAAAAAGATGTCAAATAATAATTAATAGGAGCAGTAAATTGATTTCAAATAAGATGGAGTTAATGAAATAAATTGTTAATGAATGAAAAATAAAAATAATGTGATGGCGTTATTTATGAAACTAACCATAAAATTCAGAAAGTCAACGATACCAGAAGTGTAGCTTTTAGATGGAGGCATCATGCACTTGTTTATTTAGCCTGCTGAATGAGAGCCTGCTGTGTATTAGAACCTGTCCTAGCTTCTAGAGTACTCTGATGCAGTTTTATATGACAATGAGGCTATGCTTTCCAGTTATTCAATGATCTAGATATTTCTGTGCAGGTGTTGTATAGATGTGATTAACGTCTATAATGTCGACTCTAAGTGAAAGAGATCATCTTTAATAATCTGGGTGGGCCTGGTTCAATCAGTTGAAAGGCCTTAAGCATAGAACTGAGGCATTTCTGAAGAGGAGTAAGTGCTGCCTGTGGACTGCAGCCTCAGATGGTGTGTGTGAGTCCTAACCTGTCTTCCCAGAAGTCTTTTTTATGGATCTTGGAGTGACACAGCGAGCCCCCACAATTGCCCAAGTTGGTTTCTTGCATAAACATCTGGATAGATAGGTCCTATCCATTCTGTGTCTCTGGTGAATGCTTAACTGATACAGATTTTTGGTTCCAGAAAGTGGGATCCTGCTGTAACAAAAAGATAAATACATGGAAGTGGCATTGAAAGTGGGTAATTGGATAAAAGGTGGAAAAATTGCGAGACATATAAAAGCAAAAGCCTAGATTGCCTTAACCAAACTGCTGGTAGAAATACCGAGGTTAAAACGCTTCTAATAAAACTCAGGGGGAAATGAGGAACGTGCTATTGGAAACTGGAGAAAAGGTGATTCTTGTTACATAATGGCAGTAAATTGAATGGAATTTTGCCCTGGAATTGTGTGGAAAGCAGAATTTGTAAGTGATGAATTTGGGTATTTACCTGCAGAGATTCTAAGCAAAGTGTTCAAGATGCAACTTGGGGGGCACCTGGGAGGCTCAGTCGGTTAAGCATCCAGCTTCGGCTCAGGTCAGGATCTCACGATTCTTGGGTTCGAGCCCCGCATCGGGCTCTGTGCTGACAGCTCAGAGCCTGGAGCCTGCTTCAGATTCTGTGTCTCCCTCTCTCTCTGACCCTCCCCTGCTCGCACTATCTCTGTCTGTCAAAAAAAAAAAAAAGAAGATGCTACTTGGTTTCTTCTTTCTGCTTATAGTAAAATCTGAGCTAAAAGAGGTACATTGAGAAAAGAACCATTAAACAGTACTAGATGATTGGGGCATTTTCTCCCTTTAGGGACAGGGATATTAAAAAAGTTTTTTTTTAATATTTTTATTTTATTTTGAGAAAGACAGACAGAAAGTGATCTGGGGGGGCGGGCCAGAGAGAGAGTGAAACACAGAATCCGAAGACAGCCTCCAGACTCTGAGCTAGCTGTTAGCACAGAGCCCGATGCGGGACTTGAACCCACAGACTGTGAGATCATGACCTGAGCCAAAGCCAGATGCTCAACTGACTGAGCCACTCAGGTGCCCCGGGACAGGGATTTTAACAGCTGCTATAGGATGTCTGCCCCACCATCATAGTTTGTGAACAGATCACTTCTTTCCCAGTTTCACAGATTGGCAGAAGGAGAGTTTTGCCTCCTGGTGGATCCTACCCAGAGTCTCATCTATTCCTGATCTAGATGAGTTACGTGATGACATTTGAGACTTTTAATCTGATAATATTTAAATGAGATATTGGACTTGATACTATAATGAGTTGAGACTTTTGGAAATGATGTAATGATCTGACTGTATTTTGTGTCAAGAAGGACATGACACTTTGGGGCCAGAGCAGACATAGTGAATAGAATAGTGATCCTTTAGGTGCACCTGGGGGGCTCAGTCAGCTAAGCGACCGGCTTTGGCTCAGGTCATGATCTCATATTCATGGGTTTGAGCCCCACGTCGGGCTCTGTGCTGACTGCTTCAGATTCTGTGTCTCCCTCTCTCTCTGATCCTCCCCTGCTCATGCTGTCTCTCTCTCTCTCAAAAAAGTAAATAAAACATTAAAAAAAAAAAGTGATCCTTTAATCCCTAGAATCCATATGTGTTACCTTATTTAGAAAAAAGAAGTATTCACAGATGTGATCAACTGAAGAATCTTGAGAGGAGGAGATTATCCTGGATGATCTGGAAAAGCCCCTAAATCCCATCACATGTGTCCTTATGAGAGATAGACAAAAATATGTGACACAAATGAGAGCAGGTGAGCAACAAAGCAGGAAATTGGGGTGGTGGGACTCCCAGACAAAAGACGCTGAAGGCCACCGGGCGCTGGTGGAGACACGGAGCAGATTCTCGCCCAGTGCCCTCAGAGAAGGTGCGTCCCTACCGACACTTTGATGTTGGCCTTGTGATACTGATTTTGGGCTTCTGGCCTTCAGGACTGTAAGCAAACAAACTTCTGTTGTTTTAAGACACCAAGTTTGTGATCATGTGTTGAAGAAGCCACAGGAAACTAACTACTATAGGTAGAAAGCAGAGAAAGATTCTTCCACAGGGATGATCACGGTCTAACGGGGGCCAGACTTGTGTCAAGAGTAACTACGAGCTGTTGCAACTATGGCAGGTGCACATAAGAAGAAAGATTTCTCCTTGGGGTAAGGAGCACATCACAGCAATGCTTTTAGCTGTAATCCTAGGTTAAATGCGTCTTATCCAGATCAGTAAGAGACAGAAGGTCACTGACCTAGCAGAACACGAAATGAAAGGGCATAAGAGCAAGGGAAAAGTAAGAGGTGGTTGAAAAGTGGAAAGGAATCCTGTCCAACAAAAATATGGAATAAATGAAAAGAAGGACAGCAATGGAATATAAGAGGTAATCTGGGGAGTGGCTCAGTCATCTGGGCATCCAACTCTTGATTTGGGCTCAGGTCATGATCTCATAGTCATGAAATTGAGCCCTGCATTGAGCTCTGTGCTGACTATGGAACTGGCCTGGGATTCTCTCTCTCCATCTCTTTGCCTCTCCCCATTTGTGCTCTCACTTGCTCTCCCTCCCCTCCCCTCAATAAATAAATAAACACTTAAAGAAAAAAGAGGCAATCTGGGGGCTCATTGCTGATGGTCTTTGACTTGGTACTGAAGATTCTTCACTTGTTTATGTGAGAAACAAGAAATCCCCCCT
This sequence comes from Suricata suricatta, assembly GCF_006229205.1. Classification (NCBI taxonomy): domain Eukaryota; kingdom Metazoa; phylum Chordata; class Mammalia; order Carnivora; family Herpestidae; genus Suricata; species Suricata suricatta. The sequence continues at coordinate 18,961,860 of NC_043704.1, forward strand.
CTGACCCAGTTAGTGAGGAGGGAGTTTCGACATTTTCATATACAAATATTTTAATGTGTTCACCCTAGAAGCAACGTGGAAAAGAAACTGAAGCCAAGGCAGAGAGAGGAGATTGGTTAAAGAACAGTGACAACAGCCTAGCTGCAACAATATAACAAAGATGACTAAGAGGAGGAGATGAACTTAGTTATTTTTGAGGTCATAGTGCCTGGACTTGCTGAACAAATTAAACACCAGGCTTGAGGAGGAATCCGAGGATTTGTTTTTTGTTTTGTTTTGTTTTTTTCTGCCACAGATTGAATGGATGCCAGTGCTATGACCTGAAAAAAGAAAGATGGGGGTGCTTGTGGCCTGCTTACACAATTCGTTCCTTCATTTAATAAATATTTACTGTTCACCTACTTTGTCCAGGCTCCGGGCTGGTGATGCTCAGCTTGGGGTGATTCCAGCACCTGAAGAAAGTCAAGCAGTACAAGAAGGGGAGGAGGGACATGAATCATTCAGGCAGCGTTTACTTTTATTGCGTTTGTTTTATTTCGTTTTGGTTTTGGGGTGGATTAGCAGCATGGAAAGTCGTAGATAGCAGGTGAAGAGGCTGGAGATTAGAGAGGCGAGCTGCAGAATGTGAAAGGTTGTTAAAACAAGAGGTAAGTCAGCTGTCGATAGGAATGTTCTGTCTCCTTGAGCACAAATGAAACGGCAACATTTAAAAATTTTTATTGTTTATTTATTCTTGAGAGAGAGAGAGAGAGCATGAGCAGGGGAGGGGCAGAGAGAGAAAGAGACACAGGATCCGAAGCAGGCTCCAGGCTCTGAGTGGTCAGCAGAGAGCAGGAGGTGGGGCTCGAACTCATGTAAGATCATGACCTGAGCGGAAGTCGGATGCTTAACCGACAGAGCCACCCAGGCTCCCCGTCTTGGCAAGATTTTAATGATTGGTTGACTTTGAAATGTTGTGGCTTTAAATATAAATGACATCCCATATGAGTCTTCTTTTATATGCATTTTTTTAGACTGTATCACTATATAAAAATGTACAGTGACCTACGGATATGGACAGTCTAGTATGCTTATAGCTGCTGGATAATGAGGTACACTTACTATTGCACTTTGTTAAACTTCCAGGAGCAAACTTAACATAGAAGTTCAAGTGAAACTTCATTTGTAATCTAGTAATTCTTACACAGTAAAGCTTTGACACATGTTTACATTCAGTGAGATACTGATTATATTGACATACTGTCCAAACACATGTTTAAAAAAATTCCAGTCTAGGAAATAAGCCATAATATTCCTCTTTTTATCCCCACGTATGGTGCAATTCTATAGGACTACAAGAAGGCAGTATACAGTAAACAATGATTATTTTCTTTTTTGCCTGAATTCCAGGGTCACTCTCGGTCTATGGGCATGGCGATTCCTTTAAATTGAGAGTCAGTGAATGTCCAATACTTCACAGGCCAATGATAGTCACGACCACATCTCTCAAGTTTGATGCCCTGTTTCAAAAGAAGATAAACTGAAATAACAGAAGGACTTTCCATAGCAAGAATTATATACCTGGTATGTACATGGTACTTGGCATCCTTCTTGCACTGAGAATGGTTCATTTTCATGAATGTAAAAATGGTCCCATTGATGTCCTGAGCAAATTTAAACTTCATATCCTCTTGGGAGATACTCCATAGCATTGTTATTCTGCAATTCTGTACCAGAGCAATTTCTAATTATTAAAGGCCTCCAAGGTCCCTGGTACTACATAAAAATAACTTCTATTCCACCCAACATTGCTGAAGAGAAATGTTACTTTAATAGATATGGAAACTGGTAATTTTCTCATTTTAATGGGTGTGGAAAATTTTATTTTGGAAATTTTAATAGATGAGGAAATGTACCTGGCAGAATGGAGATTCACACCAAGCATGTGATTCTTCAACCCCAATGCCCAGCTATTCCTAGCACGGCAAGCTACTTCATAAACACGCTACTTAAAATAATCAAATGATCAAAAAAACTTATGTTTTTGGTGGCTTTGACCCAGATTTAGGCCTTTGAGAACAAATATGTTTCTATTACCATCAAAGTTCAGTCAGTGTATTGATGAATATTGCCTTTAGTTGGTTTAAAGGACATAAGTAAAGAGTATGTTCACTTCAGCTAAGGATGCCAAAATGTAATGATTTTTAACCAACATATACAAAGTACCATAATACTGAAGCTAACTAACAACTCACTGTATGGTAAGTTGGATGCATTTTTCAGATAATTTGTTTATTTAAAAAATGATTTTTGTTGCTCTTTAACCGTCCAAGATTGACCGCATGTATTTATGTTCTGTCTTACCTTCTCAAGAACACACTGAGATGAGAAGATTAACCAATTTATTCTACTCTCCTAGACCACCCTGTCTCATACCATCCTCTCTCCTCAAACCCCTGACACCTCCTTCCTTTTCTTCACTCAGGCAAAAACCTTGCTTCTTACATATTGAGAAAATAGGATTTCCACAAACTAGTATTGTATTCCAGCTTTTATTTAACTCTATGGGGTATGAATGGAGGGCTATTTAAGAGATCAGTCTTTAGCTACTGTAAGAAGTCATTGGGTGATGATGAAAATTGGCAAATTATTATTACCTGACCACTGATCAATATGGAAGTCAATTTCAAAAGAAATAGACAAACATTTTAAATAGCTGCTTCTGAAGAGGAGAACAAGTAGGTGTGGAGGCCTGCAAATACTATTTTCTAACTCCAAGCCTTTAAATATTTATTTAAAAGTCTATATAATATAAAATAAAATTGATAAAACTATAAAACTAAAGAACAGAGTAAAATGCACATTATTGAAATCCATACTATTAAGATGTTAGTCTGGGTGATAATTTTACCATGTTCTCTCTCAATATTTTTAAATGTTACCTAATTCCCAAAATCTGCCACTAAATTCTTATACAGAATAAATTCCTTTGTATCTTACTCCATTGTTGAAAATATGTCAAGTGTTCAAGAACTAACTCAGTAGTGGAACAGGGGAGAGCACATACGTTTCTGTTTGTATATATTACCTAGTACTGTGGTAGCCAGGACAAGAGGTGACCCTCTGCTGGGCTCATTATTGGACTGAACACAGGAGACGTGACAGAAATGTTTTCCAGGACTCAGGACTTTATCAGTAAATGTAATATGCCAAAGAAATTATGTATCAAAGAAGGTGTTCAGCACCAAAAAGTGGGGGCTCTAGGGAAATGAAAAGCCCAGTTTCTTATCTGCAAAGCCAGAGATCCAATCTTAGACCAGGAAAATTCACCAAGGTAGTGAGAATCTCCCAAGGTTTCCTGATAGACAGTAAGCTGATTTCAGAAGACAGTTCATTCACACCTGGGAGTGATACATAGGATCAGAATCAGCAAGAGTTTAACAAGGACAACCTCAAGGCACAAGGAATTGGCTAGATTCCTGGATCTTTGATTTTAGGTCAATATCACGTCATCTATACCCAAGAACCAAAAGAGGAGACAAAATTTCCCTTTCAATGACTTTGCCAACCAATCTATTCTTTTCCTTGACCATTTAAGACAGTCCTTAAATGTACAGCTAATCATTTGATCCGTAAATGAAATGATCCTTGTTGACTTTGGTTTTCCCATAGATGCAATGTTGTAATAAAGAAATATTTCCATATAGACATTCTGATGCCCATTTTTTTCATAAAACAATCACAGTTTCTATATTAAAGCTGTTTCTCATTAAATCATAAACTTATATGCTGCACAGTACAAATGTTTTAACAGTATAGAGAAGCTAATAAACTTGAATAATGCAGTAACTAGACACACTAACATACTTAGTTCACTGAAAGTATAACTGGTAGAAATACTTTCTGGATAAAAGTTAGCAACTAAGTTACCTCCTGAGGAGGAACAATAAAAAACAAGGAACTTGGATTAGTTCCTTGTTTTTTATTCTGCTTTGCCCAAGTCACACGTCATTTCCAAGTTTTAACCTGCTTCTCTATGCAAACTGAAATTTATAATGTCCTTGTCGTAAATTTCTTAAAGGATTCAATATGCTTGTCTATGCAAAATCATTGCTATAGTGATTGTCATGTAAGAAGTGCCCAGTAAATATTTGGTTGTTGGTACCTGTTGGTAAAAAAATGAAAGAATATTTACACCAAGGTAAATAGCAAAGCTTTACATCATGCATTCTACATGATTATTATTGATTATTGGTAGGGAATGCTTGAGACCAAGAGCCCAAGAGAACTCAGGCAAATGGAGCTGCGCAGCCTGTCAGGAGGCCATCTGAAACAGACAGTGCCAATGGTGGGCTGGGAGTTGCCTCTCGCCAGGGCCCTGGGTAGTTGGCAGAACACTGAGCATGTGATTCATTATAAGTCAAATCAGTGTAAATAAGGAACCACCTGTTTAAAACAAGAGCCTCACAGAATTTGTTAGAGCATGGGAAAACTCAGGCAGAGTCATATCTCTGACGCAAAATGCATAGTCCCCCTCACCCCCAACTCTGGCTTCCAGTACTTTCTAAGAATTTGACCACACCTGTTCTGGTTAAAGCATCTCTTCTTCTAAACTTTCTCTTTAGAAGAAACTGGGATCTGGGAGGCGCGGCTTTCTGTAGCCAAGCCTATACTTAGGTTCTGCCTTCTTTGCCACATTGGGGATTACAGTACACAACAAAAAAGAGGCATTTCCCTTTAGCTTCATGTATAAACCATACTAGACAATCCTATCTTACCTATGTAGCCTGAGCCCTGTCCCACATACAGGCATTCAAACTTTAATTCAGTTTCCTAAACCAAACACCGTCACCATTCACAAAATCTGTTTATTTTCTCTTTTGCTTCCACTTAGCCAAGAATCTCCCTCCTCCAGTTTCATCAATAACTGACCCACATCACTCTGTAAGTACAAAGTAGACAGTGTGATGGGCATGATAACAATAGTTTAGTTACCACCATCGTCTCGTACAGATACAATAAGAAGAAAAGAAAAAAATGTCTCTTTGTGATGAGAGAATTTAGGTTATTCTCTTAACGTATCACATAGCAACATCAGCTCTAGTCATCTTGCTGTACGTCACAGCCCCAATGCTTGTTCATCTTATGGCTCTTCTGACCCCCTTCCTCCAATTCCCCCCAGGTTAAAAACTTTCTCTTTTTAACATTAAACTTAAATCCTGCTTGGGTATTGTCGCACATCACCTGAAAATTTTCTTTTTCTTCTCTCCTCACTGTATAAGCTGCTATTTCTGTCTCCATTTGGGCCTGAGTCAGCCTTCATTTTCTCTCGTTATTTGTTTTTATACTTACATTTCTGTTTCACTCGGAAGCCTTTTGGACTCCTAATGAACTCCCCTTGCTTTCAGCAACTGAGTAGAGGACCCTTAGACCATGCTGGCGCCCTGATCTTGGACTTCCAGCTTCCAGAATGGCAAGAAATAAGTGCTAGTTGTTTACAAGCCACCTGGCCTGTAGTATTTTTTGGTTGTAGCGGCCCAAATGGACTAAGACAGGGGCACCCTGGATGAATTAAATCTTCCGTACCTTCCTTGAAGTCCCTGTCTTTAATTCTATGCAGAGTATATGGATATATTGTATATATTTTTATTTTCTGTATATTATGATGTCCTGGTATCTTAAGAAAAAAAAAAAAAAGAAGAATCCTTCTGACTAGGGAGACACTGCCCATCCCAGGACTAGGCTTTGATTCACAAGCTACCCAGTCCAGAGCCTGACCTCCCATCTCTGGCTCAGGCATTATAGTGAATGGTAATCTTCTGCCTTATTCATCCCATGGCCATGTATCAGGTGACCAGGGACCTGACCGATAGCCCTAAACCTGATGAAATGATCCCCACTAGCTAGCCCTAAACTCTTTGCCCTGCCCCTGTCTTGCCTTGCTGTGGAAACACCAGGAAAGGTCAAAGTGCCTGCCATTCTTGTTTCTGCTTTCTGACCCAAACCTGCCACTCCCCCGGCCTCCCCGACAAGTCACGCTGGGCTGTTGTTTCTGCAGGAACCGTATTGATGACCTGGTTTTCAACGGCATGGGTCTCTCCCTATCATTAGTCAGAGCCAGGCACAGAATAATAGTTTTATATTTTAAAAATTATTATTTTATCTTCAGTATTTCTACTTTGTTCTTTTTTACATTTACCTCTTCTTTTTCTATTGTACCTTAATGCTACTTTATAATATCCTATTCTCCTACATAGAAATTATTTCTTTCTCTATGTCTTCAAATAACCTCCAAGCCTTTAAAGTTTTCATAGACTGCTTCCATGAAATCCATTTCCCCTGAAATTATATTCCAATTTTGACTGTTGATTTGGTTGGCAGTACACCTTAACATTTTATTTCTGGGCATATGTCACCCACATGCTTAGGTAAGGAGGTTCTGTTGGTTAGTTCTTCCCTTGACTTCCTCAGTTCACCCATCCCTGCATAGTGATATTTAATTCTGACACCCTGATATTGCATAGTTCAGTGTTCTTCTGAGAAGAGGCAGTGAGGACATCACAGACATATTCATTAATTCACTAGGTTCCTCGGGTCCATTTCTGATGTCTGAGCTTAGTTTTATAACTAACGTGGGCCACAGCCTACTACAAACTGTTGCTGCACATACCAGGTAGTTGCCGTTTTCTTAAACCCAACACCATGATCTAGACATGTTCGATGCAGGATTTAAGTTGAGGATTCAGCTAATGAGGCTGCCTCCAGGCCTCCATTCATTACCGAGCACTTTGGCTTTGCCCCTACTACCCTACAGTAGCCACAGTCCTAGAGACCCCTGCCTACGGGTCCCAGAGTCCAGAGAGCCTATGACTTAATGACTCTGAATGTCTGTTCCTTATCCAAAGAAACATCCTTTAGAAAATGCCTACTTCTGCTTTCTATTTTATCTTATCCATCTTTGTTACATTTTGAACAGAGGGATGTAAAAATGTATAAATATAAACAGTGTAAGTTTGTATACTCATAAGCATAACTCACATAAGCTTTGTATGGTTTTTGGATCCTGTCTGAATGCCTTGTTAAAGACAACACTCCTGGGGCGCCTGGGTGGCACAGCTGGTTAGGCATTCAGCTTCGGCTCATGTCACGATCTCACGGTTCGTGGGTTTGAGCTCCATGTCGGGCTCTGTGCTGACAGTTCAAAGCCTGGAGCCTGCTTGGGATTCTGTATCTCCCTCTCTCTCTGACCCTCCTCTGTTTGCACTGTCTCTCTCTGTCTTTCAAAAATAAATACAAAAAAAGAAAGAAAGAAAAGACAACACTCCCTGAATCAATAAAATACATATAGCATATTTTTCTAAAGAAAAAACATACTTGAGCAAATATTATTAAGTCCTGACCTATCACTTCATCTTTTATAGCAGCAGCGTATCTATATACCACGCACATATACTGAACTAAGATTTGTACAGAAGAGACGTGCCTGGGTGGCTCAGTCAGTTAAGTGTCTGATGTCAGCCCAGGTCATGATCTCACGGCCCTTGAGTTCGAGCCCACATTAAGCTCTGTGCTGACAGCTCAGAGCCTGGGAACCTGCTTCAGATTCTGTGTCTCACTCTCTTTCTGCCCTTCTCCCATTCATACTCTGTCTCTCTTTGTATCTCTCTCTTTCAAAAATAAATAAACGTTAAAAAATATTTTTTAAAAAGATTTCTATGGAAGACTCAACACTTGCTGAGTTTGAAGACATGAGAAAGTAATAACACAACCATCCTTTTCAGAACGAGCTGAGAAATATGCCACAGAGTCTGATAAGGATGAGCATATAATCGGCACAGCTTACTTGGAACATGGCTTGAACTTGATTCTGTATCCTGACTTCCTGGGTTAGTATTTTGGACCTAATTTTAGGGAGGGTTACAAACAAGATATTTACCAATCTTGCTCCAAACAACTTGGAGAACAGAGAACTCAGATCAAAAAAAAAAAAAAAAAAAAAAAAGTCAGACACGTTTAATGATCTTTACCATATTAATTAGTCCCAACTGGGAAATCTGACCAATACAGATTGGCCCAACCAGGTTTCTTTTTCATTTCCCAGTTGGCTGGTCTCTCTTTCCCTGGCGAGAAGTCAGTACGAGATATAAACAGAGCGACAGTTTCCTTCCATTTATATCCAAGCACAGCACATTACTCAGTTTAATGAGTATGTGAAGTATGTGGATAGTTGTTGAAAATGCAGATCCAGTGGGTCTGAGGCAAGGCCTGAGATGCTACATTTCCAGAAGCTCCCACCTCAAGAAGAGCACCAAGTTCCTAGGGTTTTTCAAACCCAGGAAATTTCCAAAATCAAAATTATTTTTCTAATAAAATAAAGACCTTACAGTGGAGTTCTCCAGGGGGTGCGTGACACGTGATGCTACAGTGATTGTATACAGAAGCAGGTAGGAGAATCCAACCATCTTCTGCAGAAAGATTTGCAAAAATATAAAACAATACCACTCACTTCACTAAAGGTTTTTCATTTTGGAAAAGACAGCTATTTTTCATAAATAATATATTACCTAAATAACCATTGAATAGGTTTATTGTTGTTATTAGTAAAAAAATAAACAAATATTTATTTTTTAAGGTCTCATTTCTATTATCATAACGATTAGTAGATCTAACCACATATTGAGAACTGCTCATAAACCAGAGTTTTATGGTTTCATAATTTTTCATAATTTTTCAAGGGAAGCCGGCTTCAAAATATCTTAGATTGATCACTTCATAGAGGGTGGGAATTGATTTTTCCCTATTTCTGCAGAAATATTAAGAAAGAGAAAGCATCCTAATATATAGATCGGGTAAGAAAACATTGAGAACACACACATTTAAAAATACTACCTTAGCACAAAGTACTTAGGGACATTTTAGAAGGAAAAAAATAAAAGAATTTGGCTATGGTTTATACTCTTTTGAATGGAAATTCAATAAACATTCAAGGAGTTCTTATTCAAGTCCCTTAAGGTTGGGAAATGACAGAGCAGGAAAACAAGTGAGTCTTAATCCCAAAATATGCTACATCACCACAAAAGTAGATGAGTCAGTTTATCCTAGGCCTCCTTAAATTCTCATGTTTTCTTACCCATCTTGTGGAGGAATATTTGGGAAAGTATTTTCCTTATTGAGTGTATTATTTCTTCTGAAAGCCTCTCTTCAAAACACTTGTGGGGCAATGAGTCAAGTAATGCATTTGTTGACTTCACATGTGGCAAAAACTACAATGCTTCCGGAAGTTTCAAACCAACCTATTTATTCCAGCAGTGCTTAATCCAATCACCTCTGTCTTACCTTCACCACCTGTAGCTTTGTAGAAAAGTTTGCATCCTTGGCTTTCATTTCAACCTCACTTTGTTGGCGATTCCCTGCCAGATTTCACCATCTTGCAATGTTTTCCTAATGTTGATCTCACTAGTGGGGAAACTCTGCATTGCAGGAGCCCGGCTGGAGGTACCATCCCATTCACCTCCTTTTCTTAGACCTCTGGGGAGCATGACACTGCTCACCTGGCAGATCTGAGCTATTACTGGATTCTCCTTTCAAGTGTATCCATTTTACTTTCTGTCTTAAAGTACACACTTATGTTCTTGTCACTCCCACCACCAACAGTCACAGTCAACCTCCTTTGAACCAAAAGTTGTGCTTGTAGGTTTGTTTTGTTTGTTTTGGCTCAAAGCAACAGATATTTACTCTTTCACATTCTGGAAGCTATAAGTCCGAAATCAACATGTCAGCAAGGCCACACTCCCACCGGAGGCTCTATGGGAGAATGCTTCTTTGCCCCTTCCTAGCTTCTAGTGGTCCGGGCCCTCCTTGCACCTTCCTTGGTTTCTAGCTGCTGTGTCCCTCCAATCTGTTTCATCTCCACATGGCCATCTTCCCTGTTTGTGTGTGTCTGTATCTGTGTTTTATTAGATCAGTCACTGGATTTAGGGCCCAGCCTAATCCGTCTGACCTCACCTTAACTACTTCTATCAGCAACAACCCCATTTCCAAATAAGGTCACATTGTGAGGTTTCAGAAGGTTTCTTTTGAAGAAACAAAGAGTTGTGGTTTTAGCTTTTGCTCAATATCTTTACGTTAGTTGCTTTTTATGTTGTAATGAGTATTTGACACAAAATAAACAAAACTGAGAACCAGAAAAGCCAGACAACCGCATAGGCTGACCACATTTCAAAGGATGAATTGCTGTGTACTATACACGTTCATGAGTTTTTCAGGGAACCACTCGGTGATTGGAAATGTGAATACCATATCCGCTAATCGTAAGGGTCTGATATATTACATCACATGGTGGGAAAGACAAGCGTCATGGAGTCTTCCCTCAAGTACAAACAGCCAAGACCAGACTGCTACCACCTGAACTCCCTTCTGGACTTAGGGGTCTAGAATGCTAAAACTTCTATTAAACTGAGTTAGAGTCACGACTATTTTCATAAACTATATTTCTTTCTCTTTTCCTTCAGCCAAGGCCAACATCATAAAGAAACAAGAATTAATTTTGTTTTTGTTGTTGCTTTGTCTCTCTTCCCTTAAGTCCCGTGGGATTAAATGAGATTGATTTCACTGAAATCAGTTAAGCACAGGTGTGATGTTGGCTCGGTGCTGGAGGCACGTGCAGATGGAGGTCACAGTCCTCACACTCAGTGACGGCAGTATGGTGCGTGTCAGGAGGGACAAAGAGACAAGCCCGGAAGCAACCTTAATACTGTCAAAGAATATAAACACAAGAGGACATGAATGAGAAAATTACATTGGTTGTTTTATTTTATTATTTTAAAGTTTTTATTTATTTATTTTGAGAGAGAGCACATGCATGTGTACATGAGCAGGTGGAGACAGAAAGAGAGAGAGGGAGAGAGACAGAGAGAGAGAATCCCAAGCAGACTCCATGCTCAGTGCAAAGCCCCATGTGGAGCTTGATCTCACAAACCAAAAGATCACAACCTGAGCCATTATCAAGAGCTAGTTGCCATCCAGGTGCCTCACATTGATTGTTTCAGATTCATCTTTATAGTTCATACAGACACCAGAGGTAATGAGATGCATCTCTCTAAACCCCTTTGGAATTTCTACCTCTCTGCATCAGGCTTTTCTTCATCTTTAGCGACTAGAATGAACGTCTTCGATATCTTTCTTCTCCATAGCTTTCGTGGTTCTCTTCCAATGCTTCCCATCAGGACAAAGTCAGAGATACACTCTTTGAGCCAAAATTTAAATGAACACAAAAGAGTTAAAACTAAACCCACGACTAATAATAATGACAGTTATTGTAATAATAATATTTATTTGCTATGTACCAGGCACTTCACACATATTTAAATTCTTCACCTTCATAAAAACTTAGTGATGTGTGTGTTGCAATATTTCCTCTTTTGCAAGGAGGCTATAGGTGTACAAAGGTCTAAATAACTTCCCCAGGATCACAGATCATGCCTAGGCTAGGATATGAGCTTGGGGGCTTGGCTCGTTGCTGTGTTTTTGTTTCTGTCTTAGTTTTCATTTTTTGAGGGTGTGCTTAACCATACAGAAGGTTAGCACAAAGTACAAATTCAGCCACTCCTCTGCCTCACAGTTTGGCAGAAGAATTTTGTCGCAGCGTGGAGTCTGGCCGTGTGCCCTAACTTCTATGAGCCACGTGATGGGCGTTTTTCCACACTGCAGGGTCAGGCTGTGAGAAGGGGCAGGTGAGTCAAACACCTCATCAAAGCACACATCTGAGGGGGGAACGCACCTTTATGTTGCAAGGCTTGAGAAACATCTGCAACACTGACTAGGATGAAACAGACCTGGAATAACAGAAATACAAGTGAAGTCAGTTTCAACTAATCCTAAATGTGACAATTCTGCAACTAGTGTAGCCATTGAGATAAAGGGTGTTGGAATTCTGATCCAGACCAGCGTGAGCCATGCACAGAACAATAATGGGGAAAAAACCCTAAAACAAAAAAACAAACAAAAAAATACTAATAGAACCAGTGTTACACATTTATAAGTTACTTGAAACTACAGTTCTCAGAAATAATGGGATAAGCCTGATAGCTAACATCAGACCAATATAATAATACTGACTATTCATTCTTACCATTTTCAATTAAAACAATGTTAAGACCGTCTACTATATGCAAAGCATTGAGCGGAGGACTAGACAGAACATGACAAAACAGAAGCATGTGAATGCAGATTCAGCTTCAGATGACAGGATTCTTAATGAAAGAAAACAAAAATAAAGATTTTAAAGACTTTGCTGGATTCAAGGGTTCTGATGGTGTTACCTTCTCTTTTTTTCCTCTCTCTCTCTCATTCTCCTTTCTACAGTGCACAAACATGTGCACTAGGCTTCTCAGAAAAGACAGGGCTTTATTATTAGAGAAAGGATGGTTAAGAAGGGTGTCAGACAAATTTCAATAAACATATGCATGCAGACCTTAAAAAATAATTAACATAAATATTCTGTAGAGCTAACATGTCTATTCATGCCTCCAGTTGCCCATTCCCAGCTAGAAACTAGAGTTAGATCAGTGACAAAGATAAGCAAGGTTCGTGTTTTCATGGAGAACCCATTCCAATGGAGAAGCCGGACAGAAAGAAAGAGAGGATGGGGGTGTGGGAAGACCTGGGTGTGTCAGTGGGTCAAGCATCTGACTCTTGATTTCAGCTCAGGTCATGATCTCATGGTTTGTGGGTTAGAGCCCCCGCATAGGGCTCTGCACTGATATTGAGGAGCCTGTTTGGGATTCTCTCTCCCTCTCCCTCTTTCTCTGCCCCTCCGCCAATCTCTCTCTATGAAAAGAAACAAACATTAAAAAAAAAAGAAAGAAAGAAAGAGAGGGAAAGCAGGGAAAAGGGAAAGAATGTGGAAGGAAGGGGAGAAGCCAAGAATAATTCAGAGACACTGAGCTATGTTCAGCATGCCAAAATTTACTTGCGTAGGAGGGACCCAGCCATGAGATTTCTTAGTGATCAAAGGCAAAACAAGGTTTACGATCAAATGGGGAGAAGGAAAAATAAACCTTCAGGCCACCTCAGAGTCTCAAGACATTGTTGTGCATTTCTTGGAGGGTAAACTGTTTGGCTGGAAGTTAAGAGAGGCCACAGGATAGACTGTTGTTTAATATTCTACTAGCAATTTTTTAAGTCATTTTAAAATTTTCTGCAGGTTCTGTAGAGTTTATCTGTGGAGTAAACCTGAGGGGCTTTCTCTGTGCCACACCTGATAGTTCCCCTCTGAGTGCCTCCAGTCTTTTCAGTTTTAATCTGCACCATTTTCCCCATCCAACTTTCCTAAAAGAAAGCCACTTCATACACTACCAGGTGTAATGAAATAACAGCAACCTGATTAATGCTGTGGCAGAAATAAGATCTGAGATGCAGAAAACGGGGCTAGAGGTTAGATAATCACTTGCACATGTGTGTTTGGCAATTCACATCCAATGACTGGTCAATAATTCTAAAGTAAAGCGTCAAAAGAATGCTTTCAGGTATCATTCAACAGAGTCATTTGGGCTTAAAGGGACATGGGCCGTTGGACAAACTTCGTGGGCAGAACTGGTGAGGACTTCCTCAACAGGAAGATTTCGAACACAGGTTTGAGTCTTACTGAGTGACTACTTTATCCTTTCCTACCCAGATCTGTTCTCTAAAATGTTGATGTCCCCCATGCCTGAAGGACAAGGGGAATCCTGGTTTCATCACGTGCCTAGACTGAAAAGGGCGTAGATGGATTGGAAGAGGATCCTGAAAGGAGAAAAAGAAACAAAAGCAAGGGTCTGGCTTTGGGGAAGAATGCAGGAAAATGTGGTCTAGGAGCAGTTCCCTGAACTATGTAAATCAGTCAGTCTCTACTTCCCTGTCTCTTCTTGCTGCTTGAGGCTTATCTGCTCCTGTTTCCAGAGATCACAGGTAAAATCTTTTTATTTCCTTCCTTCCTTCCTTCCCTCCTTCCTCCCTTCCCTCCTCCCTTCCTTACTTAGAGAGACAGAGAGAGCACGAGCAGGGGAGGGGCGGGGAGGGGGAGAGAGAGAACTCCAAACAGGCTCTACTTGGATCCCCATGCAGGCTCGAGCTCACAACCAACTCAGGACTCCAGCCACAATTAACCAACGGAGCTACCCAGGCACCCCCTCCCCCCACGTAGCAATCTTATTAGGACTCTGGTGTGTTTCAGCCACTGGGCGAGGTAGTTTCCCACAGGCTCAAGTCCGGCTGGCTGGAAAGAGAAAAGGCAGAGAGTTGATGGTGATTGACAGGTAGGGTCCTTCCTGGGATGTGGAATAAAATCTTCATTCAGGCAGTCTCATTTCATGTTTCCAAAATGATTCTGGTGACAGAAAGAGGGGTATATGATGGGCATCACCTTCTAAGTAAAAGAAAGTAAGTAAGAACTCAAGTGCTTTCATCTGAACCCCTATCCGCAGTAACCCCTTAGAGAGATATATATTAATACCTGGACAGTCATGAAAAAATGATACTGGGTGTCTTGCTTAAACCATCTAAGCAGCCTGCAGTGATCTTGGCATCATGGGTGGGGGGAAAGCTTATTGACTCCACGGTTATTGTGTCCATTTCCTTCCTGCCCATGGGGAAGTGAAGCAGTATCGGATTGGTGTCTACCAACTTTGTTTAGATTTACTTCCTCTTCTTACTTTACTGACCAGAATAAAGTACACACACTTAACGTGGAAAAATCAAATTCTTTCGAAGAAGACTGTAATACTCTGAGCTTGAGCATGGTATTGTTACCATGTAACCTGAACTTAAGACAAACAAACAAGTAATTAATTGTTACTGTCAAACAACTCCTACCTATTACAATTACTACGCTTTAAGGAGTTTGAAATCTTTTCTTAAATTTGCCGCCATGAAGGAAAAAATTAAAACCTCAAGTGTTTCAAATTACTGTAGGCTGGAAATTCCCTGATTTTCCATGTGTTTCCAGTAAGATTTGATTTCAAGATGATTTCCGGAAAATAAAGGGAAAAAAAAAGAACTGGAGTAACCCATAAAAGCAAGTAATATGCGCATAATTGTGTAAGAAAAGCTAAAACAACATTTCACAGCTGGTCAACATAAAAACTGACTTGTTTTACTTTACAGATAGCACCTGTATGTCTTAAATAATACACACGTACATTATTCATTCGAAGACTTTTTATAGTGTAAAATTTCAGTGAATAAGAATAAAAATCTATTTTTCCAAAAATTTATTTTTTTATAATATTAAGCAAACTGATTCTGAAGTGTATGTTATCCATCACGACAGATAGAATGTTCTGTAATACGCCCTAGGCACATAGCAGAGACAATGGTTTTATCAGGAATGCAGTAAACTTCGCTGGAAAAACATCTCTACTATGCCTGTCCCAAGAAAGAGTCCTTCACGAGGTGCAAAGAGAAATTGGTGTAATTAACCAGAGCAGAACCTTCTCCGCACAGGTCAGTGCAGCTTTGAGGGGAAACTGAGTTAGGGGTGAGCATGTGTGCATGTTGATGTGTGTTGTGTGTCCAATATGTGTGAGATTGTGCATGTGTGTTGGTCCAGATGCATGTTAGACCCTCCTGGGAGATAAGAGGATTTGGAGAGGGAGGTAAAGGGCTGGAAAAGGAGGGGACTGTTCAGGTACAGCTACATCCTCTATACATTTAGGATTCGTATCGAAGCTAGTATAGTGAATATACTCCTTCCCATATTCTTAAAGCGTCATTTTTGGTTTTGTTTTGCTTTGTAGTAAGAACATTTTACACGGAACGTACCCTCGGTACATCTTTAAGTGCACCGTACATACGGTATTGTTAACGGCAGGTGCGACGTGGTACACCAGATCTCCAGGATGTATTCATCCCGCAGAGCTGAATCCACTCTCTTTGAATAGCAACTCCCCATTTCCCCAAACCTTAGCCCTTGGCAACCATCTCTGATTCTGACTTGGACTATTTCACAGGTGACAATATGGATGAACCTGGAGAACATTACGCTGAAACAGGCCCATCACGAAAGGGCAAATACTCCATAATCGCCCAACATGAGGTGACTAAAAATTACCTGTGGTTTTGAAGCACATCTTCTGAGAACTAGAACGTGAAAAGCTGAGAGACACTGGAGGAAAGGGCTGGCCCAAAGTCTGTAAGGCATTCCTAATGGGCCTCAAGTAGCTCTGGAGAGGTTGTGTTCCCTGCATCCACCGCCAGGCTCCAAAGGGAGACGATCCTAAGGAAGCTGGAAATACAGTAAGGCCTGGGGTAGGGATCTTGATCTGGGAAAGAAAAATTACTGCACAAAGTTGAGAGGCTGTGATTCTCCTACACGGGAAGTAAGGAGCAGGTGTTTGGCCTAGGGGAGATGTTTTATTGTCAGTTATTTCCTTGCCTATACCATTAAAATCATAGATGGGGGAGGGGGGAGGAAATGACACTTTAGCAAATGGAAATGTGAGAAAATACTACTTACAAGGACACACAAATCCTATGGAGTGAAGCTGTCTTGGAAATACACAGCTCAGAGCACCTGCAGTAGTTACTCTCTTGCCTTTTTCCCTCCATATTTGCATTTTCCAGTGTGTAGTCCAAGCATCTCCAGGCACAATTGGCTCCTCTCTGAACTGTGAGCTTCTCTGAACATTAATCAGGGCTTATTCACATTTATGTGCCTCCAGGGAGCTTCACACAGCACTTGGCAGTCAGCCCTCGAAAGATATTTGTTAAACTGGATAGATTTTAAGAGGTGTTTTCGACTGAGGACCAACCGAGGGAGTAAAGTTTTGAGGATGCAGGAGAGCCGGCCACTGGTGGGCTTTTTATCCACAGGCATCACTTTGGTCTCTAATCTCAGTCTCTCACTGGTACCCGGAGGAAGTGGTCTTAGATGATCTCCAAGATAACTTCCAACTATAACCTCCAACTGACTGGCACAGAAAGTCTCTCTTCCTTTTGGGAAATGCAAAATTATATATCAGGTGCCATCCCATCCCCCATAAACGCAGTGAAAAGTTCTCATTAAACATGCACAAACACGCCTTATCTTCGGAATAATGAAAGAGCGAAGCAGCAATTAGTCCACCTAAACGTGATTGCTAATGTATTTTAGCTTTCTACTGTAAAAAGAAAATAAAAACTTGGACGACTTTCATCCAGTACAAATTACTTCCTTGGACTGACAAGACACTTATTGTTCGGGAACATAGCACTTCATCCTAATCCACTGGAGTAATATTTGAAAAGTATTACCAAACGAACTTCCTAAAGTATCCAAGTTACTTTCACAGAAAAATCAAAATTATACCCAAGTAGAAGTTGTCTGAGTATGTAAGAATGTACTCATTCTATTTATATGCGGTATTAGTGCCTTTCTTTGTGAATGTGTGGTTGTAATAAATATTTAGTACTTGACGTTATCTGCTCTGTCCTGTTTTTCGACATATTTCTAAACATTTGAATAATCTAAGGACAAATGTCATTATGTAATTAAATTTAAAGCATAAAATTCAGAGGCATGATTTGCATGAGAAATACAGTGTTTTTCAAAGAGGAGCAAAACTTTCACTGAGAAGAAAGATCAGTTGGAATTCTTCTAAGTGCTAAATAGGACATCTCCTGCTGGTGAAGGCAAATCATTATTATTAATAAGTTTAAGCCACTGTCATCTAAAATGCTTCTCTCTCAAAATGATCCTTTGGGAGTAACAATGATGAAATGGTTAACATTACCTAATCAAAGTTGTTTTAGAGATGGTGTTTGGTGCCAAGTATTGGACTCCTTTTCAGTGACATTGGTAAAAAAAAAAAAAAAAAAAAAAAAAGAGAGGGGTACCTGGGTGACTCAGTTGGTTAAGCATCTGACTTCAGCTTAGATCATGATCTCATGGTTTGGGAGTTTGAGCCCTGCATAGGGCTCTGTGCAGACAGCTCAGAGCCTGAAGCCTGCTTCAGATTCTGTGTCTCCCTCCCTCTCTGCCGCTCTCCTGCTCACCTCTGTCAGTCTCTCTCTCTCAAAAACAAATACATATTAAAAATTATTTAAAAATGAAGTTTGCACTCTAAGACAGAAGGACCACATGGCTTTAAGAAGGGACAGAGAAGACAGTTGCCATGTGTCCTGATCCCGAACACCTCTGGTCCATCAAACTATTCAACTAGTAGAACTACTTTGGGCAGCTGACCACTGAGAGACTAAGGGGATGCCAGCCTTAAGCAACAGCAATTTCCTGCGAAGTCTGGAGGTATTTCAGAATCCACTAGGGGCTGTTGGGTGGTCCAGGGTCCCCAACTGATCATCTCGTTTACATACATGAGGTAATGTTCAGGATACGCTTCACTTGGCAGCCCAGGTGCACACGGTCCTCCAGGCACGGGGCCCTGGGCAGCTTGACTGGGCAGCTCTGAGATTTCCACACGGGGTTCACCACCACTCTGAGGACCTCCAATCACTCCCTGAAAGCGTAGTCAGATCTCTTGGCAAGGATCTGGGGAAACCACTGTAACTCGGGATCCACTGAGGAAGCCCCGCTACCCTTTGCATCTCTGTAAATGAAAGGTGAAAAAGACAGAAATGTGCTAATTATTCACATTCAATACCCAGTTCATTGTTACGCAGGTATTCATCAATTAGCCTGAAGAATGAAGGGAAGCGGGAGGGGCTCTTGTCCTTCTAGTAGATCTTCTAACCATTACAGGATAGTGGTTACAAAGTCCTGGGATGCTCTTTCTTTTCTATTAGGGTTGATCATTACAGGAAACAAAGACACTAGAAGAAACCTAGTCACAGTGGCAATGCCACTCCCCTACCAAAAGCCACCGACCTACACCAACCTCCCCCTCTTCTCCAGTCTTCCTTTTTTTTTTTCCCCCTCCTAACAGGAATTTCTGAGAATGATAGTAGGTCAGGATCTGGAGAGATGAGCGGTTGTTCTAGGACCGATAAATACAAATATGGGTATTTAATTTTCATTTAAGCAGGAGGAAGAGGAGAAAGTATGTGCACATTTTTTTTAATCTTATGAGAAAAAAAAAGAGCTCAGTGCTCTACCACGGTTAACTCTGTCGCCCTGCCTTCTTAGAGCAAAGCAAAGGAAGTTCCAATCCCCCGGGACGAAGTGACAGGCTGCGGGAGCCGCGGAACGGCGCGCGGGGACAGGGGGGAGCCTCGGCTCGCACACAAAGGCGCGGAGCTCCGGGGCGGAGGGCGACCCGGCCGGGGACACCGCGGGCCTCAGGGCGCAGCGACGCGCCAGGAAGCGCCTGCCGGCGGCTGGGAGAAGTTAGTCACCCGGAGCCCGAGCCCGACGGGCGTCCCGGAGCCAAGAGGCCGGGGGAGATGGGGAAGGGACCACCCGGTAGCGGGGCGGCCGGGAGGAGGCGAGCAGAGCGCGGGGCCAGGGGCGCAAGGGCCGCCGAAAGCCCGCGGCCGGTGGATGGAGCTGCAAGGTCTTCGGGGCGGGAGCGCTCGGGCTTGCAAAGAGGAAAAACTTGAGGCAGGAACTTCCTACCGGGGGAGAAGGAGAGAAGGCGGCAGGGAGAGGTTTGAGAGGTCTCAGTAACTTTAAAAACACACCAAAACACCCCTTTCAGGAGATGAGGTAAGCCGGGGTTAGCCAACCCCGATTGGTTGTGAAATATCAGACAAACCCGGAGCCACTGTGACTTTAAATGAGGCCAAGGAAATCTGTTTTTCTTACCCCAATACTTTTTTTCCCCTCTTCTCCTTCCCTCTCGTCCTCGCTCCCTCCCTTGTCCCTCCTTCCACCTCGCCGGGTCCTTCTCGGTCTTCCTTTCCTCGATCACCCCCCCCCCCCCGCCACCTCCACCCGTCGCCCGCCCTCCCCCATCTGATTAGGCGCGGACCGGGAAGGGTGGGAGGGGTGGGGGAAGCTCTCCCTTTAAGAGGCAGCTTGCAGTGACGAATTGTTGAAATTGCCATTGCAGGATGGCATGCCGCTATAAATTCATTGTTCCACCTCCTCGCATCTTCACAGCGCTCGCGCTGCTCTCCGCGCTCGCAGCGGCCGACTGGGGATGACGGCGGGCAGGAGGACACAGCATCCGAAGGGACACGGACGCGCCGCTTCTCCGGCTGCCCGCAGGCCGCGCCTGGCATTTTTTGTTTTAATTTTTATGGCTTTTTTCCTCTCTTTCTTCCTTTCCGCCTGGTTCTGGTAGAGTCAAGGAAACCCACAAAAATAAGAAAGGAAGTGGGCTCTGCGCTTAGAATCCCGGCTGCCGGCGGGTCCAGAGCGGCGAGGGGGCGGGAGGCTGCGCGCACCAGTTGCCAGCCTGGTGCGCGGCACCATCCGTCTGTACTTTTGGCGACAGTGGCTACATTTGGGGTTGGATTGGGGTTATTTACCCCCGTCCCTTCCCTCGTATCTGCGGAACCTCCACAACCCCGCTTTTCTCTTCTTCTTCTTCTTCTTTTATTTTTTTCTTTTTCTTTTTTCCGGAGCACGAATCCAAACATTTTGCAAACCAACAAAGAAAAGTTCGCACGCTGGCACGGAGGCCGGGACCGGCTGGCGCTGCCGCCAGGTCCTCCTCCCTCCGACACTTGACTCAACCTTGCAAGTGTGTGTGTGTGCCCCCACCTCCCGCCCCGCTAACTTCCATACCAAGTAACAAATACCATAAAGTCC
>NC_043704.1:18982603-19075969 GCF_006229205.1 Suricata suricatta
GGTGGGCTCCCTCGTCTACGCGGGCGGACGGAGGTTCCTCCTGGATCTGGAGCGAGATGGCTCGGTGGGCGCCGCTGGCTTTGCGCCTGCAGGACGCGGCCCCAGCGGAACCCAGCGCCACCGGGACCACTGCTTCTACCGCGGCACGGTGGACGGCAGCCCCCGCTCCCTGGCTGTCTTTGACCTCTGTGGGGGTCTCGACGGCTTCTTCGCGGTTAAGCACGCGCGCTACACCCTGAAGCCGCTGCTGCGCGGGCCCTGGGCCGAGGCAGAGGCCGGGCGAGTGTACGGAGATGGGTCCGCGCGGATCCTGCAAGTCTATACCCGCGAGGGCTTCAGCTTTGAGGCCTTGCCGCCGCGCACTAGCTGCGAGACTCCCGCGTCCCCGCCGGGGCCTCGCGAGCGCCCCCCGGCGCGCGGCAGCCCAGACCCACGCTGGGAGCCGGCCCCGCAGTTCCTGGACCAGACGGCTCCCTCCTCCGGGGGCACCCAGGGACCCCAGACGTGGTGGCGGCGGCGGCGCCGCTCCATCTCCCGGGCCCGCCAGGTGGAGCTTCTCCTGGTGGCTGACGCGTCCATGGCGCGGATGTACGGCCGGGGCCTGCAGCATTACTTGCTGACCCTGGCCTCCATCGCCAACAGGCTGTACAGCCACGCCAGCATCGAGAACCACATCCGCCTGGTCGTGGTGAAGGTGGTGGTGCTGGGCGACAAGGACAAGAGCCTGGAGGTGAGCAAGAACGCGGCCACCACGCTCAAGAACTTTTGCAAGTGGCAGCACCAGCACAACCAGCTGGAGGATGACCACGAGGAGCACTACGACGCGGCCATCCTGTTCACCCGGGAGGTAAGTCCAACCTGCGTGGGTGGTCCAAGCACCGGTGGAAGGAGGTGGGTCCAGGGTTCAGTCCTGCTGACTGTCTGGCTTCTCCCCGACCCCGCCTGCTGCTGGAGATTTGCCTGAGCGTTCCTTGCAGGTACCTCGCCAGCCTTCACCTCTGCTAGGGTGGTCAGAGTTTCCCCAGCAAGCAGTCCCTGCCTCGAATGCCTAGACCTACATAGACAATCAAGCAGGCAGGCAGGCAGGATCTCTAGTCTGAGATATGGTGTCCTAGAGACATGAAAGGAGAAGAAGGGAGTGGAATGGTTGGGAAAATGTACAGAGCTAAATGGGAGAAGGAAGAAAGCAAATTTGTCTTTTTTTTTTTATGTTTATGTTTGAGAGAGAGAGAGACAGAATGTGAGCAGGAGAGGGGCAGAGAGGGAGGAAGACACAGAATCTGAAGCAGGTTCCAGGCTCTGAACTGTCAGCACAGAGCCCCATGCAGGACTTGAAATCATGGATTTTGAGATCATGACCTGAGCTGAACTGAGGCATTTAACCGACTGACCTTCCTTCCTTCCTTCCTTCCATTTCTTCCTCCTCCTCCTTTCCTTCCTTTTCTCCTTCTCTTTCCCCGCTTCTTCCTCCTTCTCCTTCCTCCTCTGCTTTTGTGAAGATGGGGGAAGGGGGATCCTTTAAGTATACTTCTCCCTGAGCTTAAACATACAACTTTGTCCAACCTCATGGGAAGGGCTTGTTGCTTCATCCATTGTAGCCACTTTTGTCCACGACCTTTTCTTTGTCAGTGTCAATACTTTCTTACTTGAGCCACTTCTTTGACATAAACTGAGGAAAGACTCTTTCCCTCATTTGGCTTTTTAATGAAGTTCTTACATGTCCACCTTGGTGGAATGTTTGTTTCTGGTAAGGAAGGAATTCAGGAGGGCAAGGAGGATCTAGACACCCAATGTTGTCAGGATCCTTAGCACTTCCTTTGCCTAGTCCTCTGGTCAGGCACCGCCTGTCCATCCTGAGCTGCCAGGGAAGGGTCACATCCAGCTTGCATGTTTGGGTTTTGGATGAGTATGTTTCTCAAGCCCAATGTGGAAAGATCTGGGCAAAGAGTCAAGATCCAAGGAAAGAATGCTTGCCCAGGATTTCCCTCTTTTTAAGGAAGATGGTTACAGGAAAAGAAAGAAACTGATCTGTATAGGCCCACAGGTTCTGGAAAGAGCACAGTATCTATTTGCTCAGTGGTTCGATCACCACGTAAGTGTGACATTCAGACACAGAGTCTGGGCTGGTTTTGAGCCTGGCTTGCTCAGAGCCATGAGCCTACCTCACGACTGCCCTCTGATTGGCAGTTTTAAGTCAGGCCTCTCGGAGGCTCACTCTTTAAGTGTTTCAAAGCTCATTCTTTAAGTGTTTGGGATCCATCCAGGGTAGCTGAAGGATTCGAAATTTTGAAATATGGAGTGACCAGAGCCGGGATAGAAGATGCAGCAGTAGCTTGCACACATCCGAATCACAGCTCCACTACCTGATTCTCTGTTTTTATTAGAGGAATAAGTATGAAGGAAAAGTGTATGAAGGAAAAGTGTCGATAAATTTGGAGTGGAGAAACACTTGTGGCCCATGGGGTGGACATAAATGTAAACCACAGGTAAACAAAGATGCTAGGGGTGGCAGTTTAGGAAGAAACTGGCAGGATATGATGCTATGCACGATGGAAAATCTTCCTCCTTATTAAGTGATCTAAAAACCATCCGGTAATTTCTCTGTGCTACATTAATCTTCGAAATGGAAGAACATTCGTTTGGTAGACTTCTGTATGAAATGAACTTCTCCTGTAAAACTAGCCCTTTTTTATTCGGTTTCCAAGACTTTTTTTTTTCTTGTAAGCAATTTTCCACGTCTGGATTTCTTGCTTTGCTGCATCACCAGAAGCCGCCAAGAAGCTTCAGAGAGTTTATGGAAGGAAGTTCTCTAGAGACAGAGGAAAAAATACTTTTGTAGGCACACTACTCCAAGGAGCAGGTCATTTTAATAGTTCACTTTGATTTTGGAAGACAAATGCACATTGCCATAATTTTCAAAACAAATAAAAATTAACAGAAGACCCCCTTACTCCCTCCCTCCTGCCCCATAATTTTTTTAATTGCTTCCCCCAAAAAATGAAGAAAACAAAAAGGAAAACCAGTCAGTGGTTCTAAATAATCTGCCTATCGCTGTTCTGGATTTGCATTTTATTTGGGGAGTTAGCCACTCCTACGTTCCAAGCTCTGGAACATATCAGTACATTTTAAGTAGATAAAAGCAAAGGAGAAAGAAATTAACGGTCTATCTTAATGTTCGTAAGTATTATAATAACATACATTTTCCCAAGTAGTCTGCACATGGAAAATATTTTACACGGGCCCTCCCTGGCCTCCCTGCCAAACAGAAACATACTTTTGGTAAAACAAATCTCATTTAGGCTGTGGTTGGCCCTCTGGTATATACATCTTACTTGAGGAGAACCAAATATTTGAAAAGCATGTGTATTGTGAATATCTAGACTTCGTTTCAAAGAATGCTGTTAATTAGGGGGCTGAGAAAAATCTTACAAGACCCTTATGCAGCCTTCATTAAGAGGGGCTCAAAATGCAAAGTCAAGCTCCCCTAATGCTTCAGAATGTGGAAAAGAAGAGGAAGAGAGCAGAAATTATCTGAGCCCTTCCACCATAGAAATCAGGTGCCCTAAGACCGAAGAGAAGTGTTCACGGCTATTTTTTTTTTTCAATGAGAAATACCCAGAGTTGGCACCTGGAACCTACTTTTACAACTCTGTTTTGAATGTAAGAAGTACGTTGCTTAGCAGCCAGATGCCAAGCCATCATATCCATGTTTTGATGGGCTCTGAGAACTGCTCAAATTTTGGGTCCAGATGTCTTCTCTTAAATTGCTTGTTTTTCAGGCATGAAGTGAATGTGTGAGGATATGTTTTCCACTCCTGTTTACTGGCCCGGGCCACCTTGAACGCTGTACTGGGAGTCAGCAGAATAGTGCTAGTAATTCATTTATCAAACTAACACACTTCACTGCTGGGACCCTACCCGGCACTTAATTAGAGAAACTTTGCACCAGTCCATTTTCTGGCATAGGAACTATTTTCATCCTGAAATTCACACTTCTACCATCAAACAGTAGGAATCTGATCTTCCCAGAACTTAATTTCGCTTTTCCAGAATTCTTTCCTTGTCCCTGGTTTCCTCTTTTACTTTAAAATAGGTTCTTTAAAGACGGTCTCTTAAACCCATTTAGGAGACCACACACTCTTCTTGAGAAACAAATGTCCTACCTGCCGGATGACAAAAGTGGAGACTGTTTAAGAACCCCACATCCCACACTTCACATGGATTGAAAGCATTCGATTAAAAATGAATGAGCTACAGACTATGTAATGTACAAGGGCCGTTCACCTTCATTCATTAACACTGCGCCCGCTAGTAAGCAATTGTCTCTCAGTTAACACCTCTTCTTATGTTCTTAATTCTGCTTTGCAGTGTTGAGAAATTAGAGAGTATTCTCCGTTACCAGCCAGGCCCTTGTTAGGCTGTGACAGTAGAGAGTGCTAAAAGGTGACCAGAAGTTAGGAGGAAGAAGGATGTGCCCTTTCTTGCTTGCTAACTAGATTGACTAATCCAATTGCACCTCTGAATTCAAATCCCGTTTAAAGTCAGAAGAGAGCTCTTAGCCAGGATTCCTAGCCTGTATAGATGTATCCTAATCAATAAAAATCTAAATAACTCGGAAATGGGAAGACTGGGGGCAGATTAAGCAGCTGTAGTTGACATTTTATTTTATTTAAAAAAATTTTTTAATGTTTATTTATTTTAGAGAGACAGAAGGACAGAGCATGAACAGGGGAAGGACAGAGAGAGAAGGAGACACAGAATCTGAAGCATCCAGGCTCCAAGCGGTCACCACAGAGCCTAATGTGGGGCTCGAACTCGCGAACTGTGGGATCATGACCTGAGCCGAAGCTGGCTGCTCAACAGACTTAGCTACCCAGGCGCCCCTGTAGTTGACATTTTAAGAAGAAATGTAGGGATGCCTGGGTGGCTCAGTCAGTTTAAGAGTCCAACTCTCGGACTCTTAATTTCAGCTCAGGCCATGATCTCAGTTTGTGAGTTTGAGTTCTGCATTAACAACGCGGAGCCTGCTTGGGATTTTCTGTCTCTCTCTCTCTGCATATCTCTCTCTCTGTCTCAAAAATAAATAAATAAACATTAAAAAATGTGTGGGGTGCTTGGGTGGCTCAGTTAAGTGTCAGACTTGAACTGTGAGATCATGAGCTGGAGCAGGCTCTGTGCTTACAGCTCGGAGCCTGGAACCTGCCTCAGATTCTGTCTCCCTCTCTCTATGCTCCTCGCCCCCACCCCAAATAAATAAACATTAAAAAAAAAAAACAAATGTGAATTGCAAGTTGCTAAGAGAATAGTTCCTAAAGGTTCTCATCACAAGAAAAAAAATCATAACTATGCATAGTGATGGATATTAACTAGACTTACTGTGGTGACCATTGCACAACATATGCATATATCAAATCGTCATGTCGTACACTTAAAACTAATATAAGTCAATTATATCTCAATTGATAAATAAATCAATAAGCAAACTCTAAAGCTCATTACAGGCAATATACCAAAACACACAAGGCTTATATCACTACTCTCTCTCTCTCTCTCTCACACACACACACACACACACACACACACACACACACTTTTGGCACATGGATATGAGCACCTTCTGTGTATGAGCTCCTCATTTATGCAGCTGAATGCAGTAAGATGGAGAATCCCTGTTCCCTGCCCAACTGGGCTTATCACCAAGGGAAAGAGGCAGGTGCACACATAAATCACTCTAATGTTAGGAAAACTCAGGTAAATGTTGTGACCAAGTTATAAACAAAGTGTGTGAAAGAGAAGGGAAGAATAATCAATTCTGCCCATAGATCTTTACATAATATCATTATGTATGTAATATCATGTGATCATTAGGTTATACAACCATAATGTTATCATAACTGGGCAGAGAAAGACATTAATGAAAAGAGATAGTCTTCTAAGAGTAATAGGTGACAAATTGCAGAGAGAGAGAGAAGGTAGTCCTGTCTAGTGCTTTCAAAACAAAGTAGTATGACTGATCTAGTCAGACAGTCAGTATATTCCTAATAAACAGACTGGGATTCAGAAATTTAAAATGTGACCCCTTTCCTAAGAATCTGCTCCAGGAAACAGACAAGGAGATAGATAATTGCTATATAGCATGATGACTTTTATGACA
This sequence comes from Suricata suricatta, assembly GCF_006229205.1. NCBI lineage: Eukaryota > Metazoa > Chordata > Mammalia > Carnivora > Herpestidae > Suricata > Suricata suricatta. Next base: position 18,988,758 of record NC_043704.1, read on the forward strand.
CGTGTGGTCATCAGATACCATGGAAATGCATTAGAAGGTTGCCTAACCCATCTGAGTTCAATATGAAAGAAGGTCTAGGAGTTAACCAGACCATAAAGAGGAGATAGGCTTTGCATACATGCCCAGCTCTCATGTGCAATGGCCCAGGGACAACATGTGACATGAAGGCAGAAGGGTGATCGAGAATAGTCTAGAGAAGATGGTAACAACTAGATGATAGAAGAAATTGTGTGTTGTGTGTATTTATTCTGCTCAGGCTGCCATAAAACAATACCATAGATTGGGTGGCTTAAACAACAACATTTTCTCACAGTTTTGGAGCCTGAAGAGTCTAGGATCCAGGTTCTAGCCTATTCAGTTTTTGGTGAGAGACTTCTTCCTGGTTTGTAGACTGCCACATATTGACTGTATGGTTATATGGCCTTTCTTCCAGGGTCTGGCGTTGATGGTTGGAGGGAAGGGGAGACAGAGAGAGAAAAGAGAGGGAGAGAGAGAAATTTCAATGTCTTTTCTTTTAAGAACACTAATCCTATTGGATTAGGGCTCCACCCTAATTCATCTTAATTACCTTCTTATGGGCCCTACATACAACGATAGTCACATTGTGGATTAAGGCTTCAGCATACGAATTTGAGGTTTTGGGGGAGACACAAGTCAGTCCGAAGCACCACACTTAAGATTTAAAGGTGTTAATTAAATCCAATGGCAATCTATGGACATAAAACGGCAGTGACTAGGAATATGTTCTGGAACGAGTAGCTGGACTCAATCCAGGGGGGAGCCATTGTAGGCTCTATCAGTAACCTTCAAAAGGAGACTTGGGATAATCAAAATTAAAGAAATGGCATTAGAAATGTAGAAGGAGGGATCAAATCAAGAAATTTCAAAATGAGGTGATGGATATATGTTAATTAATTCTTTCCAGCAGAAGGAATATTTGGGCTAAGGTTTGGCACCAAAATGTTGATAAGATGTGCAGGAAACAGTGCACAAGAGGGGACATGACAGCGCCATGGAGGCAGACAGGAAGCCTGGCTTGCAGTGGACAAGGTTGAACACCAAGGCTAATCACAGGCAGCAAGCCTTAATGGAAGGAGGAAGAGTGGACTCCAAGGAGGAGTGGCCGGGCACCTGAGACTTTTGGTGGGTGGAAAGTCAGTGACTTACAGTGACCAATCAGATGCGGTAGGAGCGAGAGAGAAAGGTACAAGTAAATCAAGTCCAGGTTTCCTATCCAGCCCTTCCTTGTTCTTCGTTCCTGAAATATCTTTTTCAGTGTTTTTTATACATTTAGTATGCTTCTAAATTGTTGAGTTTTACTGGACCCACCATAAAGATAAAGACCATGCTGTATTATTTGTTGTAGGAAAGGAATTTGCTTGACCAGGCACAGAGTATAAATGTAGAAGTTAATAGTACTGTCAAGGAAAACATGTGTGATGATTTACCAGTACCATGGTGTAGGTGGTTTACAAATTGGGGCGTTTCGATATAGGTTTAAATTTTGGCTTCACGAGTCTCAAGTTTGCAACTTTTGACACTTATTGCCCTGAGCTTTAATTTCTCCACCTATAAATTGGAGTGTTTTCATTTAATGCCAACACAGGTATAGCTGGAAAGGCTTTGGGATCACCTGGTCCACATTCCTTATGCTAATGAGGAGGGAACTTTGTCTCAAAGCATAGGAACAACTTACATAATGACATTTAGTAATAGCATTAGAATTAAAAAGTGATCTACTTTAGGAGTGCCTGGTTGGCTCAGTCAGTTAAGCATCTGAATCTTGATTTGGGATCAAGTCAGTCCTGCATCATGGGGGACTCTGCAATGACAGCTTAGAGCCTGCTTTGGATTCTCTCTCTTTCCCTCTCTCTCTCTCCTCCTCCCCTGCTTGGGAACTCTCATAAATAAATAAATAAATAAATAAATAAATAAATAAATAAATACTTTAAAAATCAAACTCTCATAAATAAATATTTAAAACCTATAGTGATCTACTTGCATTGATTATGTCTGATCGCTTCCATTCCTATTCTCCAAAAGGACTCTTCCAAGAGATTTCACCTGCTAACCTCCAGCCTGCTGTTTCAGACTTTCCCTTCTTCTCACTTCACCTTTATCAGACGAAACGCCCCATCATGGAACTCAAGCACACACTGCCTTTTCAGCTTCCCCTGACTGCCTTTCACCCAATGAATTCCACTTTCTCCAGTTAAGACAAACTTCCTGTCATTCCTCCAAACAGAGCCTGCCTTTTACCATTCCCTGAAGTATTGACCAGTCTTTCCTGGTTGGGATACCCTTCCTCTAGGAGTTTCAGACTTCTATGCATCCCTCAATATCTAGTCATCTCCTTTGACACACTTTTATCAATTCAGAATCACCCAAGAATGCAACTACACCCTACATTCCCTCAAAAATCTATTCATTATAGCATGTCACAATTTGCTTTCTTCTTGGCATATCTGTTTTGCTCACTAGGTCACGATGCTTCTTAAAGTCAAGATCAGATCTTATTTATTTATCACAGTATCAGCATTGAGCAGTGTCAACAGATTGTGGGCACACAGTATGTTTAAGGAATAAACGCACCTGGATCCATGGTCTATGTATATTTGGGATCACCTAGTTGTATCCAGAAGCATGGACAGAGATTGTATAACATGGGTCATTATAATGGCCAGACTAATAGACCTGATACAGTTCTCTCCTGAGATCTAAATCAAAATATTATTGGGGATTGCTCTATATGTAGGTAACCAGAAAGGCAGATGACACTTCAAGAATTGGATGCACAAGTAAATATGAACTATGGTGTCTATCTTTCTATAATACTTATGACTAAAATATGTACCATGCAAGATTAATTCTTCTACCGCTAATCCCTTTTCATAGGAATTGGGAGGTCACACAGATGTCTGAGGCTAGTTAAACGCTCTTCTGTGCCCTTCTCTTGAGCTCCATGCATGCGCATATGAGATGGTAATATTTATAGACACAGAAGTTGCTGTTATTTAACTCAGGATTCCATTGTACAAGGAATTCTCCCTTAATTTGGGCTGGCATTGCTGCAGGTGTGATGGCTCTTCCTACCTTGTGCCGTTTTTGGCTCGTTCCCTCAGCACGTTTCTGCTGCATGAGAGACCAGTCTCCCAGTCAAGACTAGATGTCCTACTGTTCCTGTTACTCATTCCTCTTTGCATATTCTCATGTCTTCTTGTTCATTTCCCGCACCCAGTACTGACCACTGGGATTTGCTAAGTAGTACTATCTTCTGGGCATCTACTTCTCAAGGTAGTGTATTTTGCTGGTTCCCCATTCCCCCCACTTCATCTACAAGAATAGGTCTGGGGTGCTACTAGTCCTTTTAAATTCTGTGATGAATCACAGATATTGGCATACTCATGGTCCCCTAAAAGGCCACATCTGGTGAGTGGTCAACATGTCAATGACTTCCTTGTCAAGTCTTCATCGATCTTGACCGTCTAAGCTCTATTTCTGAATTAGATACAATGCCCCGGTCATATCTCTTGGCCTATAACACAAGCACACCTATTTATGTCCAACTTTTACATTTTACTAATCTTCCTTTGCAGTGCTGTCTACACCATAGTGATAAGATCTTGATCCTGCTTGAAAAGAACCATCTTTAACATAACAAAGATATAACTTACCTTCAGATCTACATTGACCAATCAGAAAAACTCTGTTAGCAATTTTCATTTAATTGCCTTTTATGTGGATAGTACATATGATTCACCATTTTGTCAATATTCTCTGCCTCCAGATCCATAAGATAGATAGATGGAGGGATGGATGGATAATATAGATAGATGATAGATAGATAGATAGATAGATAGATAGATAGATAGACAGATAGATGCTATTGCCCCCTTGTATCCTTACTCCTGATCCGAAAGTAAAAAAAAAAAAAAAACCCTAGTAACTTCAAATAAAGTGTACACCTATAAATGTTATAAATCTCTACCACAAATAGATATGTGTGACATGCTATATTCTTAATAATTTGATGCACAAGTTGAGTTTTAATACATTGGAATAAACATTGGATCACAAAGAAATACAGACTTTCATTGTAAATCTTGGGGATGAAACTGTAACTGGGCTGCCAAGGTTTGAAATCTGTGAATGAAATTGAGAGGTTGCTGGTTTACATAATTATAGTCACAAAATTATATAGAGTATGGCCATGTCGTCAAAGGGTTTAATCAGTGTGCTTAAAAAAACAGCAACTGCTTCTGTTCATAATTTTGTCACATGCACACACTTCTGTGGCAAAGGGCCAAATGCATTTCATGCAATTCATGGATAACAAGGAGAGTTGATAGCCTCTAATGAGCAATTGATACCAGCAAACTGAGAGATATTAAGAATCCAGTTTAAACTTTGTTCAAAACAGGAGGGCCATTTCCATTTCCTGTGGCTCTTCATCTGAGCTTATTAATGATATACGGAGTAAGAAGGGGCAACAATTCTTGCATTTCATTATTAGAAGATAATGACTCCCAAACTGTGAAGATAAACACAAATCTTGGTTAAAAAACACATGTGCAGAAATGACCTATAGCTTCTAGCAATGACAACTGGGTGTTGGGGCTTAACGTTACTGAAATGATTGGAGAAAAACTGGATTAAAAATGTATTGTACTCTATTATTATCTCAAAGACTGATTATTATGCAAAAGTGTGTTCCAATTTCAATTTTAAAAACTACTAATTTGTTCTCAACAGCTGTAATTTGAGATCCCATGAGATGACATATGAGGAGACACAGGAAACCTGGGGAGGCTATTGCTGGTTTGGTGACTTGATTCACCAAGGCTACTTGGCCAAGACTTCCACTGTCTGAAGCTATAATAACATGGTGGCGTCCATGTAATGCATCACAGCTGGGATCTCATAATATATAGAACACGATAAGGACCTGAAAATGTACTAGAGAGAAGATCATAGGGTATATCTTTTAAATATTCTTTACCTTGGTTAGATTTTTATGCAGCAAAATAAGGGAAAAATTAGAAGCCTAGGTTGACATTGAGTAGGTGACATTGGTTATGTAGTAAGAACACCTTGCACTGACTTCCTGGAACCTGTTGAGAGCTTCCTAGCAAAAAAAGGTGTTGAAGTTGTGTGAGGTCTACGTTGCATCTGACTGTGTCACAATTTACCTCAATTAAGTAAATTAGCCAGTTATTGTCATAGTTGGGGATAGAAAGATAATAGCTATAATAGAAGCAACACTTATTATTTCAACTGGTAAATAGCCATCATTCATCATGATATTTAAAAAATAACGTTTTCTTCTACAATTATTCATTAATGGCTTACAAGGATACTCTCTTGCATGTGGGGATGGAAATGTACACAGTGTTAATTAATTTTCATTGAACACAGTAGTCAAACCCAAGAAGTTCTGATATCTGTTAATACTCAAATAGCATTTAAGGAAAAGCTTATTATAAATCGATCATGTACAAAATTCTGACTTATATTTTCTCTTTATGCTTCATAACTTAAAAAATCGTCCCACGAGGTCGCTTTCATATAAATCACCCATATTTAATGATCATTTTAATGGGATGTGATCGTGTTTTTCTTTGAGCTTTTGACAGCTATACACCTTCTCACCAGAAAAACGCACACACTCACTTATATAAATACAACATGTTACATGTATTTTCTGCAGATTGATCCGGTTGAGAAACACTACATTGAATGCTATGAGTAAGAGTGCACACATTTTTGAAGACATAACCAATGAAAGTATGACTCCATTTGGAAATGAAAAGACTATCCTTCAAGGGATTATGCCTTTGGATTATAATTTCGTTTCCTATTTGAGTTACTGATGCACTTGTATTTTGCCACAAATGTGTGGTTGCAGTTTGCCCCTGGGATGGAAAATACATTATTAGGCCAGGCTTCTGATAAGTTTAGCATGACTTTTGGTTGGAATATAAGGGCTTTGGTAAGCATGACTGTATGTGAAAGTGATCCCGGATATTACGTGTCTGGATATATGCGGTACCGTTTTGTTAAAGCTGAGTTTGCTCTCACAACGGACAAGCCACAGTCCCAGGACATCTTTTGAAGTGCAATGGAGCCCCATCCCCTATGGGACCCAGAGATGTTTAGAAGAGTCAATGCCATTAATTTGTCTTTGGAACATTTCCAGAGCTGAACAGGTGACACCATAAACCTGTCCCACTCTTGCTGCTGGGAGTGAGCAAGTGGCCCTCCAAGGTGGCTCCTTCTGGATGTAAATTGATTTTAATGATTTCTTTCTTTCTCCGGGGCAGGATTTATGTGGGCATCATTCATGTGACACCCTGGGAATGGCAGACGTTGGGACCATATGTTCCCCAGAGCGCAGCTGTGCTGTGATTGAAGATGATGGCCTCCATGCAGCTTTCACCGTGGCTCATGAAATTGGTATGCAGTGCCTTTTCTCTTCCCTCGCCAAATCAAACACTTGGAACAGCTGCAACAGGAACCAGAATACTTGGCAATTAATTCCAGATTTCTCCAGGTTCAGATGTACTGTTGGGGATTAAATGTGTTTATATTTTCCCTTTTAGGGTTAACTAGTTAGGGAGAAGGAAGGCAAAGTCAGGCATAGGGTAGATGTTTCCTTTTGACAATGTCATTTACAAGTGTAAGAGAAATTTGCTGCAGCTACTGTCTTTCTAAGCATCCCTCAATGACTCTGAGATGGGATTTGTCACCATTGACTATGAAACGCAGAGGTGTCCCTCTTAAAAGTTACCCAAGATTCTCCTGACTCCTCCAGCATTAATCAGTTTGCACAGAAATTTGTTGTGTTTATTACATTGTGAGTGATCATTGCTCCTGTGAGAAGTAAACAATAGCTTATAATAAACAGTCCTACCTCATTGTTAATAACAAAGACAAACCAAGACCAACAACCAACAGGATTTGTCTTCAAATGTCACCTGATTTGTGTGTCATAAGAGACACATTGAAATCTTAAAAGTGGAAATATAGGACTGACTGAACCTTTGAAAAATACCCCAGCAATTAGGAAATGTGTTTCCCAGGCAGTGACCTAGGGTCCTAGGTATACTAGGGCTTTAGTACTTAGAATTAGACATTAGAATCATAGACACATCTGGGCTCAATTCTTGCTAAAGTACTTTCTACTGTGTCACATTGGTCTTATCATTTAAATTCTCTGAGCTTGTTTTCATATCTGAAATATAGGAATAATGGTGCCAATTTCATGCAGTTATTTTAGGGCCCAGATTGGGTAGGATATACATGCCAGCTGTTACTTATAACCACATACGCTTCTGTTTTGCTCTTTAGGTAACAAGTTCATTTAATTTTAAATGTACATATCACCTTTTAGCATCATCTTTTTGGGAGCAAAATATGGTTTGATACTTTTTTGCTATATTATTATTAAGACAGTTTAGGTTCTTAACCTAAAACTGTAACTTTTAAACAGAATATAAGCTTTTTTTTTTTTCACATTCCTCGTAGGCAGAGAACATTTCACAAGGGGCAGATTTCTAGCTGTTATGCTTTCTGTAGAGACTTAAATAACTTCAAATCAAAGATGGAATTGTGTAAATCAGGATAATGCAGCAGTGAAATAGAAATCAGTAAATTTCCATTCATAAGAATTAATCATGACTTTAATTTTCTTAACAGACACTCTTCTTACCATCTAAGTTAAACGACAGTGCACAAACATAAAGCCTTAACATGAGTAACTGTCTTACAGCATCACTGATAATAATTTAATTTACATTAATTTATCACTGATAGTAATTTAATTATATTAGTACTGGCGCATCTGTAGCTTCAAGATGAAGTCCCATCTCTGCCTCCATGATCTCTGATTTGTCTCACGCAAGAGATTCAGACATTGAATCTCCATTTCTTGTCTATAACATGGGCTAATAATGAGGTGTGGCTCTCTGGTGTGCTACTTTAAATGACCTGGCGTGCCTGAAAAGGTTTTTAAAACACACATGCTATTTGAGCTTCTGGGCTGGGAATATGTCTTTACCTAGCTCTCATTTATACCTACTAAGCTGATAAGAATACAGCCTAATATAGATCCTTAATCAGTATTTATTACACATCTATGGCTGTGCATGAGTGAGGAAGTGCGAGAAACAAGAGCTGCCCAAGGCGACATTCTGAACGTGCAGCAGAAGCTAAGAAGAATTAGCCCAAATACTCAAGAGGATTATAATGAGGCAGAGATGATTTTAAAAGTACACCAGTAGTTAATCACCATTATTCAGAGTGATGGAAGTTCCAAAAGAAAGGTTCTCTATCTGTGGGTAGGCAGAGGCTGGTTTGTCTCTGACTTGGTAAGTAAGTGACGCTGTTGGATTGGGCATCAGCCAGTCGTAAGACTATGAGCCCTAAATCCTGATCTTCTAAAGAAGTGATGACAAAGATCTTGAAGGAAGGGCTATTTCTCCCTTTAATCCTGCAGTGGTCTGTTATCACACATTGCTAGCACTGGGGAGGTTTCTTTGCAAGAGTATCCCTGTGGCAGCGAATAAAGCTTTTGGGGGGCTGCATTAGACTCTCAAAGCAACTGGGCTGGAATGAAGAACCTTCCAGAATCACCTTTCCCAGCCTTCCTGAATTCCTCAACCAAGGGTAGACACAGGCAGACCCAGCAGCCTGAGAAGTAGGAAGACAGGTGCTTATGAGAACAAATGTTTTATTGAAACTGTATATGTGCAATGAGAACTTTTCTTAATAGTACAGTACTGGGCACAGTTTTACAAGCAAACAATGATGGAAAAGTGTGGGCTTCTGTGGGAAAGCTCAAACCCAAATCTTTGATTATATGACCATGACCTTTGTTCCCTTTAATTTCCAGACTGGGTCATCTCTATTTCCTCCTTCAGAATTCTCTACAATCCATTCTTCAGTCAAACACTGCCTACTTAATTTATCTTTCCACATTACATGTAGCATAATCTGAAAAATTTAAGATATGGGGATAAGGGGGAGTGGACTTAATTTTCTTTTCACAAATAGATCTAGCTTACATTTTCTAATTGCTTTATTATTCTCTAATTTCACTTCTTACCTAGATATTGTGAACATATATTATAAAGTATGAGACTTGAAAAAACTAGAGACAATAACCCCACAAAATATTTCCTAATCATCTGTCTCTTATTACAGCCTTGCCTCTGTGGCCAGTGTGATCTTTGGTAATGTCACTCGCTGAGCTGTTTCCAGCACTTTATTTTTAGATTGTTTCATGAAACCATGGGTCTGAGCTAACCCTGCTCTGGATTCTAATTCCACTTCATTCTTCTCATGTAATTTCCTCCCTTCCTTTTATTAGACATTTACCACTTTCCAGATTGGGAGGTTATAAATATGGGCTATGGACAGTGGCAAAGTGACCTCAGTTTCACTAGAGTGCTTGGAATCTGCTTGAGACCATTCCAAAATGCAATTTGTTTCACACATGCACGCAGACTATGTAAATATGTTGCTGTGTTCAAAGCATAAGCCATGAAGAAAGTTTCTAGGCTCTTCCCATAATTTTTCTACTTTATTTCTTCTATAAGAAGTCAGAGGATACACAGTGAAATCTTGGAGTGCAAGTAACCTGGCCTGTGAGTGTTCCACAAGGTGAAACATATCTAATAAATTTTAACTTGATAAACGAGCACTGTCTTGCAGTATGACCAGTACGTGATGCCGAGCATCTCGTGATCACAACTGAACCAAAGGTTATTGAAGTTCGCTTTAATATACGAGTGCTTTGGATTACAAACATGTTCCCAGAATGAATTCTGCTCTCAAACCAAGGTTTTACTGTATTTGATTAAGGAAAATATTTTCAGGGGCGCCTGTGGCTCAGTCAGTGAAGAGTTCAACTCTTGATTTCGACTCAGGTTATGATCTCGAATTTTGTGAGTTCTAGCCCCATGTAGGGCTCCATGCGAACAGGGCAGAGCCTGTTCAGGATTCTCTTGTTTCTCTTTCTCTGCCCCTCCCCCACTCACTCTCTCTGTCTCTTGAAATAAATAAACTTAAAAAATGTTTTTTTTTAATTAAAAAGAGAAAAGAATAACGCTTTCATTCATGGACTTAAAGTTTCTCATGCAATGCCCAACACTGCTTCTTTCTGTACATAGTGGTTTAAAATACAAAGTCATATTTGGATAAAAATTTCCTTTGGTCTTTAGCCCCTCTATCCAAAATATTTCCTACCTTGAAAATTAACATGAAGGACTTGAGCAAGCCTGAAGTACCCATCTTACAGCTTCTCTATCCATCAGGTTAAAATCAGACTGGTTTCAATGAACAGTTCTGAAAAGTGACTCTTCCTGGACCAGCTGTTAATGTGGACACTTCCTTTTTCCTACTAATGGTTTCTATAAAAAGAGCCAGATTTTGGAGGTATATCGTCCAGTCATGCCAGTGCAGCCTTCTGGAAAATAGATTGTGATGAGGGTAGACTCTCCACAGGTAATAATAATCTGTCTTCATCCTTGCTATGCTATGTGTATGTAAACATCGACTCAATTGTTAGGACTCAATTGTTTTAAAAAGTTGCTTTAAACTCTTGAGAATACAGTTCTCATCCATGTGCTGTGAGTGGAGGCAAGAATGTGGTCAGTTTACAACCCAAGTGTGAACTGTAGAAAGTTTGCAAGTGATGTAAATGTAAGTTTACATTTTGAGTTTATATTTTGAACTTGTCAAACTTTTATTATTGGCTTGTAGTCCTGAAGATTTCACCCGTGACGCACATGGTTCTTCAAAATAATAATCTTATTGATGTTGGGCCAGCTTCTCATATGTGAGGGAAAACAGTCTGATTTTATTTAGACTAATGAAATCCACCATTTGCAAACTTGCTGAAGCTTTGCTTTATCATAGTTAATTATACAATGTGCTAAGTGACGCTCTCCACCCTGAAAGAGTCCAACATGCTTCCTAAGCTGAAGTCGGGTAACTGAAAAAGTCAAAGCCAAGTAAGTGTTCAGCTGGAGGCTTAGGAAGTGGCTGAGATGCAGCGGGCTGGCTGCCGGTATTTTGCTGTGGTCAGAGGGAGTCCTCTGGTAGTGCTGATCTGTGTGTGACTGCGGTCCCGGAGATGATTAAACAAGGCCATGTTTTGAAAGGCTGCAGAGGCCCTCCAAACATGGTCGACCGAAGCCAACACACAGAATCAGATGTCAGGACCAACTGTGAGATGTGAAGTGAAAGGAAGCTAGGGTTAAACTTGGCATGTACTCCCAAATGTATAGCTTTAATCAACATGAACTCGACTTTTTTTTGCCCTTTTTTCTATCTTGTCTGGAGCAATGCCACACTGTCTCTTTTGGTTTTCAGAGGAAAGGTGGGGATGAGTCTTGATGATACCTCCAGCAGCATTGAGAGATTTAGGTTTTTTATGTGCCGGTTCTGTTTTTTATATCATATTTCTCTTGTGGAGGCCTCTAGATTATCTGCTGCATGTGTAGAAATCCAAGTTGAAGATCGCCTAAAAAGTAAAAACGTTACAAACTTAACACATAATTTTTTTCCTCTAATGGTTACGAAATTTCTCCTCCTCTCCCAAATTAAGAGTTTCTATGATATAAAAATGTATCAACACTACTTAGAATTAGAGCACTCAAAAGTATAACAAAGTAAGGATATCAGTGAGAACAATAAAGTTAGCTCACCATCCCTGGGCCTTTGATATTTGTCAAGCATATTTTCTAAGCACCTTGCATCTTTTATATTATTTAATCCTCACAAAATGCTGTGGGGTAAGCCCTATCAATGAGTCACCCACAAGAAGAAAAAACACAGAGATGTAAGTGTTTTTAAGAAGTTTCTAAACCTGAGGTCAACAACTACAGTACCACTAGGGTAAGATTTGAACCCAATTCACTTGGCTCTAACACTCAAGATTTTGATGCGATCCTATAACAGTTTTTTAGTGTTCATCTTCTAGGAGATAATCCTGAATTTGGTTAAAAAGGATATTGACAGAGCTAGCTATAAGGTGCATCAATTAAGTTTTCTTCCTTCCAAATTATATAACGGGTACAACATTTACCATTTATGTTTAACGTATTGAAAAGGGAGTTTAAGGATTTTTTTTCACTTCTACCTAAGGCTTTGCATTTGAATAGACATGTAGGATCCAATTACTGGAGCTCCTGGTTCTCTTCTTCAAGGAGTCTGGATTCTGATCCCAAGTGAGCTATTGGCTCACTTTTCAACCCCTGGCAAGACCTTCTTACACCTCAATAATCCCAGCTGGAAAATTAGGTAAAAGAAAAACATGACCTCATTAAGAAACAGATGCTTCATCTGAGCAGTTCTTTCTTGAGTAAACAGATTACAGAGCTTTTTGTGATTTTTTTTGTAGGATGTGATGCTCTGTCCCCTTGTCCATTGGTCAGCTTAGGGTCAAGATACAAGGGTTTGGAATTCTGCTTAATTTTCAGACTAAAGTTTAGAAAAACAACCAGATTTCCTTCCTGAGGTTAGTATTATAAGTTAACCCTAGTTGTAGAGCAATACCTGAGCTGAATAAGAAATTGGACGAACCTTCCCCTTTGTCATAATGTGTCTTCACCTGGGGATACATTATCTCAGACTTTCTAACATCAGATTCATTTGTGAATTTAAGGAGGCCAGATGCTCTCTACGTCTATATCGTGAATATCAAAGATGAAATCTATTTAATGAAATGTTACTCATTTTGCCTTTAAAAAGATGATTATCATACCAGAGAAATTACCGGGTGACTAATTGTTTGCTATTTCTGAGATATCAGTATAATTCAGACTCTTACCCTATAGACTTTGCTTTGACATAATTTACCATGAAATTTATTTCCTTGTGTAAACCAGATAAGCTTTTTCCAGATCTTACTTTGTGTGATGGGCACTCATTAACAAGACTGTTGTATTTGTGACATGATTTAATGTCTATTAAGATAGATAAGTATTTTCTCCAAAAGCACTTGCAATCTACATCTTGATTTTTAATAATGATTTCAAAACACAAGATGCAGATCTGAAGTCTGCAGCACTTGGGAAAATATCGGATTACACAGTTGTGTTACTCTCTGAGTTTCCTTCTGACTTCTGTAATACCTTTCATGTTCTAATTTCATATATAAATACAAATCTCATTAACAAGTGCACTCACTACGCAAGGTTGTTTGTTCCTTAATTGCCTCAGGACTTGAGAGGAGAGGTTTCCAATTACATCAATCAAGAATTAAAGATGGACTGCAAAAGATCGCCTTGTAAACAAAACGACGACTTAATGTAGTTAAAGCAAAGGGACAGCTCTTCAATATTTTGCACATCTACTAATCACAAATACTAATACTTCTAAGTATTAATACTAATACTAATTCTTGCAAATGCAAATACTAATTCCTCCTTAAAGCGAGACTTTGGACCCTCTACTTGAAACTATGACAGTGAGTTACTGTCTTTTATCTACGATCTGATCTTATCTGCGTTGTCTCTTCTCAGTAGGGGTTTTACTCTAGGATGTTGGTTGAACTTATTCAGATCTCATCTTTTACCTTCAAAACTGCTTTGACTCCTCCTCACTCTTCTTTTTGTAAACGTTTATTTGCTTTGAGAGAGAGAAAGAGGAAGAGAAGGGGGAAAAGCAGGGGACAGGGGGAAAGGAGAGAGAGAATCTTGAGCAGGCTCCTCACTGTCAAGGTGGAGCATCACATGGGGCTCGATCTGAGGAACCCTGAGATCATAACCTGAGCCAAAATCAAGAGTCAGATGCTAAACCGACGGACTCTCCCACATGCCCTTCACTCTTCTTCTCTACGTGGACTTGAGAAAGAAATATCAGTCTTTCCAAGGGTAAGAATTGCCTTTCTCTGTGGGTCTCTTGATTCTATCACTCTGCCTCTTCCAAGGATTTCACTCCTCAGCTGACTCTGTATTGCTCTAAGTACTCATTGTAAAATGCATTTTGATAAAACAACACCTTAGTTTAGGGGTTGTAAACGTTTTCTCCAACAATTCTTTTGTTTTCTTCAGTTGCTGTCTTATTCTTGGGGACACATTTGTGCAAATCCCAGCTGTGCTAATCCTGCTGAAGGCTGCTTATCAGAGAAATGCTTCATCTCTGATCACATCTGCAATTTCAAACTTCCCTGTAGGTGACTGATGAACGTATTCTCCCTGGAAAAGGCAGATGTCCTAGGACAATCGTGACATCACGATCAATTCTAAGTAAACCTTTCACGACACCGACTCGAAATGTTCTATTGTCAGCTCCAACATTATACCTTAAGTTTTCTGGATTCTGGTTTTTTCTCTGTTAATAAGCATTTAGTATCAGAGTGTGTTGTCTCTAAGGTAGCATCCTTTTAAATTATCTTGCACTTTTATATGTATCTTGCCATTTGAGGGCTCAAAGATATTGGCAAACTTCAGGCTGACATTAGAGGTCTTAGCAGAATGATTGGAGGATCACACTTGAAAATACCACATCTTTTGCTGCTCTCAGCCTTTAGTATGGCTGTCACGTCTCCCCTGAAGAGCTTCCAAATATTCCTCGCATTGATCTTCCATTTTAATTCCTGTCCAGCTCCTGAGGGGAAGTCACATGGGTCCTGCTCACTGTGCCCTGGCTCCAGCTACTGGATCTGGCTGCTTTTCCTGTGGGTGCTTAAATGTTCTTCGCATTGGCCATGACTCCTATTGTCCTGGAGAGAGCATGCTTCTCCCAACCAGCTGACAGACTTTCTTCATGGAGAACAGAATATTCCTCCAAAGATTTTGTCTGTCAGTTGATCCTTAAGCAATCCATTCCTGACTCACTTTTGCAGATCTTGGAAAACTCACATCTTCTTTTAGCTCTTACTGAAGCGGCACTAGGATCTGTTCATGCTCAGAATGGCAATCTTTTCTGGCTGCCATATAAAAAATTCCTTATACGTATCTTTGGCAGCTGCTAAGTTACATTGATAAATTAGGAAATTGAGGGGACATAAAAGTCACAATATCATGCCAAGTCACCTGCCAAAAGATTTATAAAACTATACCAAAATATTTTCAAATAAACTTCTTTGCTTATATAATTGAAATCTTTAAAAATTATATACCTTGCTGTTCTGTATGAAAGAAAAATTGAGGTCCTCTGCAAGGCTTCTCAAAAGTACTTTGGTGTTTGCCACATGGTCTGTATTTTATTCTTTTATTTTAAGTTGTTATTTATTCACTTAGAGAGAGAGAGAGAAAAGAGGGAGAGAGGGAGAGAATACCATCCAGACTCCACACTGTCAGCACGGAGCCTGATGCAGGGCTCGAACTCATGAACTGTGAGAGCATAACCTGACCCAGAATCTGAAGTTGGACGCTTACTCCACTGAGCCACCTGGGTGCCCTAGCCTGTATTTTAATTCAAAAGTCTGAATTTTATCCTCCAAAATCACCTGATGCTGTATAAAAATTCATAGGGCAAATATTATTTAGATACATTTGGAGGAAAAGCCTATTGCTTTGTTAAATAAATATGAATATCTTCTATGAATTCTATTAAACAGAATGCGAAATTACATATTTTTCTAAAATCTAAAACCTGGACTCAGAGAAATGCTATGTGGCAGAGGTCACCCTAGGCCACTTTCACTCTCTCTCTTTCTATGCCGGGGGGGGGGGGGAACCCAAGTGTGAAATTTCTACACAAATCCCACTGTGTTAGCTGATAAAGATTCTCTGATGGAAACATTCAAGAAGCCCAGCGTGCCTTCTCAAGTGTGAGACTTACTAAGTAACTTTAAGCCATTTTGAGCAGGACAGGATGAAAGGTTCTGTTTTTTCTGAGCTGTGGGTTGCATGAAAGAACTCAAACTACCATCCAAAAATGCGACAGTTTCCCCCACCCCTGCCCGTCTTCTTTTGTGTGTTACTTGGGACGCACTTTAGACTCTGATGCACATTCCTGCTACTGAGGAAGTACAATGTGAGAGCAGGAGGAGGTTTCCACAGACAACTTGCTAGGCTGGTAAATGCTATTGAAGTAAATAACTGCATAAATGCCATAAAAATGTGGAGCTTGGGAAGGTCACTGAGCCCTAGCCACTTAATTTCAGCCACAGCAGCAAGCAGCTGCTTGGAGGACAATTTTGTTATGAGGTGTTGGTGATTTAACAAGTTGGCCAAAAGTAGTTGGAATGTGGAATGAAAGATTTCATCTCTGCTGGGTTTTACTGTTGCACACTGGCTTTTTTTTTTTTTTTTTTTTTTTTTTTTTTTGGCAGAGTGGCCAAAGTCCCTGCCTTTGGCATACAGGAACCCAATGCAGTAATCATTTTTCTATGGTATTTTATACACCCTCTTTTGATGCTTTGTGTATGATTCTATAAATCTTTACCCCCCCCCAAATTAGTAGAGTCTACTTGTCTACTTCTTTTTTTTATTTTTTAGTGTTTATTTATCATTGAGAGAGAGAGAGACAGAGCATGAACATGGGAGGGGCAGAGAGAGGGAGAGACATAGAATCCGAAGGAGGCTCCAGGGTCCGAGCTATCAGCACAGACCCCGATGCAGGGCTTGAACTCATGAACCACAAGATCATGACCTAAGCCATAGTCGGACGCTCAACTGACTGAGCCACCCAGGCGCCCCTACTTGTCTACTTCTTTACAGTCTCTACAAACTTCTTTCTTGGAATTTGTTCAAAAACAACATTTTAGATTTACTGGAGAATGTCATTGTATCCTTAGACTATGTGAAAATTAATCTTATATAATAAAAATAAACCGTATAAGAATGCGGTTAGGACACCGAGCTTGATAGACTGGAAATGACAGTGTGGGATTGCAGAGAGCATGTGTACTGAGCTGGGGCATAAACATCCACCTGGCTGAGTGATTTTGGACAATCACTTATGTTTCTAGGACTTGTTTTCTCTTTAAGCTCCAAAGTGCCATGATGGGGCATCTTGGTATTTAGACATTTCTTCAAAGGGTATATTTTCAAAATATGTCATTTATTTGGGGGCTTAGCAAACATGCAGCACTGTCTACATAAAGGAAATGAAAGGGTGAAAGCAAGCTTACCTTTGTTTGGAACCAGAAAGTTACTCATTTCACTTCTCTTTCTTTCCCCACCTAGTCATCTCTTGGATAGCTACCTACTAACTTGGCCAAGGAAATAAAAGTCACTGACATTAAAAAGCCATCTATTATGTGTTTTCAACTTGCAGAACATTGAATTAAATACAGAGGTTTCAAAAGTGGATGGAGGAGATGCTCTCTGATCTCATGGGACTCATGGTTGATCGAAGAAGATAGAAAATTAGACAAGTAATCAAAGTAATATGTAGTGAGGGCTCTGACATAATCCCACAGTTGCCTTGCAAATTCTAGATTCTAAATAAGGCCTATTTCTACATGTCATGGAGCATGTGTGATCCAGATGGATTATGGGACTATCTATTCCTTCATGTAATTTTTCAGTTTTCCTCTAAATGTTCACCAAAAGTGACTGTTCTGACTATTTGCAGCTTTAATTTCCCTGGGAGTCCAGTCTGTACATGAGAAGTCAGTTAAAATGAACTCATATACAGTTGGGGGTTGGGGAGGAACCAAGTGCTAGTATATTAGTCACGGCAAAGTAGAAATGCAAAATCACTCATGATCGGCACTCCATCTCTTCTCTCCCTTAGGACATCTACTTGGCCTCTCCCATGATGATTCCAAATTCTGTGAAGAGAACTTTGGTTCCACAGAAGATAAGCGCTTAATGTCTTCCATCCTAACCAGCATTGATGCATCCAAGCCCTGGTCCAAGTGCACATCAGCCACCATCACAGAATTCCTGGATGATGGCCATGGTATGTGTTATTCAAGACAACATGGGCTCAGAAACAAAACCTAGGGGGGATTATTACCAGTGTTACTTTATTACATCCTCCTGAAGACCACCATGCCCTCTAAGACAGCGATTGTTTAGGTAGGGACAGAAAAGGACCAAAGGGACTGTCTCTTGTTGTATAATGCCAACGTCCTTGGTGGCATTGTAGCTATGGTATTTTTGCTTTGGAATTGAAAAGTTCAAAAGAGAAACAGTGTGGGAGACCACACAGAATGCCTGGCCAGTGCCCTGAAAGCCTGGCTTCTATTCCATCTTTCACCACTAGCTTCCTTTGAGAATATTGGCAGACATCTTGTTTCCCTACTATTAATATGACTCTCAGAATTATTTGTTACATGCCTATTATAGGGGTGTGGTTAAAACGTAGGTGACAATTCTGTCGGATCCTCTTTACAGCAACAGAAAGCCAGGTAAGGAAGCTCTTTAGATTTGCATTCACTGGAAGAATCTGGTTTCATTCTGACAGCAGATTCTCCTGGCAGTAGAATGAAAACTACAGAAAAGAGCGAGAAAATCAATCTTAATGGCTAGAAAACACTTTAAGAACTTCAAAAGAAGATCTTTGTTTTTATCCATTAGACAGTTCAAGAGCATAGCATACTTTATTAAATTCTGTAAATCTAGAATTAGTCTTGTAAATTATATAAAAATACCCAGGAAGTCACAGCTTTTAGAAATAATAAATTCTGACCTTTAAGTAGTTTTTGAAATATGCTGTTGCTAATTTCTTAGCATCCTTTCTTATTTCCTTTATTTTATTTTTTTCCATTCTTTATTATTTTAAAGGACTAGAAGCACAAGAGGATAGATGCATTGGAGTTGAAGTAGTTGACTTCCAGAGACCATGTGGTTCAAGTTTCTTAGGTTATAGAAATGGACATAGTCTCATTCCTGTCTTTCCTTTTAAAATGTGTCTCTCTCCAAAACTGGTGGTTGAACTGAATATGACAGAAAGTTTTGATCATAACTGTCCATAAAATTAGCTCACAATATATAGTTCAGAATTAGCTAAAGAGTTCCTGTGATAGTTGTTTTTCTGGGTTCCGCTAAGCTTATGGCCTAATGTTTCATAATATCTTAGTGAGTTAGCCATCATGAATGTTGGTGAAGTAACGTCCAAACAACTGATGAATTCTTCAGACACAAAGGAATTCTGCTACGAAGTCGTTTGGTATCTTGGAGGCAAAATCTGTTCATTAACTTTGTTTTGCTATGTTAGTGGTGAACCGATAATACCTTAGCTACTTTAAACTTTTTAAAATATACTATTGCTGAAAACAACCCAAGCCTCGCCTGGTTTAAAATTCCCCTCAATAGAAACTGCTCTTTGCTCACTGGATGGACATCCCAATATCTCAGAGATTTAGGGAAAAATACCAAGAATCCATGTGTTAGGCTTTTCCTTAAGGCTAATAATAAGAGCATTTTTTTGTATAGCTCAGTTTACAATGCTGACTTAAAGCTGTAACGAGCTGCAATTGAATGCTTACCTAATTAATCTACCTGTCCACATTGAGCAACTGAATATCTAATAAAGTCTTTCTTGGGTGGAACATTAGTCTCCACTCTTAATATTGCTGCTTGCTTTTTTCCCCCAGGTTTTCTGAAAATGAGATAGCGATAATATTTTATTTCAGAATCACACATTACACATTCCAAAAGTTTGAGCTCAACTTTGAAATCCTAAATGAATGGATTTAGTTGCTAAGGCAGCAAATACTTATGGCTAAAATGGAGCCTTTTTTATTTTCCTTGCAAGTATTAGGTCAGCTAATTACAATGCTGTGCAGAATTGTGTTCCTATTGCCATAATTTTGGGATGAGTCGTTGATTTCATGTTTGTGGAATTCATGATCTTACTTTCTGTGCAGTAAATATGCTTTCCGTATTGTCTTCATTTTTAAACATCATTTCTGTATTTAAAAGGGTCCACGCTCAGATTTTTAAAACGTTTGCAACAAATTTACATAGCTTGCACACGTCTCTATGCCCATTCCAGATATCTTCATGGTAGATAGCAACCAAGAGCATACTTTTAGTAGATGTGGATCTTATCACTTGCATTGATAAAATCTTATCTGAATTCCCACTCACATGTTAATATATTGACTAAATTACCAAATTTTTGGAACAGCAAGTTTTCATAACCTGCTTTTAAGTTCATTCATTTCATGAAGCTTAGAGTCTCTTACTTTTGAATATATGGGTTAGGTAGTCTTGTGTTGTGAATAGGACACACACACACACACACACACACACACAAAAGGACACACACACTGATTTTATCAGGAGCCTGTATTGAATAAAGTCATTTGAGAATATGGAGAGCCAAAGAAAGTAGGGTACCATTGCAAAGCTCAGTCACGCTCATTTCAAAACAGCACACACAGATACTGAAACAACGGAATCGTGTGCTGTCATTCATTTAAGTGGAAACTCAAATAATTTAATAACTTACATTGCCACCAAAAAACCTAGTTAAGTCAGTTTCAGTGAAAGTGCTGTGATAGGAACTGAGAAGCCTGATTTCAAGATGGTTGAGACTCCGACATTTCAACTTCAGAGCTTAGGAGAAAACCAGAGAGAGTGTCAGGCCTAGAGGAAAGAAAAACAAACAAACAAACAAACATCTTTCTTAGGAGGCTAGACTGATACCAAGAAACCATATCGTAAAGTCCTTTCACTTTGCTTATAGGAAGTGACTCAAACTTCCGTGCAAAGCCCATTCATTCATAGTTAATAGCAATGACTCTGCTACTTTTCTGTACTACTTTCCTAGGCCACCCAGAGTTTTAAGTGTGATGGAATAGTCATGGCAGGGCCGGGAGCCAGGGAGACTTCCAACAGGTAAACTGAGAGCAAGAAGGAATATAATTTGACAATAAGGAAAAAACCAGAAACCCTGTAAAATGTAGCCCCAAAACATTAAAAGCTCAGAGGTCTGGTACCTTTTGCCAAAAGGTCAAAAATGGTATCACACCATCATGATCACAGAAAGTACCTCTATATTTCTGCATGCGCAGAAAAAAGGAAGATTAAATTGAGTAACTTGTGACACTACTATAAAGGTAGCAAAGTTGGGGTGCCTGGGTGGCTCAGTCGGTTAAGCGTCCGACTTTGGCTCAGGTCATGATCTCGTGGTTCGTGGGTTCGAGCCCCATGTCAGCTGTCAGCACAGAGCCTGGAGCCTGCTTCAGATTCTGTGTCTCCCTCTCTCTCTGACCCTCCCCTGCTCACGCTGTCTCTTTCTCTTTCCCTCTCTCTCTCAAAAATAAATAAAGCATTAAAAAAGTTAAAAGATATGTTCATAAAGGCAGCAAAACCAAGGAGACACTTTCTCAAAATTTATACAATTTTTAGATGGTACCTAAAGTGTTCCTTATCTGGAAAATCTATTCATGGATAATAGCTCATCTGTCTCCCTCCCACCAGTGCTAGAGAAAGTAGGTCTTAAAGCACAATTAAATGCACATCATTTGATCTGTTTTTAAAATTATTAGCCATAAGTAGCTGGACATTTGTAGCACTCTCCCACTGCCAAATTTAAATTCATTAATAC
Source organism: Suricata suricatta (assembly GCF_006229205.1). NCBI lineage: Eukaryota > Metazoa > Chordata > Mammalia > Carnivora > Herpestidae > Suricata > Suricata suricatta. The sequence continues at coordinate 19,010,220 of NC_043704.1, forward strand.
TGAGTGTTTCCTGATTTAGTTCCAACAAGGAGTATGTAGCAATTAGGTTAAGGTTGAAAAGTCAACGCTAAAAAACTGTGCCTGCAGATTTGGGATTCAGAAAAGGCGGAGCCACGCCTCACAGAAACTCCCCCATCCACCTCGCCAAGATACTTGTAGACGTTCTGCTGTGTTTATACAACTTAGCTCTATGCAAGCTGGCGAGGACTGCGGTCCTCAAAAATAAAGGTAAGCGCTGGCAGAGAAATTGTGCAGTGAAAGCAGGTTATTGAATTTCCTTTCTCAAATGCTAATAACCTCAAAGCCAAAAAAGATAACTGTGTCTACTATATCCTGCAGTCCACGGTGCCAGGTGCTGGGAAAGGCCACCTCCCAAACAGACACAGCAGAAGAGCGCCCTTGACACAGGCGGCTTAAGGAAAATCTAGAGACAGCTTTGAAACAGTAACATGTGACACGCTTAAAGAGCTCAGTTTATAGCCATCTACTAAGCACAGGACTTTGGAGACAAAATGGTATTAGAAAACCAGTTCACTGAATCCAGTGTAGACTAGCAAGCCAATAATAAGATCTTAGCATTCACTTTTCAAGGCAGTCCTCATAAACTCCAGGCCCATCATGACAGTATCTCGATTTTCACAATAAATGTGCTCTTTTTTTTAATGTTTTATTTATTTTTGAGACAGAGAGAGACAGAGCATGAGAGGGAGAGAGGCAGAGAGAGAAAGGGAGACACAAAATCTGAAGACAGGGTCCAGCTCAGAGCCTGACACGGGGTTCAAACCCACAAACCGTGAGATCATGACCTGAGCCAAAATCAGAGGCTTTACCAACTGAGCCACCCAGGTGCCCCTAAATGTATTCTTTAAAAAGAGACTGCAAATAAGAACATATGTAAAGGACGTGGTGTGACTGGTATTTTTTAAAAAAGCTATGCTTCATCCTATAACAAGGAGACTTTTTAATCTAATTTCCTTGGTGTTACATATGCTAAACAGTGCACTTCCAGCTTGTGACAGTTTCACAAACAAGCCCCTCTAATTGTTTTTAGTCAGCAACAATGGTCTGTGCGTTGTCATGGTCCTCAAGGTGTCTCTGTCACCTGACCCATAATGCATCAGTTTCCCTTCTGATGATAGCCATTCAAATAAAGACCTAAAAGAACTTTGAGTTGCTAGGGAGATACACTTGCAAGTAAAAGAAGACAGTTTGTAGTGGACAAGTTTCACTGGGAGTATTAATTGATTTCTGATAGGCCATAGATATTCGGGCTGATGCTTTATTTCATGCCTGTGTTATTGGAAAGGAAGAGAAGACAGAAAAATAACCATCATGCTAAAAACAGAGAAGAAAATATGAAAAGAATACAGAACCACCAATTTTGATCTGATAATTTTAATTAGTCACTAAAGTGAAGGACAAACAGTGCTGGACATCAGATATAAAAAAGCCAAAGATCTCCCTGCTCCATTTCCTGGAGGCATGGTCCACCTTATATCACCCTTAACATTCTCTGTGGCCATGGAGAGACTACCACTGCCTTTCCTTTAATAGCTCATCATGAATCTCTGCCTTTTACTTGTTTAATTTTTCACCTTTAACCATTGAGCTGAACACAGATGGTAAAAACGAATGTGCAATATGGGCACATTTCTATCACCTTTCTTTAGAAACTATCCATTTCTTATATAGATAAAGTGTGAAGAAAAGGGAAAAAAGGAAGCTGGGAGGAAAGGAAAAAACAACTTGGCAATTTGTGAAAGAGAACAAGCAGGCAAAGAGGTCGAGAATAAAAGTCAAACAGGTTAAGAAAAGTCAACAGTAGGGGCACCTGGGTGGGTCAGTTGGTTAAATGTCTGACTTCAGCTCAGGTCATGATCTCACGGTTCAGGAGTTCGAGCCCCGCTCAGACTCTGTGCTGACCGCTCTGAGCCTGGAGTCTGCTTCGGATTCTGTGTCTCCTCTGTCTCTGCCCCTTCCCGCTCATTCTCTCTCTCTCTCTCTCTCTCTCTCTCCCTCTCTCTCTCTCAAAAATAAATAAACATTAAAAAAAAAAAAAAGACAGGACGCCTGGGTAGCTCAGTTGGTTGAGCATCCAACCTCCGCTCAGGTCATGATCAGGTCATGATCTCGTGGTTCATTGGTTGAAGCCCAGCATCGGGCTCTATGCTAACAGCTAGCTCAGAGCCTGGAGCCTATCTTCGGATTCTGTGTCTCCCTCTCCCGCTGACCCATCCCTGCTCACACATTCTCTCTCTTTCTCTTTCAAAAATAAGCATTAAAAATTAAAATAAATAAATAAATAAATAAATATTTTATAAAAGGGCAAGTCAACAGTAGATTGGCTACTTCTAGAGGTCAATGCAAATGATACTGAAAGATTGACAGATTTCCTCTTTCGCTCTTCCCCCACACTGTATACATTTTTAGAAAAATGGACAATGTATATCCTATCTACTACAACTTAGGTTATAAATATTTTATATCATACAATTCAGAATCAAGCTCTAGATTGACTTCCCCTTTATTGTTGCTGTCTAGCACAACAATGGAAAGCATTCCATTTGGTTGAGGTGTCTGTACGTATTTTATATTGCCAAGGACATAAGCATACAGATGAAATTGATAGACTATTTTTCAGGCTAACTAGAAACTAGTGGAGCATCAAATCGTGTTGAGAACATTGGAATAATTAATGGCAATTCTGAAATAAATAATTTTATTTTAAGCAAGAAGTCATCCTCGTGTGACCTCTAGAGGAAAACCATAGAAAAGAGATACCATATTTTTTTTTTACTTTTTACTTATTTTTGAGACAGAGAGAGACAGAGCGTGAGTAAAGGAGGGGCAGAGAGAGAGAGAAGGAGACACAGAACCCAAAGCAGGCTCCAGACTCTGAGCTGTCAGCACAGAGCCCGACACAGGACTTGAACTCATGAACCGTGAGACCATGACCCGAGCCGATGTTGGACACTTACCTGACAGAGCCACTCAGGTGTCCCTGAGATACTGCATTTTTAATAACAAAACAAATGTGTTGCTCATTTTTAAAACTTATGCTTTGGATGTGAAACTAATGTAGCATCATGTGTCAACTATTTTCAAAACAAAACTTAACACTTTGGTATTAAGCTTTTTAAAGAGATGCCACATCCAAAAGTCTCCTTGTTGTAAGCTGATTTCAAATGGAATTATATGTTTATTTTTGCTCATTGTCTCCTAGTGAGGTAGAAAGATGTCCTTTGACTGCAAGCCCACATAGAGGCAGTGAGTTATTTTGGCTCCAGACAAACAAGGTGGACCTATGCCATGTGTACCCACACACGTTCAAGGCTTCGCAGTCTAATCCTTAATTACGCAGTCTTACAGTTCTGTGCTTTTTAGTAAAATAAAAAAGTTTCTTAAAGCAGCACTTTTGAAGAACTGGAAAGCATTCTTGCTGTCTCAGACATTTGTTGACAGTCTTGTAACATCAGCGATCTGTCAAGCCTTCCCTGGTTTATACAATGTTCTCTTTTCATGTAGCGATGAAGATACCGCTTTTCATAGAATTCTCAGTGCTTACCGTCTTCCAAACAAAGCTTAGTGAGGTTTTACTATCATTCTTTCCTATTGACTTGATGTTGATGTTTTTCTTTTAACTCGATGTTTTTCTCCCAAAGTTCTCTTTGGCTGGATACTTCTTTTTAATGCTTTTTCTGGCTTGCCTTCAGAAACTTTACCTCTTCAAACGTTCTGGCTCAGAAATTAAATAGGAACTCTGCTCTTTATTCATTTTCATATAATGCTTCCATCAGATGGATGAATTCTAAAGTATTCACTTTGAAGAAACTTGAACGAAGTTGTGAAAACATTTGCAGCATACTTAAAATGTGCTGACTATTCCATTTCTCAGTGGAAAGTAGGATTGAAATGTGATTTTCTTTTGTTAAGTGGAAAGAATGACTTGAATGTATCTAAAATTGCTAGATATGTTGCACATCATGTCAACTGTCATTGTTTTGTAATGTTCTGGTCACCCTTTATATTTCTTTAGTTAATTTTACCCTTACTATATCACATTGAAAAGAGAAACATTTTACAGAGCTTGAAAATCAGGGAAAGCTTAATTTACTTGGTCAAGAATACTCAGCCACTTTATGTTTTGCCAGAATTAGACTTTAGATCGGTGTTTCTACCATTCAGCACAGTGTCCACCAGTTAAAAGATCCCTCCACGTGCCTGCCTGATTAGCAATAAAAGCGACCATTCTGTCCATGTGCTAAGCAGAGGCGAGAAAGAATATGGTGAGGAAGGCAGGTTTTGAGCATAAAATCCTAATAGACATGGAGGTGTAGAATTAGGTCAGTGACCTATTTTTTCATTTCCCAGTTTCCTTATCTATAAAATAAAGAAAATATTAGAATTTACATCAAAGAGTTCTTGTGAGGATTAAGTAAGCAAGTACATGTAAAGAAGTGAGGGGAGTACCTGGGTGCCTTGGTAGTCTAAGCATCCGACTTTGGCTCAAGTCATGATCTCATGGTCCATGGGTTTGAGCCCCGTGTCAGTCAGCTCAGAGCCAGGAGCCTGCTTCAGATTCTGTGTCTCACTCTTCTCTCCACCCCTCCCCTGCTCATGCTCTCTCTCTCTCTCTCTCTCTCTCTCTCCCTCTCTCTTTCTCTCTCTCTCTCTCTCTCTCTCTCTCTCTCTCTCTCTCTCTCTCTCTCAAATAAATAAACCTTAAAGATTTTTTTAAAAAGAATACTAGTGTAAATGTTATGTTTAGTACTATTGATAATCATCAAGAAAATCCTAAAACCAACTCAACAAAAATATGCAGAAACTGATGGGTCATATGCAAACTTCTGTATGCCCAGAGGAAATCCATGGTACTAACTCACTGAGCAGGAATACTTAAGTGAGCCTTTTGAGAGGAGGAGAGACATGTATCAGCTCATGAATTCACATCACCTACATGTGTGCCCACTTCTATTGATCTCCCAATGTCACTCCTTTTTACTCCTCATATTACTATGTAAGGAGAGTGCCAGATTATCTGTGTGACACACCTCAAGCACCCTACAACTACTAGCTGAATTAAAGAATAGACCCAAATGGGAGACAAGAAGAGTGAAAAGATGGACCTTGTCCCACATTTTCAATGATTATGTCTTTTCTTTGCCCACTACTGTGACTTTTTCTGTCACTCGTGAATGCTCTGTCATTAAAATTCATATAAGTCTTGAGGCAGTACTTCATTCCTTTTATTTTCTTCACTTTATTGGGAGACCAGAGGGTGTAGATCTGGGTCATTTTTGTGTTTTCCCAATATCTGGTATGTCTGTTAGAGCATTGTAGGTGCTGACCAAATGCTTATTGATATAGGAATGAATGAGGTCTCTCCTTGTAATTATTTATGGAGTTAATGGAGAGAGACTTGGATGGGCACATGAGGAAGAGATAAGCTGAAAGCGGAGAAGGGTATAAAGAGAGTTCATGGACAAACTCTGCTTCTCAGCATTATAAATGCTTAGTTATTATTACTGCTTTTGTTGTTGTTATTGTTGTTGTTAGGTGCATTATCTTATGTCCTCCAGGTCCTTCCAGATTTCCTCTAGTCCCTCAGCACAGCGGCTATTTTTACAAAATAATTTTATTTGCTCATACCACAGTCATCATTATAGATGCCCCAGAGCACATAGTCCATGAGACTCCGGGAGGGGGTTGGTGAATGCAGAGAGGTGCCCACGTCTATCCCCTTGTGGAGCCCCTTCTCCGGGGCATCAGCCTGCAGAAGCGGTGGTGGGTTATGCTCCCACCCCAGCTGGAGCATTGCATTTTTGGATCCATGAATTTCGTACTTAAAAGCCTAAACACAGAGCAGTAGTCAATCTCGGTTATCCTTTCAGGTAACTGTTTGCTAGATCTCCCACGCAAGCAGATACTGGGCCCTGAAGAACTCCCCGGACAGACGTATGATGCCACCCAGCAGTGCAACCTGACATTTGGGCCTGAGTACTCGGTGTGTCCTGGCATGGACGTGTGCGCTCGCCTGTGGTGCGCCGTGGTGCGCCAGGGCCAGATGGTGTGTCTGACCAAGAAGCTGCCAGCCGTGGAAGGGACACCATGTGGGAAAGGGAGGATCTGCCTGCAGGGCAAGTGTGTGGACAAGACCAAGAAAAAGTATTATTCAGTAAGTGATTTTGTCACGCAATGCCTGGAGACGCAGGATCCGAAGTACATTCCTGCGACATGTGTGGGTACCATCACCAGAAGGCTTTATTTCCTGGTTAAAATACTTTTCCTGGAAAGGCCCAAGCAGAGCGTTGGCTCACTGTCCAAGTCCCAAGGAGACGTCAAGGTTGTCACACAACCATGCGTTCTCAGAGACCCTGACAGCAGCCGAAGTTCTTCACCCGCTCTCTTCAGCAAAGGAGTTTATAACATTCTTCCCTTTCATCTTCCTGCTGCAGTTGCCAGAGTAGTAGACCTAGGGCGTCAGGATAGAGCTAATCATTCCCTGTGGTGTAGTTACATGTATTGTGAGTGCATGTGGTGTGGGTGCACGGGGTGTGGGTGCACTGGGGGTGAATGAACTTGGTGTGGATGCACGGGGTGTGGGTGCACGTGGTGTGGGTGCACGAGGTGTGGGTGCACGGGGTGTAAGTGCATGTGGTTCAGGTGCACGGGGTGTGGGTGCATGTGGTGTGAGTGCACGGGGTGTGGGTGCACGGGGGGGTGAATGAACTTGATGTGGATGCATGGGGTGTGAGTGCACAGGGTGTGGGTGCACAGGGTGTGGGTGCACGGGGGTGAATGGACTTGGTGTGAGTGCATGGGGTGTGAGTGCACAGGGTGTGAGTGCACGGGGTGTGTGTGCACGGGGTGTGAGTGCAGGGGGGATGGGTGCACAGGAGGTGAATGCACAGGGTGTGGGTACATGGGGTGTGAGTGCACATGGTGTGGGTGCACGGGTTGTGGCTGCACGGGGTGTAGGTGCATGCGGTGCAGGTGCACGGGGTGTGGGTGCACATGGTATGGGTGCACGAAGTGTGGGTGCTTGGGGGGGTGAATGAATGTGGTGTGGGTGCACAGGGTGTGGGTACATGGGGTGTGAGTGCCTGTGGTGTGGATGCACGGGGTGTGAGTGCATGTGGTATGAGTCCATGGGGTGTGGGGGCACTTCAGTATCTGTCATATTTCGTCTCGACAGAGAAAGACCCTAGTCTCATCAAGAACTAAGCTAAACTCACGTCCAATACGTTTATCCCTGCAACAGGGGTCTGCTTCAGATGGGATGCAGAACATAGGTACTAAAGATGGAGAAACGTGTAAATACAATCAGCCCTGCCGGGCATCACGCAAAACCCTCAGCACCATATATTTTGTTAACGATGCAGAATCAGAGTTGACAAAAAGTTAGCTATAAGTCAGTGGTTACTAAGAGAAGTATCAGAAGGCCCAGAGAAACTAGGAGTGAACCTTGCAGTGTGGTTCAATACTGACAGTGAAACATTCAGATCCTAGTGCCACGGGACCGCAGGGAGCAGAAAAGATGGATTGCCTAGAATTGGAAATTCATTGCAGTTCCAGAACATCCAATATCTGTGACCATGTTCAATCCAGTGAAAATGTGTACCTGGGATGGGGTTTTCCCTAGGTCATCGAACGCAAGTGATTTCCGAATGTCCATTTTGAGTGTTGTTCTGCTTTCTGAGTTTAAAATGTCTTCTATTTTCTATTTCAGACATCAAGCCACGGCAACTGGGGATCTTGGGGGCCCTGGGGCCAGTGTTCTCGCTCCTGTGGGGGAGGAGTACAGTTTGCCTATCGCCATTGCAATAACCCCGCCCCCAGGAACAGTGGTCGCTACTGCACCGGGAAGAGGGCCATCTACCGCTCCTGCAGCGTCACACCCTGCCCACCCAACGGTAAGCTGCTCCCTAGTGTCAGCAGCCGCCATGCCCCACTTGTCATCTGTTTTCTAGAAGTAATAAATCAGGCTGGAGAAGTAGACTATTCCTCTTGTCTTTCACAGTTCCACCAGTGTGCAAATCAATAACGGACGCATGAGTGATTTTTAAACTGGGGTAAAAACAATTCTTGGCCCCTGGGTGGCTCAGTCGGTTAAACGGCTGACTTCGGCTCAGGTCATGATCTCGTGCTTTGTGGGTTCGAGCCCCACATCAGGCTCTGGGGTGACAGCTTGGAGCCTGGAACCTGCTTCAGATTCTGTGTCTACCTCTCTCTCTGCCCTCCCCTGCTCATGCTCTATCTCTCTATCTCTCAAAATAAATAAATGTTAAAAAATAAAGACATAAAAATAAAAGCAATTTGATATTCAGAGTGTAGGAAGAAAATAAGGGTTGTTTTCAACGCCCTGTATGAGTAGAATCCTTCAACACTTGTGTGTAAAGGGGTCCTGCATGAAAAAAGTTTGCATCTTCTTAAAATTGTGTCAAAGCACAAGATTATGACTAAGGGTCAGAATGGATAAAGTAATAACATGACCTGTTTGTTTTTTAGGGAAATCTTTTCGCCATGAACAGTGTGAGGCCAAAAATGGATATCAGTCTGACGCAAAAGGGGTCAAGACCTTTGTGGAATGGGTTCCCAAGTACGCAGGCGTCCTGCTGGGGGATGTGTGCAAACTGACCTGCAGGGCTAAGGGCACTGGCTACTACGTGGTGTTTTCTCCAAAGGTAACTGCCCACCACCTGTCCAGAAACAGGAGAGCCTCGCTGGAGGTTATCTGATAGAGTAAAGCTTCGACCAACCAAATACAGTCGTTCTTCTGGGGGTGGCTAGATTTTGGAGGGTTTTCTTTTCATTTTTCTAAGGTCTATATTTTCACACCTTCTACAGAGAACCCAAATTAGTCTGTAGAAACAAAACAAGGGCTTGTTTTAAAAGCTATTTTTACAAAGTGTAAAAAGTGCACAAAGTGTAGCTCTGTCAGGGAAGGTGAGGTGTGACCTTTACTTCAAATTAACCTTGGAAAACAACTAGAACTTCCTAGGCATGTTTGTATGGGGAACTGAAAGCAAGAAAGCTTTCTGTTTTTCCATCATTTAATTAAGAATTACTTTGGTGATTCATGAAGATAGGTTTCAAGATCATCACACCTGACCCAGTCTTTAAATGTTTTTTTAACATCTATTTATTTTTGAGAGAGAAACATAGGCAGAGCACTTGGGGGAGGGGCAGAGAGAGAGGGAGACAGACTCTGAAGCAGGCTCCAGGCTCCGAGCTGTCAGCACAGAGCCTGATGCAGGGCTTGAACTCACAAACCATGAGATCATGACCTGAGCCGGAGTCAGACACTCAGCCGACTGAGCCACTCAGGCCTCCCGTGACCCAGACTTTTACATGTCTTACACCCATAATATGAATTCATGTCCCTATAGGTCTAAATGTTATAATATATGTGTATGAAACTATTCCTTATTTTTCCCAGGATAGCATTTTATAAGTTACTAACAGTTTTATTTTTCACACAATAGTATGAAGCAATTAAAAATACTATTTATCAAACTTGTCAACAGGTGCTCCATTTACAACTACCTCTGACATTGGCTTTCAGATATGTGACATATTACTGACGGATAAGTTAATGTCTAACTTAAGTCATTTCTTAAATACCTTCTCTTTTTAGTGTAAAATAATACATTTTTATTTAAAAATATGACAAAACAATAAAAGCAAAAACATCACCTGGAAATGCCACCATTTGGAGAAATGTGAGTCTGAAGTATACCCCACTTCAATTTGCACACATACGCACACTCACACACTCACACACATATGAAAAGAGTAGTAGATACCCAAATACAAAATACAAGTTTATTTATATGTATGGCTACACTTGTTATTTATATATATACTCACATGCACAAACAGCAGAGTGCATATACATACTATTTTATAATGAGCTTTTTAAATATATACTGATTTACTGATTCTTTTACTCAAAATATATATTCAGTGTCTTTCAGGAAATGGTTTGCTCTGACTTCCCAGACTCCATTTCTACACTAATATGTTTGTCTCTATTTCAGCATCTGACAGTCCAACACATGATAGCGCACTCTTTCCAACCACAACAAGGTTTTGAATGTCAAGTATAGATTTTCAAATATAGTAACAAATATGCCACCAAGAAGGATCTCTGGCACCTTGAGCTCCACAGTTTTCTGCTCCCCTCACAAGGGACATGTCCCACATGCAAAGTGAAACGATTATTTCTAGCAATATAGAAAAGCAAGACAATACCTTGGGAACATCTTAGGTAGACAGGAAGGGAGATGAGGACTTTGGGTCTCCTGGTGTATTTGGAACTAAGCTCAAGAGAGAAAGTGCCTAACCGAGATTTATCTCAGATCTTCCTTCTGCCAATATGTCAAGGATTTTTCGTTTAGATACTCCTGGGGGCTATGCTTTTTCGGTTGTTTATGTTTCAATGTACTATCCCGATGAGACTCAAAACTCAATGGCTTAGAACTTGCTCTTTTACTGTGGAAACCAAGTACACATGCACAAATCTTTTGCGCTGCTAATGTAAGTCTCACTATTCAGGTGACGGATGGGACCGAATGCAGGCCATACAGTAACTCCGTGTGCGTCCGGGGGAAATGTGTCCGGACTGGCTGTGATGGCATCATCGGCTCCAAGCTGCAGTATGACAAGTGCGCAGTGTGCGGGGGAGACAACTCCAGTTGCACCAAGGTGGTCGGGACCTTCAATAAAAAAAGGTGAGGGGTAGAATGCTTGCCCTTATGTGACTAGAACACAGCTTGAGACTTAAGAAACTGAAAACTTAACTCTTGTTACATCATGAGCCGTCTATGGAGGGGTCCAGAACGGCTCTAGTAACATATCCTATGCATGAGAACCGGTGACGGGAGATGAGAAAACTCTGGTAGCAGAGCAGAAGCTCCTGGCGCCTCTGGAAGCAAATAAACTGCAATGGCTCTGAGGTCAAGGTCTTGCAGAGTAGGAAAACTGTGAAGGAAAAATCCAGCGTCCCCGCTAGCATCTCACTAATAACAGATCACTAGCTGTATCTATTATTTCTGAAACATAATTTAGGGAAGGATGGCCAGGTTCCATCATAATTATTTTGTTTTACAAATGATTTTTCATTAAATTGTATTTTTCTTGAGAAGATCTTTAAGTCAATTGCAGTGATGGAGACAATCCCATTTATAGTGACCTCTCCTGGTTTAAGTCTTTTTATAGAGAAATATATACAGTAACGTATGCTTCTTGTTATGGTCCTGGATCATGCTTTTGTTTTAAATATGTAAATTTATAAAGTATCCAATATTTGGGGACATGAGTGGCTTCCCTTCAGGGCATGATAGGGTTCATGGGTTCAAGTCCCATATTGGACTCCATGCTGATGGTGCAGAGCCTCCTTGGGATTCTCTGTCTCCCTCTCGGTCTCTACACCTCCCCTGCTCCCTCTACCTCTATCAAAATAAGTGAATAAGCTTAAAAAATAATAAAAATAATGTACCCAATTTTTGGCATGAAATATTTTGGTATCAGCTAGGAAGGGGGAGCCGGCTAAAGAGTCTGAGGGAATACAGGATTGTCTTTCCCCCTTGGCAACCACCTTTAAGCTAAGCAATGTTGGTCCAGTACACCTGTATTCATGATGTGTGCACTATATTGTCTTTACTGGAGGTAATATGCAAACCAGAGTAACAGTAAGAATTTATTAAAGCAACCACGTCATGTTATTGTGAACAACTGGAAATTATCTTTGACATAATTTAAAAAATTATTTGGCTAAATAATCTATTGTAAGTTAAAATATGCATTACTAATCTTATTTGCTAGCAATTCATCGGACTGTATTGAGCCATCTCTGTAGAAGACCCTGCACGTCAATTACATACCACATTTTTATTCATTAAAAAATTTTTTTAAATTATTTTTGAGAGAGAGAGAGAGAGAGAGAGACAGAATGAGCAGGGGAGGGACTGATAGGGAGATACAGAATCTGAAGCAGGCTCCAGGCTCTGAGCTGTCAGCACAGATCCCAATGCGGGGCTCGAACCCACGAACCTTGAGATCATGGCCTGAGCCAAAGCCAGACGCTTAACCGACTGAGCACCCGGGCGCCCCTCATACCACATTTTTATATATTGCAAAGGTGCAAGACCCCTTACAACAAATGAGTCTACCTTTTTGTTTTACAAATGAGGCACCCGGGACTCTGAAAGTTTAGGGCTTATCTAATTTTGCACGGTTCTTCAATGCTAAAATAAAGGCTGTACCTTAGGTCATAATATGAAAAGCCTATTTTTTTTAAAAAAAAGAAGAAGAAGGAAAGGGAAGACATTCAGGAATCAAATAAGAAATAAAATACCTTATGTACTATAGGCTATGTATTCTTCCTACATAAACTTATAAGCCACTTTTTTAAGTACTAAATTTAGCATTTTGTTTCTGTATTGACACCCAATATCTGCATATTTGTTGTCACATGAAAAGATGAAGAAATTCATGGTAGTGACAAGTGGTGGGGAACATAGTAGCTTGCCAGTTGATTTAACCAAGATTGTATTGCATGATACAAATGACCTGTTTAACTCTTCCAAATAAATTACCTCGGCCAAGTGTGATGTAGGGGAAAGGACATTGATCTTGAAACTGAAACCTTGGCAGAGAAGCTCTGACTCAGTAGATGACAAAGATGGTGTGATCTTTCAAGAGTCACTTCTTTTTTTTTTCTCTCTCAGAATTCTTCTTTAATGTTTACTTATTTTTGAGAGAGACAAAAAGAGAGAGGGAGAGAGAGAGAAAGCACGAGCTGGGAAGAGGAAGGAGAGAGGGAGACACAAAATCTGAAGCAGGTGCCAGGTTCTGAGCTGTCAGCCCAGACCCCGATGCGGGGCTCAAACTCACAATCATTGAGACCATGACCTGAGCCCAAGTTGGACGCTTAACCGCCTCAGCCACCCAGGTGCCCCGATGATCAGAATTCTTGAGAGTAGAATGGACTTAATAGTAATTATCTTGCAAGTTAATATTGTGAGCATCAGATGAGATCATGCATATTAAAATATTTCAGCAAGCTCAGACCTCTTCGCAAATATGACCCTAATCTTAATTCACTCCTTACTCAATGTTCTTTATCTCAGTAAGTGGCAGCTCAGTCCTCCTTTGTACCAGGAGACTGGTAGTCAGGTACTCTCAGTGCCAGGAGAGTAAGAGAACCGTATTTTATCGAGGTGCTAAGAAATCAAGGCCCTAGGCCTCCTAATTCCCGCTGCCTTGGAAAGCTCAGTCTGAAGGCCTCCAGCAATGCTAATAATGCCAACTGTTTCTCATGAATCTGAGAAACACTCTAAGGAATAACGATGAAAAAAAAAAAAAAAAAAGCTCTCCTACCTGATTCCCTTCCCCTTCGTTCATTCTTTATTTTCTTTCCACCTTGTTAGGTAACATTTAAACTCTGAATATAACCAGGATGTATTTGCCTGTCACTGTGATAAAGGATGACTGGCAGAGGCAAGGGTTTCATTCCTACATGGGGTTACTGTGAAAGGAGCATAAGGTAGGAGTAAAGGGCCATGGCTTTGGAGCCCAGCACTGGCACTAGCTCGGGAGCACCCTTGTTCAAATACTTTCATACACCTCCACTTTATATGCTGTCTGTGTCAGATGACATATTCTCTCCAACATCCCTTCAGGTTTTGGAGTCACTGTAAGTTTGCCTATGATCTCCTGATACTAGACATTTAAAAAAAAAAAAGTCCTGTAACAAATTCTAGGCCACTGCATGTTACAAAAATAAGAATAATAAGTCAAGTAGAATGGGTAAGCAATACCGTCAGCATTGCATCTTCTCTCTGCCAACACAATAGAAAGTGGCAGTCGATGTTCATCAGATTCCCAACACACAAAGGATTTCCCTGGGGAGGAGCCCCTTTCTAGATTCTGAGGGAATGCCTGGGCAGGGCAAATGTGCTCAGGATTTTCAGGGTACAAATCAGGTGCCCCATAATCTCTAAACCTGAGTAAGAATTTTGCAGTAGATAATTAAATTTCACACACATCAAACTACACCGGAAATTTATTTATTTCTGTTCAAATAACTAAAAGAGTAAAACATATGGTGACCTTAGTATAAAATTACTTATAGAGGCAGAGATTTTCACAAAAGAGGACTCCTTACTCGTGTAGTCTCCGGCACTCGGTTAGCATTTCTGTCCTGGCATTTTTCAAAAGCTGTGGATATTAGAGATATTGATGCCTTTGCCCATTTTCCTGAGCAGACAATGGGTTGTTTGAGACCTAACTTATTTGTCACCCATGATATAGCCTCACTTCATCTGTCATGTTCATGGACACAGAGCATTTGAAGAAATTGACTTTGCCCTTAAAGAATCACTTTTTTCTTTCTCTCTTTATTTTTTTTTGTTTTGTTTTGTTCACTTTTTTTTCTTTTGATGATACAAGTCAGCTATGGTTACCCACTTACAGAATTTTACATTTCATTGGTGTTCTGCTCAAATAATCCAGAGTTCTAGTAGAAATAGAAACAGAACTTCTACTCTGTCTCTCGTTCAGCAGTTAAATCCAGGGTTCCCCAACTATTCTGCACATTTGGAATGACATGGACATTTGGAACAACTCCCAGAATCCTGCTGTCTCTCCACATTCTGACAGATGGGATTTAATTGGTCTGGGGTCTGGGGATTTAAATTTTTAAAAGACCTCTGCATGATTTTCATATGCAAAGAAGTTTGAGACCCATTAATTTAAAGATTTCTATGAGATTGAAGGCAGATTTTTGTTCGGGTTTATATATAGCCCGTTTTGTGCCAGAAAGAACATAAAGTAGCTTTGTAAAGATGATAGGATTTGGTAAGGGTATGTAATGTTTTTGAAAATCTAAATAAGGTTAGTATGCATTTTTAAAACAGAGGCAGGTTTTAACATCATCCTCATTTTGAAATCATAATAAAATGCATATACTCTCATAGTCTAATCACAGTTTTATTTTATTATAAGGACACTAATGTTTGAAGCCAATTTTAAACTAATCTCTTCACTACATTAAAAGGTTGTGTGAAAATAATGTAAGACTTTTAGAGAACTTTTATTTGTTTATCCACGTATTAAGTATTGACTTATTTTCCCTTCTTTCTCTGTCTCTTCTGTCTCTCTCTCTCTCGTTCTCTCCCCCTCTCGCCTCTGTGGACGTTCTTGTTTCCAGTAAGGGTTACACTGACGTGGTGAGGATCCCCGAAGGGGCAACCCACATAAAAGTTCGACAGTTCAAAGCCAAAGACCAGACTCGGTTCAGTGCCTACTTAGCCCTGAAGAAGAAAAACGGTGAGTACCTTATCAATGGGAAGTACATGATCTCCACCTCGGAAACCATCATCGACATCAACGGAACAGTCATGAACTACAGTGGGTGGAGCCACAGGGATGACTTCTTGCATGGGATGGGTTACTCAGCCACGAAGGAAATTCTAATAGTGCAAATTCTGGCAACAGATCCAACGAAAGCATTAGATGTCCGTTACAGTTTTTTTGTCCCCAAGAAATCCACCCAAAAAGTAAACTCTGTCACCAGCCACAGCAGCAATAAAGTGGGACCACACACTCCACAACTGCAGTGGGTGACAGGCCCCTGGCTCGCCTGTTCCAGGACCTGTGACACGGGCTGGCACACCAGGACGGTCCAGTGCCAGGATGCAAACCGGAAATTAGCGAAAGGATGCCTTCTCTCCCAAAGGCCTTCTGCATTTAAACAATGTTTGCTAAAGAAATGTTAGCCTGTGGTCATGAGCTTATGCCGAAATAAGTGGATGAATCGTCACTGATCAGTCATGGCGAATGGTGGTGATCAGTCGTGGTCAACGAGAGGTCTACCTGAAGCAGAGAAGTCACGCTTCAGTGTTGTTGTCAACAGGAGTCTAATTATGGGCAGAATCTGCTCTCTGTGACCAAATGAAGATGTGCACTGCTTCGTGTGACAGTGGTGACCTTGGAATACAGAAAAACCTGGGAGTTATTGAACATCCCCTGGGCTACAAGAATGAAAAAATACTGGTGAATGTAGAATCAGGGGACATTTGAAGATGGCAGAACAGTCTCCCCTTGTCACCTACCTCTTATACAATGTCTTCAAAGGCATAATCATTTTCATCCATAATACACAGTAGCTTATTTTTACTGTTTGTAAAACATTCTCCCTTGGTATGTCACTTTATATCACTTGGTTCTATTAAAAAATATGTATATATATATATATATATATTTCTATAAAAAATTGTTTGACCAAAGTAGGTCTGCAGCTATTTCAACTCCTTCCAGTTTCCAGAAAGAGCTGTGGATGTTTTACTGGAAATTAAGAACCTGCTGCTGTTTTCATAAGAAATCACATATTTTCCAACTACAGGAGATCAAATTTTAGTCAAAAACCATTTTGACAGCAAGCATCTTCTGAGGAATTCTAAAAATAAGAGGGATCTCGGTGTATCTAGTCATTTAAATACATACACGGATCCATTTATTCAAACTGACTGCCTGTGTTTTTTCAGGCAGATAGCCAAATTAATGTATAATTAGGATGTAGACGTAGTGTTTGTGTGTTTGTATGTTATGGATATTCAAGAGTCTAAAAACTAGTTTCCTCGCGTAAGAATTTTAAGAAAAAAAACACTTCACTGTACTTTCAATTTCTATCTGCACACCGCTTTCCCATTCAGAGGCCTCCATCTGCTGTTCTACGTTGTGTAATATTCATACAAAACACACGGCAGAGAGTTTCCTAATCACATCCAATACCTTCAACACTGGTATACCTCTTACCAGCAAGCCTTTAAAATGCGTTTGTTTTCGCTTGTATGTTTTGTTCAAGCATTCTGCAGGACCTGCAATGTTTTGCACTTCTTGTTGATTTAGTTTGGGAGGAGTCTTCAAGGTCACTTTGGAGCTGGCCACATCTAGAAGTGGTTATCATCAATGCAGCTCATGCAAAAGAAAAAAAATGGAGGTTAACATTAATAAGACTGTTTCCACACCATACAGGCAGTAATTATCTGCATTTCCTTTTTAAATCCAAGTATACTGAAACTGGCCTTAAAATTTTGCCCAGTTGGAAGGCACTTGGTTGTACCAGTAAGTGTTTGATGAAATGGGATGATTTTCGAGAAGTTTGTTGCTTCTATTTCCACAGCCTTTCTAGGTAGGTTGTAAGTTTAGATGTAAGATATGGAAAATTTAACAGTTGTCTGCATAAAAATCTCTCTTTAAATGGGAAATCGCACTCCTCTACCCCATAGCTCAGAAAATCCAAGGTGTTCAATTTCATTGGGATTTCTTTTTCTTTATGAACTATTACAAAGTCAATTGCTTTATATAAAATCTTATAATAATCATACCAAATGTGCCTCTTGTTCAAGACTCGCATATAAAGGTGTTAGGGGCCCATTGTTTGGGTTCCCTTAAAGCCCATGAGAGTTTATTTTTATTAGAAAATATTTTTAATATAAAATAATTACATAACTGATCTTGCTAGATCACATTCATTTCAGTGGGTGAGGAGAATGGAAGTCTCACTGTTTTAAGTATCTTCTTAAGAAATTATTTGGTAAAACAAATAATTGTTTTACAAAACTGATAATCATCCGTTGGCTTTTCATAGACTGACTTTGCTTTAGACATGGTCATTTACTCTTAAATTATTCATTAGAGAAATAAGTCCTCTATAGAGCTGGTAACCTACATTTGATGGAGGTCACTAGCTATCAGGGACAGGAAACAGTGCTATTCAAATCAGGAAAAAAAACATTTAAATCATACCGACTATTTGACTATTCCATGAGAATTAATAGCCAGACCAGCATTCCTTTTTCCCAGTTTTCAAAATAATGTGAATCTGGTAACTCAACGAGGACACAATTTATTTTTATCTTTTGTTCTTATATCCATGGCAGCATGAAAAAAAATCATTGAAGGGCAGACATGTTTGTCTCCTACTCTGCTTCTTTATACTATATTCATAAGGGTTTTTTTAGTATGACCTATCATTTATTTTTCCCCTAAACAGTGAAGTTTTAAACTTCTTATTGAAACAATCCTAGCGAGCTTAAAAGGAATAAACCACTATTCTGTGCTTTTAAGGAGTTTTCTTTAGTTTTTTTTTTTTGTGTGTGTATCAATAGATTGACTGAGGAATGTATGTCTGTCTAAACTCCTGAGAAAAGCGATGTAGACTGGAAACTGAAATTCAGAGAAATGGAGTGTTCAGTAGACGAAAGGAATGATAAAGGGAAAATCCTCCATAATGAAATCTAATTCAGTCCAGTCTGATGTTGGACTATGCATTTCCCTTTTCTACAGTTGCATCGTGAATAAAGGGACCCCAGAAGAAAATGGCATTTCTTTCTTCTGGAACAGAAAAGGCCAAATTAAGCCCTGCCTTGCTGTTTAAAGGTTTCAGGGCACTATTTTAATTTGTTCAGTAAATTCAACTTCCTTTGCCTTCCTGTGGAAACAGTTTTATCCCATTAAAGTAAGAATTAAGGGATTAATCACAAACAAAAATAAAGTTGCAGCACTGAAAAAAAAAGTAATTTATTGTTTTTGCGACTGGTATGTGAATTTGTGTGATGAAAGTATTTATTCTTATTTAACAAAAATATGTGCAAATTCTATATTTAAGATGTTTTTGCTGTTGTCCTACTTTTAATTTATGCTTCATGTTTGTGTATAAATTACACTTTGTGAGTTTACATAATATACAGCACTGGTTGCTTTTGTATTTTTTTACAGAAGGCTTTCTGGGTGAAACAGGCGTATATGTATATATTCCTCACATATCCTTGTTCTGATACTGTAGTCTTCCTTTCTAAGGAGGTTTTAAATTTAATCTTTCTTGACTAGTGGTATTTGTTATTTGTAGCTACATTAATAGGTCTATTGGGTTTCATTAATACTAATTTTTCCAAGTCACAGATAAGAATAACACTCAAGCAACTAAACTCTAAGTTGTAAACTTGGTCTATCGATAGCTTTCCTACAGAAGCTAAGACACAATTCAGGATCACTGATATCCATGATTCACTGATAAACTTGGACAAGGAGCTGTTGATATATGAAATTTGTGTACACGCAATGTCCGAGAGAAATCAATGATAATGAAACCAAATATTGTCCTTTGCTGCTTTAAAAACACTCCTTAAAACTTAATATCATTTAGTGTCTAGTATTGGTAGGATTCTAGAGTTAGAGTAAACAAATTGCATTTAAGTGATTTAAATATTAGTAATCATGAATGTTTCTACAAATATGGGGTCTCCATTTGTACTACTGCTAATGAATCTCATGGAGTGAATAAAAGACTTGGGCAAGGAGGGACACTTTGAATCACATGAGCTTGCCTCTAACTATGATTTCGGTCTGGTCACAGTAATAAGGCAAAGCACCCTTGGATATATAATTGACCAGATCCATCTTGAGGTCTGATGTTTCCCCCACTGACTCATCCCTTAATAACAGGGTCATTGTAATGGTTTAGGTGAGCAAAGCGGCCAGATTTAATGAAGTCCAGGACTTGTGTACCACTTAGAGGTCACTCTCTGTGAAATAAGATTGGATTTAATAATGGCCAAATTTTACTAATAGTTTATGACTGAGTATTGGTGAATATTACTTAACTTGAGGTGATAAAAACCTTATATATTTTTTAACATTTAAAAGTTAATAAATGAATAACCATGAGTACAGAAATGGTCCTCCAAAGCTATCATAGAGCCAAGCTCAGGGTCAAGGCGATCTATCATTTAGACACACAGAAAAGGAACTTGTATGTTTTCCCCTATCATTTTCCTCATCTGCCAGCAACCTGTAGTTTTAGATTGTCAAGTAGACCAATTTAGCTTATTAGTTCACTGGAAAAAATTAAGTAATCTTCGTAATAGCCTCCCTGTTAGCATGAACTAGAGAAATGATGTCGCAAGTTATATGATCATGCAACGCATCTGTCTATAAGTCATTATTATATTCTAATCAATTCACATATGGGAACATATTAAAATAAGAACCCATTACATTAGCAAGACAAAAAAATGGAAATGTGCATGATGTTCAGATCAGAAAAATATTCATCTGCCAGGTGTCTTTCTGCTGCAATGATACTATAGTTCTCAATGCAGATTTTGTGAGGGGAAATGAAGGAATATGTTGCTAGAGAGGAAGCCTAAAATGTACATATTAATTAACCTAGTTAATTGCACCTTCCGAGTATAGTGGCACTTTTAACAATAAATTGACTACCTGTGGTTCTTATACTGGACACCCACCAACCGGTCCATGTGGACTGTCATAGGTCAAATGAAAAACCAAGTGGCCCATCATCTTATAAGGCACAGCCACATCATAGCGATCCAAAGTCTAACACTGTGAGGAAAACTGTGATTTGTAAATAAAACCTTTTTTTTTTCATTTTTGTCGGCACATCCAATGAACAATTGTAATTTTTATCAAGGTGCTAAGATTGACCAGTGATCGACTATCAAATGTGTTATTTCTGAGTTACTTTTTTATTCTACATGATTTTTCAATTTGCAAAAAAAAAAAAAGAAAAGAAAAGAAGTCATAACAACTTGATACTCAACGTTTGGGAGATTCAGCAAATGGTCAGCCTGATTCAGTGACATAAGCTATAGGTACATCGAGGATGTTTAAGGTGACATCAAAACTTGAAGAGTGTCAGGCTGGAGGAACAGACTGTTAGATGAGTCATGTATCAGCACTTACTAAACCATCAGGGTTCCTTTCAAACAAACTTTTTTGTTTCCTGTGCACAAGCTTTTGTGTATATTTTGCCTGACTTTTTTTTTTTTAGCTTTGCAATATCTTCTGTGCATGGTAAACACTTGGCAACAATTTCTTGGCCTTTTCTTTAACAATTCACAGCATATTAGAAACACTTCGACCCGGACTGAGAGTATAATTAGAAGAAGTCATATTGTGTGTGACTTTGCAAGACTAGACTTTCGATTAAGAAAAATATATTGTCTCTGGATGGTGTTTTAGTGTGACATACTCAGCCATGACCTCAATGTAGGAGTCGACAAACACTGCTTACATTTTAGTATGACTATTAGAAGAAATCATACACATGCTTTGTAAGTAGACCACAGATAACAACAGATTGCAGAAATATACTTAATTTGATATAAGCAGTGGCACAAACTTCATTTTTATTTAAGGGTCTTGTGAGTAAAGGCAGGTAACAAACCTAAGTGGATATAACTGAGATTTTTAAATCTTGAAACATGATTTCAAGGGAGAGTAAAATATTGAAGATTTACATGTCATTGTATATAAGCAGTACAATGTGACCTGCTTATTATCTTCAATTTTTCAGAAGTGATGGTATTTTTCAGTAAATGTAATGCAGTTGAAAAAACAAAAACCTTGGAAAACTAAGACGGGTCTTGTTTAAAATGTCTCTTCAGCTTTGGCAAATTTTGAACGGGAATCAGCTATTGAAAGCATTACTGTGTCTTGTAGCCTGCATTCCACACCAGCTCTGTTATTCAGGTAAACTGCTTGAACTGAGTCGTTTGGGACCTATACTGTAATATTTTTCATTGAGGAACAATATCCCAGTTTGTAAAGCATTTCCCTATGTGTGACTTCAAACTGTAAAATTAAACATTGGCTTTGTGGTTTCAGTGGGCATAATAAATGTTAATTGTAAACTAGGTTAAAGTATGTACTGCATATAATATGTTTTAGGGTTGGGAACTAGCATCCATTTATTTTTAATTTTCTCATAACAACAGTAGGACCAAGCCAGGTCTTAAGGAAGTCCTAGGCTCACTGTAATTTCTCTCATTCTCCTTCCATTGGCACACAGTTAATACTTCCTCTACCTAGTTACAGGGCTTTGAAATTCTTGCTTCAAGTTCTTCTCACCTGCACTCCATAAAGTCTGTCTACTATTGAAATTCTGATGTTAAATTAGTAAAAGCAGTGCCATAATCACCTTCATTTTTACTTTTTTAAAGATAAACTTATTCTAGGCATAAAATGCATCAAGATAATAATGCATACACAGAAATTCAAAAAGAATTGACATTCTTTCACTAGCAAAAGTCTTCCCTTTTGCTAAAAACTATGGCACTAAGCTTCTAAGGACAACGATTCCTTATAAACTTGAAATCATTACTGTTTGCCATACATCACATTGAATTTCTCCCTCATATTAAATAATATTTCAGAAGTGTTGTGCTTTAAAATCCTTTCTTAGCAGGATATACAGATTTTGAATAAATAAGTACAAACACCTAAACTCTTAAAAGACAGTATATAAATTTAACCATAATAATATTGCTAAGATGGGTTGTACATCTCTTTGGATCAGGACCTGTGGTAAACAACTCACAAACTTCTCCACATGTGTTTCTCTCCATGACCATTATAAGATTGTTCTTAAGATCTAAATATTAAAGGGGTGCTTGGGTGGCTCAGTTGGTTAAGCTCTGGTCTCTTGACATCAGCTCAGGTCATGATCTCATGGTTCATAAGTTCAAGTCATCCACTGAGCTCTACCCTGACAGTGCAGAATCTGCTTGAGATTCTCTCTCTCTTCCCCTCCCCTGTTTGTGTTCTCTTTCTCTCTCTAAATAAATAAGTAAACTTTAAAAATAAATCCCAATATTACAGATGACGATCATATTTTTATAACTGGTAATGGTCATCTGGCTATTACCAAGTGTAGGCACTGTTATAAGCACTTTAGATATTTATTATCAAGTTTCAACTTCTTTAAGCATGGAGAGTCTTCCACCCCTCAGTGGAATGGGAGAGAGAGGGACTGTGGGGTGAACGGAGGACTGTGTGAGATTGGAGAAGTGCAGGGAAGGGTTTAGATGCCGTAAGTGTGGTGGGCCCCCTGAATAAATCCAAAAGCAGTCCTGAAATTCCAATAAAAACAGCAAGGAAACTATGGAGAATCAGACAGGCAACGAGCATAGTGGCAAGTATTCCGAGTGTACAAAGGACTATTGTTTAAAGAGAAGGGAAAGAATTTGATTTAGAAAACTAGTAAATTGCTGAGAAGAATTAAAAAAAAACTGCAGTATTTAACCTTACAATCTCCTTCACAGCTAATAATGAGCTGGTTCAGACAAGGTCAAAGGCATAAAAATGGTCCCGAGGAGTGCTTTAGATTAGGAGTAGAGTGAACAAAGATGGTAAGAAACTGCACTCTAGACACTGGAAAAGTCCAAATCATCTATAATTCCTGGATTCTGTGGGACTCTTTCTTGATATATTATTGTTTTATCTGTTCAATTAAACTCGTTTTCCCACAGAGTGAATGACTACATGTCCTGTTGCAGACACAAGCAAAGGGGTGTAGCTTTATTTTTCCAGTTCCCCTCCATGTCCATCTCCTAGATGAAGAGAAGCAAATCTCAGAATGATCAACCATCTGGGACGTTCCTAGAAACAGAGGAAGATACAAAGCAGTCCCAGGACCACATCTCACATGAATTCATGAACTTAGCTGTAATACAGAATTCTCTTTTCACCTCTAGATGCCCACAGCACCTTGTCTCCCTATTTCAGCCTTTGTCAGGTTTTGCCTTGAAGTGCAGTTATGGACTTTTGTTGTGGTGGTTATTCATTATTGAAAGCATCAAAATCTTGAGGAGTAGGAAAGTATATTTCTTAAAGACTTGTAAGTAGACTCATTTCAAAAACTCAGCCATACTCTGAGCCTAGACATCTATGAAATTGTGGGATAATAAATTGGTGTTGCTTTAAGCTCATAAATGTGTGCCAATTTTTATGGTCCTAGAGAACATGGAAACACAGATGAAAACAAAGAAGGATCCCAATCTAGAATGGACTATTAGAAAGGCTATTAGGTGAGATCCTTAAGCAGAATGAACAAGTTTAAGATCCAGTTATTAGAACTATAACATAAGGGAGAAACACAAGACAAAACACACAATCTGAGTTATCTAAACTGTCACAAAATTGTGGAATAAGAGTTCCATTTAAGCTAACTTTGACATGGAGTCACTTGGGCTGCTACACAATAGGTCCATAAATAGACTCAGACTCAAGGACAGGAATGGTTAAAATCTTGGTGTGAAGTCAGAATCAGAGTTATAAGAACAAGCACAAACAGGCTAAAGAGGAATAGAGCTGATGGATGGGAAAATCTACTGTCTGCAACAATGTTTTCCAAAGTGCCACTAATAAATCCTTTGTTGTCTTAAATAAATGTAGAGGTTTTTGTCAAATAAGTTAAAAGTTTAATAAGAATTTTCTGACTATATATTGCTATTAGCAAGCCATCCCAAAACTTAGTAGCTTAAGACAGTGGTTTATTGAACCTCATGGTTCTGTGAGTCAGGGATCAGTTGAACAATATGTCTACTCTACAGGCCAACTGGGGTCATTTGGTGAGATGCATCAGGCTGGACTGGAGTGGAAGGTCCAAGAGAGGTTCCCTCACACACCTAGTGTATTGGCAAGTACAGTCAGAATGTCAGGGACCTGCCCTTCCCTTTTTCTGTTGTCTTCGGCTTTTTCCTGGTATCTTCACCAAGTTGTCAGTTTTCTTGCAAGATGGTTCTGGGTTCCAAAAGCAGGTGTTTCCAGAGCACCAAATTGTTTCTTATGGCTGAGACTTGGGAGCCCCAGAACATCCCATTTTAATACAACTAATTAAAAATGTCAACATGTGAGAAGCCTGGGTGGCTCAGTTGGTTAAGCGTCTGGCTCTTGACTTTGGCTCAGGTCATGATCTCACAGTTGATGGGTTCGATTTCACAGTCGATGTCAGTGAAGAGTCTGCTTAGGATTCTCTCTCTCTCTCTCTCTCTCTCTGCCCCTCCCCTGCTCACATGTTCTGTCTCTCTCTCTCAAAATAAATAAATAAACTTAAAAAAAACTTCACTATGTGTCGATTAGCAACACTCAAAGATCTTTTCTTGATTCTTCCAACAGTTAAGAGATTGTACAATAATGCCATTTTTTTGTAGTTTGGTTAATCAATGTTTAAAGGTAATTTTTTCTTGCTAACATGTCATTTCTACTCACATAAAAATGGAGGTTTTTGTTTCAGACACAACACTGTTTAGAATTACAAAGGCATAATAGTTAACAATTAAGTGGAAATCATTACCCTTTATAGTTATTTCTGTATAAAATCAGCAAGCTACAGACAAGAAGTCACAGTCTTGTAATTAACTTGATGCACCAGCCCTGACTCTGGAGAATCTCTGTGGTTGGGTGGGGAAGATGAATTGATTTTTATTGTTTTTCGTTTTGTTTTCCCAATCTGCATGCCGTTCCCTAAACTAACATTTCAACGTGTCTAAAAAAGTTATTGCTCTGTGGACCACAGATGCCTGACATAAGAAGGTCCCAAATTTAATGTTGTAAAGAAAGGTTTTGGTATCCGTGGTGCATGCAGACTGAAATAAATAATAAATCTTTATTTTCCAAAGTGTATTACTCCAGCCGTACACAATAGCATAATAAATTGTTCTGTCATGTGCAAGTCATTTCATGAGCCAATAAAACCCCTCTATTTTAGGAGGATAAGGACTCAGAAAATGTGCTGTTTAGAAGTTATAAATAGCACTTTAACTCGACTTTATTTAATGTAATGATCAAGTTGTAGTTCCTTTATTTTTTTTCCATAATATTTTATTGTCAAATTGTTTTCCATACAAAACCCAGTGCTCTTCCCCTTAAGTGCCCTCCACCATCACCACCACCTCTTTTTCCCCCTCCCCCTTCCCCCTCAACCCTCAGTTCATTCTCAGCATTCAATAGTCTCTCAAGTTTTGCATCCCTCTCTCTCCCCAACTCTCTCTCCCTCCTCCGCTCCCCCTGGTTCCTTTAAAGTGATGGACCTCACTCCTAATCCTACTAGTTCTTCTGCCATTTGTCCTCCAGGGGACTAGTCACATTATAGATGAATTGAATATAAATCTACCAGCCAGATTTTAAAAAGTATGTACTGCTGAAAATGAGTCAGGAGCTTTTATTTTTTTCTTTTGCTTTTATATATTTTTTTAGTTCTTTAATATTTATTTATTTTTGAGAATGAGAGAGCTAGAGAGAGAGAGCAAGAGCAGGGGAGGGACAGAGAGAGAGACACACACACAGAATCTGAAGCAGGCTTCAGGCTCTGAGCTGTTTTTTTAATCATAGGAAGAAACAATATCTCAAGGTTTGTGGGGTTGAGCTCCACATCAGGCTCCACACTGATGGCACAGGGCATGTTTGGGATCCTCTCTCTCCCTCTCAGCCTTTCCACTGTTCTCTTTCTCTCTCTCTCAAAATAAGTAAAAAACTTTAAAAATTAAAAAAAAAAGAAATCATCTTGCAGTAGAATCATTTCTACAAAGCAGTTACAAACAGTGTCATTCATGTAGGATAGTCACCTGGGAAGGAGCTAGACTCTTGAAGTGTGCTGATAGACTTGTATACAGTGATTCCCTTCCTCTTCTGGACGTTGCAGATGCTGCTAATGCTAACATCCATTTCACCTTCCTTCCTGTGTCCATGTTAACAGTGGGGCTGCAGATGCTCAGCTAGAGACTGGGCCCTTGAGCAGCTCAACCAATGCCCACAGCCAACCATCTTTGAAATGCTTGTCAGTGGGGACGTTTTTTAAGGTTTTAAGTCCTAACAAGATTTTCTCTTTCCTGCAGGCAAAAGCATTTCTAATTGACTCATTTTGGTCCTGGGAATCCTAATTTAGGAGTTATATCAGTAGACGGAACCTCTATTAGGGGAAAGAAAAGAGAAAGATAGGGGAACTTCAAACTATGTTCTATTTCATATGATGGAAAAGGTTGGAAAAGAACTTTAGAACAACATAGTATGTTTTCAAATAGTTGACAGGCTATCATGGGAAAGAAAACTTGTTATTATTCTATAGAACCAGGGGGGTACATTTAAAACCAGTGAGTTGGTCAAAATAAGGTCTAATGAAGAAAAAAGTTTCTGCCATTCTCACATTCTAATTTGTCTTCCAGACACAGATGCCTCAAAAGTAACATAACTACAAAGGTTTCTTACCTCTCCCTCCAGTGAAAAGTTTCTCAAAATGTCAAGGTATGGGGTGCCTCTGTGTCTCAGTCAGTTGAGCGTCTGACTTCGGCTCAGGTCATGATCTCATAGTTGACAAGTTCAAGCCCCACATGAGGCTCTGTGCTGACAGCTCAGAGCCAGGAGCCTGCTTTGGATTCTGTGTCTCCCTCCCTCTCTTTCTGTCCCTCCCTGACTCATTCTCTCTCTCTCTCTCTCTCTCTCTCTCTCTCTCTCTCTCTCTCTCTCTCTCTCCCTCTCTCAAAAATAAACATTAAGGGACAAGATGGTGGAAAAGTAGGGAGCTCTGTAATTTTCATGCACCTGCATCTATCAAACTAAAAAGGACTGAAGCCACAATACTCGGAAATACAAGAGTGGGAGGAAAACACACAGAGTCCACAAAGAAGAGGGCTCCATAGGTGCCTGAATGAGTGTGAACTGGGGAGATAAAAATGGGTCAGGGTCTGGAGGTGCAGAGGGGAAGGAGCCACCCCCACCCCCACTCCCAGCACAGAGCCGCAGAGACACAAGGGGAAAAGAAAGAGAGACTGAAAACGCTCATAGAGCTGTCTCTAAAGAAGATTAAACCTTCCCAGGACAGAGAGGGATCCTATTATCCCATATATAACCGCAGGGTGGGGGGAGAAATTCATCCCCTTTAGCTGGCACATTTTCCTTGGGCTCGGCACTGGGATTCCAGGCAGAGCGAGGAGAAACTGCTGCCCACCTCCTCCTATCGGATCCTGGCTAGAAAGCTGCCCACCTGAAGTAGTACATCTCATCTTGGGCCTAGCATTAAAGTGCGTGGACTCGGATTTGGAAACGAGGCAGGGCTTGGCAAATACAACTTGGTCCACCCACAGCACAGGGAGATTAGGCTCAAAAGAGTGGCTTGCAAAGCTTGGCTCCAGAAGGGCTTCTCCCCACAGCCATCAAGGCAGAACCTCGGGGAGCAATCAGAGGGACCTGCAGAGGAGGCAATACCGACCTACACCAAATCACGCCCTTTCCCTTTCAGGCTAAAGACCTGCCTTTTCTTTTCTTTTTTCTTTTCTCCTCCCCGCTCTCCCCTGCCCCACCTGGAGACCTGGAAAGACCAACATTGATGCATTGCTGTGATTAGATCAATTCTTGCTAATCAGATATATTTTTCCTTATCTTATTCTTATCTCTCCCTTCTGCTGGTTTTACGCTTTTAGACTGTCCTTCGTCTTTTGTTGTTTTTGTCTCCTGTCTCTTCTCTTCTCTTTTCTTTCCTTTTCTTTTCTTTTCTTTTGCTTTGCTCATTTGTTTGATTTGTCTGTACACTTGCATGCTTTTGTTCCTTGTGTGTTTGTCTGTCTCTTTTCCTTTTCAGGACTACCTCAAGAAACAAGCCAAAGTACACATGGTGGAGAGTCCCAAATATCACCGAGTAGGGAAGTAAAATAACGAAAGGCACTACAAGAGACCCCAAAAGACACCATTAAAAGAACACTTCCTAAATGGACAGGCTCTGGACAGTCAATGAGCCTCCTTTAATATAGCAATACTCACAGGTGCAGAGTGCATAACTAGCTTTTAAAACTGACAAGAGACAGAAAGCTAGCCAAAATGATGCAAGGGAAGAACTCTCCTCTAAAGAAATTCCAGGAAGAAGTCACAGCCACAAAACTGCTCAAAACAGATATAAGCAACATAACTGAACAAGAATTTAGAACAATTGCCATAAAATTAATCACTGGGCTTAGAAAAAGCATAAGAGAATTTATTGATACAAAGACTAGGGACCTTCAAAATAGCTCCGATGAGTTAAAAAATGCTATAAATGAGGTGCATAATAAAATGGAGACAGCCACCACACGAATTGAGGAGGCAGAGAGGAGAATGGGTGAATTAGAAGACACAGTTATAGAAAAAGAGGAAGCTGAGAAAAAGAGAGATAATTGATCCAGGAGCACAAAAGTAAAATTCAAGACCTGAGTGATACAATCAAAAGGAACAATATCCCTATCATGGGAATTCCTGAAGAAGAAGAAAGAGAAAAAGGTCCTGAAGGGGTGCTTGATCAAATTAGAGCCTAGAACTTCCCCAATCTTGGGAAGGAAATAGACCTTGAAATCCAAGAGGCACAGAGAACTCCCCTAAGATGTAACTTAAATCGACCTTCGGCATGACATATCATTGTGAGACTGGCAAAATATAAGGATAAAGAGAGAATTATGAAAGCAGCTAGGGATAAAAGGGCCCTAGTATACAAAGGGAAATGTATCAGAGTGGGTGCAGACCTATCTACTGAAACTTGGCAGACCAGAAAGGAATGGCAGGAAAGCTTTGATGTGATAAACAGAAAAAATATGCAGCCAAGAATCCTTTATCCATCAAGTCCATCATTCAAAATAGAAGGGGAGATAAAAGTTTTCCAAAATAAACAAAAATTGAGAGAATTCCTCACCACCACCTAAACCAGCCTTACAAGAAATCCTAAGAGGTACTCTATGAGTGAAATGTTGTAAGGAATACAAGGTACCAAAGACACCACTACAAGCATGAACCCTACAGAGAACACAATGAATCTAAACCCATATTTTTCAATAATTACACTGAATGTAAATGAACAGAATGCTCCAATCAAACAACACAGGGTAGCAAAATGGATAAAAAAAACAAAATCCATTTATTTGTTGTCTACAAAAGACTCATTTGAGACCTGAAGACATCTTCAGCATAAAAGTAAGGGGATGGAGAAATATCTATTATACAACAGGAAGTCAAAAGAAAGACAGAATAACCATATTTATATCGGACAAACTGAACTTTAAAGTAAAGGCAGTAACAAAAAGGGATGAAGAAGGACATTATATAATAATTACAGGGTCTTTTCATCAGGAAGAGCTAACAATTATAAATATCTAAGCACCAAATTCGGGAGCACCCAAATACATAAAACAATCCAAACAGAAACAATCTTATTAATAAGAAAGTGCTAATTTCAGGGGACTTTAATACTCCACTTACAGAAATGGAAAGATTAACAAGACAGAAAATCACTAAGGAAACAATGGACCTAAACATCACATTGGAACAGATGGATTTGACAGATATATTTGGAACTCTATGTCCTGAGGCTAGGTAATTCATTTTCTTCTTGAGTGTGCATGGTACATTCTCCAAGATAGATCACATACTGGGTCATAAAGCCCCCCTATATAAAGTAAAACGAATTGAGATCATACCATGCATACTTTCAGATCACAATGCTATGAAACTTGAAGTCAATCACAGGAAAAAGTCTGGAAAACCTCCAAAAACATGGAGGTTAAAACCATCCTACTTAAGAATGATTGGGTCATTCGTGCAATTAGAGAAGAAATTTTAAAATATATGGAAAAATAT
Source organism: Suricata suricatta (assembly GCF_006229205.1). Classification (NCBI taxonomy): domain Eukaryota; kingdom Metazoa; phylum Chordata; class Mammalia; order Carnivora; family Herpestidae; genus Suricata; species Suricata suricatta. The sequence continues at coordinate 19,040,682 of NC_043704.1, forward strand.
TAAAGTGAAAATACAACAATCCAAAGTCTCTGGGATGCAGCAAAGGCAAAGTATATTTTAATCCAGGCCTATTTCAAGAAACTAGAAAAAGCGCAAATACAAAATTTAACAGAGCACCTCAAGGAACTAGAAAAGGAGCAGTAAGAGGACCCCAAACCCAGCAGAATAAAAGAAATAATAAATATCAGGGTAGAAATAAACAATATAGAATCCAAAAAAAACAATTGAACAGATCAATGAAACCAAGAGTTGGTGTTGTGAAAAAAACTTTTAAAAATTGATTAACCTCTAGTCAGGCCCCTCAGAAAGGAAAGAGAGAACAAATAGACAAAATCACGAATTAAAATGGATCTATTACAACCAATCCCTCAGAAATACAAGCAATCATCAGGGACTACTATGAAAAATTATATGCCAACAAACTGAACAATCTAGAAGAAATGGACAAATTCCTAAACACACATGCACCACCAAAAGTCAAATGGGAAGAGATAGAAAACCTAAACAGACCCATAACCAGTGAAGAAATCGAATCAGTTATCAAAAATCTCCCAACAAATAACAGCATGGGGCCAGATGGCTTCCCGGAGGAATTCTATCAGACATTTAAAGCAAGTTAATACCCATTCTTCTCAAGCTATTACAAAAAATAGAAGTAGAAGGAAAACTGCTGAAGTCATTCTATGAAGCCAGCATCACTTTGATTTCCCAACCAGACAGAGACCCAACAAAAAAAAAGTACTACAAGCCAATATCCTTAATGAATACATGTGCAAAAATACTCAGCAAGATACTAGCAAATCGAATTCAACAGCATATAAAAAGAATTATCCACCATGATCAAGTGGGATTCATTCCTGGGTTACAGGGCTGGTTCAATATTCACAAATCCATCAGTGTGATACATCACGTTAACAAAAGAAAAGATAAGAACCATATGATCCTGTCAATAGATGCAGAAAAAGCATTTGACAAAATACAGCATGCTTTCTTAATAAAAATGCTTGAGAAAGTTGGGATAGAAGGAGCTTACTTAAACATCATAAAAGCCCATAAAAGCCCATGAAAATCCCACAGCTAATATCATCTTCAATGGGGAAAATCTGAGAACTTTACATACACAACAAGTATGTCCACTCTCACCACTGCTGTTTAACATAGTGCTGGAAGTCCTAGCATCAGCAATCAAACAACAAAAGGAAATAAAAGGCATCAGAATTGGCAAAGATGAAGTCAAACTTTCACTTTCCACAGATGACATGATACTCTACATGGAAAACCCGACCGACTTCACCAGAAGCCTCTAGAATTGATGAGCCTCTAGAACATGAATTCAGCAAAGTCACAGGATACAAATCAACTTACAGAAATCGGTTGCATTTTTATATACCAATAATGAAGCAACAGAAAGAGAAATCAAGAAACTGATCCCATTCGCAATTGCACGAAAAACCATAAAATACCTAGGAATAAACCTAACCAAAGATGTAAAAGACCTATACAATGAAAACTGTAGAAAACTTATGAAAGAAATTGAAGAAGGCACAAAGAAATGAAAAAACATGCTGTGCTCATGGATAGGAAGAATAAACATTTTTAAAACGTCATTATTACCCAAAGCAATCTACACATTCAATGCAATCCCAATCAAAATTGCACCAGCAATCTTCCCAAAGCTAGAACAAACTATCCTAAAATGATATGGAACTACAAAAGACCCCTAGTAACCAAAGTAATATTGAAAAAGAAAACCAAATGGGAGACATCACAATCCCAGACTTTAGACTCTACTACAAAGCTGTAATCATCAAGACAGTATCGTATTGGCACAAAAACAGACACATGGACCAACGGAATAGAATAAAGAACCCAGAACTGGACCCACAAATGTATAGCCAATTATCTTTGACAAAGTAAGAAAGAGTATCCAATGGAAAAAGACAGCCTCTTTAAGGTGCTGGAAGAACTGGAGAGCAACATACAGAAGAATGAAACTAGATCACTTTCTTACACCATACACAAAAATAAACTCAAAATGGATGAAGGACCCGAATGTGAGACAGAAAACTCTCAAAACCCTAGAGGAGAATGCAGGAAACAGCCTCCTTGATCTCAACCACAGCAATTTCCTACTTGACACATCCCCAAAGGCAAGGGAATCAAGAGCATAAATGAATTATTGGGACCTCATCAAGATAAAAACCCTCTGCACTGCAAAGGAAATAATCAAGAAAACTAATAGGCAATCAACAAAATGGGAAAAGATCATTGCAAATGACAAATCAGATAAAGGGCTAGTATCCAAAACCTACAAGAAACTCACCAAACTCCACACACAAAAAACAAATAATCCGGTGAAGAAATGGACAGAAGACATGAATAGACACTTCTCCAAAGAGGACATCCAGATGCCCAACAGAAATATGAAATGATGCTCAGCATCACTCATCATCAGGGAAATAGAAATTAAAACCCACAGTGAGATACCACCTCACACCAGTCAGAGTGGCTAAAATGAACAAATCAAGAGACTATAGATGCTAGTGAGGGTGTGGAGAAACGGGCACCCTCCTACACTGTTAGTGGGACTATAAACCGGTTAAGCCGCTCTGGAAAACAGTGTGGAGGTTCCTCAAAAAATTAACAATAGAACTCCTCCATGACCCAGCAATAGCACTGCTGAGGATTTACCCAAGGAATACAGAAATGCTGATGTATAGGAGCATATGTACCCCAATGTTATAGCAGCAGTTTCAACAATAGCCAAATCATGGAAAGAGTCTAAATGTCCACCAACTGATGAATGGATCAAGACAATGTGGTTTATATATATAATGGAGTACTACACAGCAATGAGAAAGAATGAAATCTGGCCATTTGTAGCAAAGTGGATGGACCTCGAGGGTGTGATACTAACTGAAATAAGTCAGGCAGAGAAGGACAGACACCATATGTTTTCACTCATAAGTCTAACAGGAGAAACTTAACAGAGGACCAAGGGGAGGGGAAGAGGGGGAAAAGTTAGGGAGGAGAGGGAGGCAAATCATGAGACTCTTTCTTGAACACTGAAAACAAACTGAGGGCTGAAGAGGGAGGGGGAAAGGAGAAGGGAATGATGGACATGGAGGAGAGCACTTGTAGGGAAGAGCACTGGGTGTTATATGGAAACTAACTTGACAATAAACTATTAAAAAATAAATAAACATTAATTTTTAAAGTGTCAAGATATACAATGTGTATGTGCATGTGTGTGTATATATATATATTACTTATATATATATTACTTTTAAGTATATTTAATAAATATTTGTCTTATTCTATTTCATCCTATAGACTGCTGTTCCCTTCATGTATTCATCCATTATGCAAAGTTGCCAATCATGGAAGCTTAGTTTTACTGTTTCCCTAGTACAGTAGTTCTCATAAGGGGAAATTTTATCCCTGTAGGACATTTGGCAATGTCTCAAGATACTTTCGATTGTCACAGTGTAAGGAGGGGGGATGCTACTGGCTTCTAGAAGGTAGAATAAAGGGATGCTGCAAAGCACAGAATAGCCCCCCCTACAACAAAGACTTATCCCATTCAAAATGTCAGTAGTGTTGAGATTGAAACACACTGCTGTATTGGATTTCTCCCATCTCCCTCTACCTGTGCGATACACATTCCCAGGGGACTACTTCTTACCTTCTAATTGGATATGAGTCAACATGCTTGTGACTCTTTTATTCTCATTGCTGTGGAAGTTAGAGAGGCAGGAGCTGGGGGGCCAGTGATTTGTTCTTGGAACATAGGCATGCGGTGTGTATTTCCTCACAGGTGAACCAAATCATCTCACATAGATTAGGAGCCCTGGGCATTACTGAGACAGTCGATGGATGATGCAAGTGAGCATGACATAGACTGATGACAGGCAATTACTATAAATCACTGTTAGTCTTACTTCCAGCCATGTATAGCTGATTGCAAGAAATGTACAGAAATCAGCCCTGGCCGGTCCATTTTGGAAAATTACTATTGTGCCCAAAGCCAGGTTTGCACATTTTCTGAATGAGCTAAGTGGAATATTTTCCATATAGCCAAATGAAATAAATTGAGAAGAATGAAAGTTTTATTCTTCCAAGGATATTTTTATAAAATGTTGTCATTTAGGTGAAAATTCTATTTATTTTTAAACAGTAAATGCTATAAATGAGTATGTTTTAGTTTCTGGGGAATTTTAGAAATATGAAAACTTTAGGAAATACAAAAACACAATAATACAACAGACAATCCCAATTCAAATTTTCAATGTGAGTCACTAACTATAGATATGAGGGGTTTTTTTTTAAGAATCTTTTTTAAGGATAAAAGTTGCATTAAGGCTTATATATAAAGATTTTTGCCAAAATACACATTCTCAAACTAATTGTTTAGAATATTTCTAATGTTATTATTATCATTGACTATGGTGTGGGGACCGGCCTCAGGGGGCTTCCTTCTCTCTCTTTTTTTTTTAACCCACAATTTCCTAATTTAGAAAGTAAATTGCCAGCAGTACAAATGCTGGAAATTTGGTCAAAACTAAAAAGAAAACACAATACACAATATCTTAAAGATTAAGAAGATGTGAGGTGAACTGACGGGTGACGTAGAGAAAAGGTCACAAGCATTGTGGTTACAAGCATGTAAGATCATGGGATCAGGGGAGGACAGACTACAGAAATGTGCTTACATTTTCATGAGGCTATTATTCATTTTCAGATATATACAGTGTACTTGTCACTGGATTCTATCATGCCAAACCAGAAGGATTCCTGAGGTTCTCGTTTATTTCTGCTGTCTAAAGCCATTACCTTCCACCTCCTAAAAGACTCAGCACCACAGCTTTTAAGTCAAGGCCAAAGACAAAGACGCTACATCTCTAGAAGCGAGTGTACAATTTGAAAAATGGTGGCGCTTTTGATGCGCTTTGTTTTTCTCTCGCAGGAGTGGTTTTCAATCATAAGGGCCAATCTTGGCTCATTCCAAATCTGACACAAGGTGATTGGTATGTTCATCAGAACTGAGGACCATCTCTAAGAACTCGTTACCTTGGTTCTGAGTCATTGTGCATGTGAGCTACATGGGGAGTGACTAATTCCTTCTGTCAGTTCAAAGTTAATGCTGGAAGCAGCATGTTTTTCTAGTTGTTTAACTAAATCTTCTTGGCTAAGTTTACTAGGCCAAAGTTACAAACTTCCAAATTGCTGTTGCATTTAGAAACACAGTGGCTTCTCATGTGTGGGGATTCCACACTTTGAAGAGTATTTACAGGCCCATTCTTCATCCTGGAGGACCAGAGTCTGGAATCCAGCAGATGGTGGATGATGGGTACTCATTGCATTTAAATTCTAACCAACTTTTCCAGCCACATGTCTGTTTTCATACCTAATCATGCTACTTTGTGTATCATTATGTGTATTTGAATGATATGTCAAAAAAAAGGTATCTTACAGGCACCTGAATGGCTCAGTCCATCAAGCCTCCAAATCCCCATTTCAGCTCCTTTCATAATCTCACAGTTCATGAGATCGAACCTTGGGTTGGGCTCTGCACTGGTGGCATGGAGCCCACGTGGGATTCTGTCTTTCCCCCTCTCTCTAGCACTCCCCTGCTCACACGTTCATTCTCTCTAAACAAACAAACTTAAAAATAAAATAAGTATACTATTCAGCAAGCCTAGTGTGCTGATCCAGAAATCTTATTAACTTTGATAATCAGAAAAAAGTAGTAAAGCTAGAATTCTGGTGCTTTCCCTACATTCTGTAACATTAGATAGGATTTAGGGGCTCCACTGGGATGTAGGCTAGAGGATCTCGTCTGGTACCCCGACCCTGGTGTCCATGCCTTATGCCAGACCTCTGGTCCTGAGGCATCTCTTCCACCTTGTCCCTACTGAAGCTTAGGTTTTGTTCCTTCAGCAAACCTGGATCTGGATGATCAGATGTTGGCACATTTTCAACCTCTCAGCCTACTCTCCTTATTTGTATAATAAGGAATTTGGCATGTCTATATAATGCATAGCACAGAAGAATGGCTCCTTAAACAATGGTCATTCTTCCATCCTCCTTTATGGTCTACCCACTTTCTCTTCATGGAGCCCTACTTAAAGTTGTCCATGTCTACCAAATGCCAGTTATTCAAACAAAACTCCTAGTTCTGGCATTCCAGGGGGTACACAAGCCTAGTTTTCCCACTTTGTCTCCCCCTTTGCCTTTGTTCTGTACCATAAGGTCACTGTCACGCATCTAAAATGAGTTGGCCTTTGAACCATGTCCTTGTATTGAAGGACTCCATCCCTTCTACGTGGCAGGACTCTGTCCCATCATTTTGTTATAGAAATCGTGCTCTTCTTCTAAGGACCGATGAAACTGCCACTTCCTCCAGGAAGCTAGGAAAACCTCACTCCAAATCCATTCTCCCAAATTTAGAGACTGAAGTTCATCCTTTGCCTTTTAAAATCAAAAGTCATGGGGCTCCTGGGTGGCTCCGTCGGCTGAGCGTCCAACTTTGGCTCAGGTCATGATCTCGTGGTTCATGGGTTCGAGCGCCGTGTCAGGCTCTGTGCTGACAGCTCAGAGCCTGGAGCCTGCTTTGGATTCTGTGTCTCCCTCACTCTCTGACCCTCCCCTGCTCGTTCTGTCTCTCAAAAATAAATAAAAAACATTAAAAAAAGGTCAATTAAACCAAGCACACACCATGAACTTATTTAAATTCATGGCAGAGTCAACAAATGGACTAGAAAACAAACATGACTGAAAAAAAGATACCTTTTGTCTCATTTTAGCTTAATCTTTTGTCACTCACAAAGAAAAACCTGTGTTTACATTAATTCTCTACGTAGATCAAATTCTTAGATCCTAGAGGGGTCTGGCATACATCCTGCTTGCAAATTGAGAGTTCTTTATGAATGAAGAATAAAAAGTGCTTACGCAGGCCTGAAACAGAAACCTTGCTTTGAGGCACTATTAGTTCCAATCTTTATAATCGGCATCTCTGAAATATCCTACTTTTCCAAAGCACAGAGCCCGGTTTCATAGTTCCCTCAAACTTGCTTTCCTAGTGCACTCCAATCAGTTTGATGCCAGTGAATTTTTGTTGTGTTTATTATATTTTGTCTTCTCTCCACTCAGGCCCTCCAACCTCAAGTCCCACATGGTGAGCAAGTCTTTCAGTAACCAAAACCTTATTAGCAAATTTTCCAGCAAATAGAATTTTTTGTAATTTTTTCCACCTTTGGTGGATGGGCTTACACTGAAATAAACCAGTCATGTTTGTGCTAAACTTCTATTGGAACTTTACTTCCAGTCACATTTAATGAATGAATGAGAGACTGAAATATACCAGCAAAATCAAGCCTTGAGTAAAAATACAGAGAAGCAGAGAGACACTGAATAAAACAGAAAGAATGTGAGAAGGAAAAGTTGGGAGAGAGAATGAGTGTTCAATCTGGACTCTGTAACAAAAATGTGAAAAATACAGTGTTCCCTACATTTAGTATGAATATGTGAATGTTCAAGAGAACTAGTTAAATAGTTAAACTCTGATTTAATTTTCATGTAGATCTGTTCTCTATGATATCAAATATTGATGAATTGATTGATAATATAAATGTTAAAAGTCACAAAATAGACATGAAATCACAATTAACTGAATTCTCTCCATGATCATGGACACAAGGATACCACATGAAGCGAACTGTGTAATCACTGCAACCTCCCTTCCAGAAGCAGGAAAGGGGAGCCCAAGCGTGGCAGTCCCACTAAGTCAATGAGGCAGGGATTAGCATCTGGACGTGACAGCAGGTGGCCCTCCAAGGCAGAGTACTATGAGGAAGCTCAGAAAATAGCTCTAGAAATCTGCAAGGGACCCTTTGAGATCTTAACTGAATACTAAGCAGTGTGTATACCAGGTAAAGTTAAATGTTGCATAGAGTAAAACACAATAGGACTGGGGGAGAAAAAAAGCTACAGGGAAGGGGTGCCTTGATGGCTCAGTTGGTTAAGCATCCAACTCTTGATTTTGGCTCAGGTCATGATCTCATGGTAGTGAGATCAAGCCCTGCATCAAGCTGGGCATGGAGCCTGCTTAAGGTTTTCTCTCTCTCTCCCTCTTTCTCTGCCTGCTTCTCTCTCTCTCTCAAAAACAAAACAAAACAAAACAAAACAAAAGAAAACAAAAGCTACAGCAGAGTCATAAGCTGAAAAAAAAATCCAAAACTATATGTCTCATTACTCAAACTGGAGAAACCTCGTTGAGTGCCTGAAGCAGTCAATAGACACCCCAAAAAATAGTCTTTATTGTAGAGCTACTCCATGGCACCCTAAACAAGCTGAAAGATAAGCTCAAAAATCCATAAGTATCTACACTTCCTGCCACAATATACTTTAATGTTCTTGAAATGAAGATAGCAAAATTCATATACTCATCACCATAACCTGTGCAATGTCTATAATCATATAAAAAATACTGAACATGAAAAGAAGCAAGAAAATGTAGTTCATAATCAGAAGAAAGGTTTAATAAAAATAAATTGAGAAATGACAGATGATAGAATTAGCAGACAACTATATTAAAACAGCATATTGGGGCATCTGGATACCTCAGTTGGTTTAGCGGCCGACTTCAGCTCAGGTCATGATGTCAGAGTTTGTGAGCTTGAGCCCTGTGTCAGGCTGTGTGCTAACAGCTCAGTGTCTGGAGACTGCTTCAGATTCATTCACTCTCTCTCTCCCTCTCTCTCTTTCCCTCTCTGTCTCAAACTCTTTCTTTCAAAATTAAATAAAAATCATTAAACATTTTTAAATAAAAAACAGCATAAATATTTTCAAGGACTTAAATGAAAATAAGAACAAAATGACAAAAAAATGGAAGATTTTAAAAACATGATTAATAGAGTTGACAAACATAATATCTAAGAAGACAATTTGCTTGATGGACTTTATAGCAGATTAGAGTCTGGACAGTAAAAGATTAATGAACATGAAGCCATAGCAGTGCAAAACACAAACTAAATACTGAGGGGAAAAAAAGATTGAAAAACAAATAAATGGAACCTGTTACCTGTGGAATACGTTAGCTGGCAGAAAAAGAGGAAGTTAAAAAAGATTAAAAGAAAAAATAAAGAAAGAATGACCAGAACTCCTCCACAAAGCTGCAGGGGGGTATTTCAAAATGTATAAACATATCACTCAAAGGAATACAATAAACATCTTAGAAATAGTTCCACACATATATTATCATTTGATCATATTTGATCGTTGATTTTCAATGTATGTGCTAAGGAAATACAATGAGGAAAGGAGGTTTTTCAACAATTGTGGTAGAACAACCATATATCTATGTAGCAAAAAGAAGAAGAAGAAGAAGACTATCAACACTTACTGAATACCATAGAGACAATTTTCCCAAAATAGATCATAAGCCTAAACTGTGAAATCAAAAGATACAAACCTTCCAAAAAGAAACATAGGGAAAACTTTTTAAGAGCTTGATGAAGACAAGGATGTTTTAAGACAGGAACAACTTGCTGTATACCAATACAATGGACTTAGCAGCAGAAAACAGATAGACTTACACCATGACACTGCAGCATGGTTGAATGTCAACAATATTCCCCTAAGGTTCAAAAGGTACATACTGTATTGGTGGCTGATGTGTGACACAGGGACACACTGCCCAGGCTTGTCCAAAAGTATTTGGAGCTTGTAAGACATAGAAACAGTTGGTAGAAATCCTTTCTACTACTGGCTGCAGCCACCTCTCTCTTCCAGTGCACCAGTAGGAATTCCTAGGGTGGCATTCAGAAATCAGATATGGAAGTGGAGGGTGTATACGCTGAGACATCAAGTTGTGTAGTGATGGAAAGGATCTATGGCATTACCTTGTCTGTGCAGTAACGGCTGTCTCCCAGCCTCCTTTGCTCATAACAATTTCCTTAGCCTTGTTCTAAGCCTTTCTGGCAATTCTGTGAGTTACTCAGCATCCATTCAATATTCTTTTGTTCTTGAAATGGTCCCTGTTATTTTTCATTCTTTGCTACTAAGAGTCTGATTTACACCAATTGTGTCAAATACCATGCATGTAGTGATGATGTGACATTTTATATCTCTGGCTTTGATTCCATCTGCAGACACATAAACACCCTTGAAATCTCCCTTGGATACAAACTAAACATCTATAAAACAGAAACAGAATTCTTGACCTCCTCCTCCCCAATGAAATGGTAATCGGCCAACCAAAGTATAGTATTTTCTTTCTACAATACATCACTTAGCAGTAACTGGACAGTTCTGTCTTTCTTTTAATTGCCAGAACTATTAAATTATATAATGTCATTCAATGCAGTACATCCCTTTTCACTTGTATCCCATCCCAATCCACCATAGGTAAAAGTATCAACAATTAGAAAGCTACAGCAAGCCAGAGGTCATCACCCCTTCATTCATCACAAACAATAGGAACTCTGTTGCCATCTGGCCATTGCGAGATCCAATTCTTGACTCTCATTTTAAGAGTCTGCTTCCCAGAACCACTTCAAGTACCTAAGACTCCTGGCATAGGGTTGGATTCCCCAGAAGCATATACTGAAACACTATTTAATATACAAGCATATTTGAAACAATGAATTTCAAATATTTCCAGCCTGTAAGTAAAGGAGTTAGGATGCGGGGCCAGAAATGGGAAGAAGACAAAAATAGAGTGGGGTAGTAACAAAACCCCACAGAGTGTAACTTCGGTTTAGTAACTCAAAGGCAGCCTGCACCCCTTGTAGGTCTCACCTCACAGTTGTCCTCCTTGGATGGCAGGGTATTTATATTCCATCACACATCAGCCTTTGGCTAAGAGTTGTTTCTAAGGAAAACAAAATTCTCAGGCTTGCAGGCAAGGCAGGTTCCAGCAGCCTGGCACAAAAACCACATGTGTTTGTTTTGTGCCGCTCCCACTAGACTATGGGTCACAGGTCAAAACCCAGGTCATGCTGTATCCAATACTCAGCACGGTGGAAAACAGCAACATGCATTTGCCACCTGCTTGGCACTGTTCTGCACCCCAAGAGTCAGGGTGTGAAATTGGGAAGACACTACTTAAGAAGCAGCATTCTGAGGAAAACCATAGGAAGTCATTGAGGTCAGTATTAACATGTGTATCTGGGATGTGACAAGGAGAGAGAGCAGAGGTTTAAGGCCAAGTTCAGAAATCTGGAGGAGCCAACATACTAGCAGGACTAAAGCAGACAGAATTAAGAGATCCTATAGGCATTAGCGTGTCTAAAATAGAAGCAAAAAATATTTGTAATGCCATGCTCATGGCTGTTGGCATAAGTTAGCCTGGAGAATTAAGGGAGTCAAGGAAGACTAGGTGAATTTGACTATTTGATAACAGCACTCAGAAAAGAAACTCTAAAGAACTTGGAAATCACATGGAAGAATGAGTCACTTCGTCTTAAACCAGCTATTAAATAAATGAATAAAAAACAGATATGTAACTATTATTTTATGGCAGGAATTGAGGAGAGACTATGCATCTAAGTAATTTGAATATCTCAGAGCCACTACCAAGTATGAGGCAAAATTGGGCTGTCCAATGGAAATATAATGCAAGCCACAAAGTAATTTTCATTTTCTGGTAGTCACATTAACAAGAAAGTATCAAGCACTGGAAACATTCTTATTAATAAAATATTTTATTTAACCCAATATATCAAAAAAGGTACCATCTTCACATAGAGGCAACATAAAAATATCAACGATATGTTTTCTATTCAGTTTTTATTTAAAGAAATTAAATTAAGTCAAATCGAAAATTCAGTTCTTTTTTTCACTAGCTACAGTTCAAGGATTCAATCACATGTGGCTAATGGCCACTACATAGGACAAAGTAGCACTAACACTAAATACAATGACAATGTGAGATGTTCTGAAAAACACTGACTTTAATGATTATCTGTGTCTAATGCTCGTGGGGAATAAGCTTAAAGTTTCCCTGGGTCTACACCATGAATTAACAAGGCATAAAGAAGTAAAAAGCCATAGGATGCTCACACTCTAGTCTGGGTAAACAAGATTAGGTAAATAGGTAAAGAGAGGGCGGGGCAAAGGCCCCAATATAGAACAAACATATATGAGGTAAACAAGATTAGGTATTCAGGCAGAAATGTCCCCCAATTTAGTACAATAGCAGAAAGCTGCTTTCATTAGGTAAATAGGACTATAGACCCCTTCAGAGTGAAGTTGCCCAGAGTTAATTGGCAAAAGAAAGTTTCCTTATTGACCTTGAGGTAGCATGCTCTGTCTTATACCCTAGGCTGCCTAAGATAAATGGACACAGCGCTTCATGTCTGCCATTAACAACCATCTGCCTGGTGCCAGGATTTTGTTTTATTTTGACCCAAACCCCTAACACCATATAACTTCAAAACCCCCGTATCCCTCATGAGTTAATGTTCACAGAGTCATTGTCTCTTGTGCATGTCCGTTACACTTGTAAGCCTTCTGATCTTAATAAATAAGGAGCAAGGACCCTTACTGGGGGCTCTTGTCTTCTCCCAGACATTAGCCATCTCTTTAATCCAGCATCCTGCTTCCTTGTTGGACACGAAAGAACTCTAGACCCAGCGTCTATGACAAATGCTTATATCAATAAAGTTCTTACTCATCTTTCAGAAGGGCAATTTAAAAAAAGTGTACATACTACTTTTATTTAGAATTTTGGGTTCTCTGAAATGATCCATGACTTCAACTTGACCTTGCCACTCTGTTTCCAGATGTGTTGCTGTACGTTAATGATGTGCTCACTGTGGCATGAATAGATGATCAACCCATGGGAAGAATGTAGAGGGTTCCAAATGGTTCTTATACAAGTATTACTGAAAATTTGGTTTCACTGTAGTGACAGTTTTTAGTGTAAACTTCTCAGACTCCAAATGAATCAAGACACAGCAACACAGGAAATGTAAATTCTGAAAATAAGGCCAAATATTAAAAGTTTCTTCAAATAACTTATGATTCCTACTCCCACTCTGGGGGCGAGGATGGTACAAGGGAAAGAAAATCACAGAAAGTCAACTTATTGCATACTGGAACACAGTGGGACTTGAAAACATCTAGTAGTTGGGAATTTATTCTTATAGGTAGAACCAAGGACATCTCTTATCCATGAAAAATGGTCTGGAAATATAATCATGATGCAATGCAATTTTGTGGGCATTTCTCAGGGAATACAATTTTTTTTTTTGGTAGATAGCTCAAAATGGCTTCAGATCCAGCAACTTCCATTTCAAACTTCTCTTGAAATAATCCCCAAGATGAATAGACCATTGCCAACCATAATCTGCATTAATTAGTCCAAAAAATTTCTCCAAAGTGTCACACATGTTTCTGCATTCTCAACAAATGATAATCTGAGAGGAAGGTAGAGATCACTAAGGGAATTATGGGGAAATTTTTTACTTAGAATTACTGGGTTTTCATCACTAATATGCCCCTCCGTATTCTATATCAGAAGCTATCTTGATTGCCATTTATGGGACAATATCTCAACATTCACTTCAGTCATACCATCCCTCATGAACTTAAATAGAGCTTACAAAACAAATAAGGATCTATTTTGGATCCATTTGATCTCCACCTACTTTCTCATCTCACCTGTACTATAAAAAAAGTAGACTGGGGCTCCAGGGTGGCTCAGTCAGTTAAATCAACTTCGGCTCAGGTAATGATCTCACAGCTGTTAAGTTCAAGCCCCGTGTCGGGCTCTGTGCTGACAGCTCAGAGCCTGTAGCCTGATTTGGATTCTGTGACTCCCTCTTTCTTTGTCCGTCCCCTGCTCGTGCTCTGCTCCCTCTCTCTCTCTCTCTCTCTCTCTCTCTCTCTCTCTCTCTCTTTCTCAAATAAATAAACATTAAAAAAATGTATAAGGTAGACTGTGCTAGACAAATGAGATAGTAATTAAAGTAGTTTAAACTTGCTCTAACTGTATTCCCAAGAAATGGGTTGGGAAAGCAGTATTAGAATACCAATCTACTTTTCCTCTTGGAGATATCAAGACCACTAACCCACCTTCATTAGAGCTGTCAACTCTTTGTGAATGATACATACGTAAAATGCATTAAATACATATTTGTATGCATCATATATCATCACACACATATGCATGTACACAAAAACACATGTACACACACTCAACTCTCTCCAGAACAGTCAAATGAAAAAGCAACTGATAAAGTGAAATTTCCAGGACTTTCTGCATCAACTAGTATGTAGAAATGTAGCTCTACAAAAGGCCACTTGTTTGTAACTTACAAATGGTGACTGAGTCCACAGTTGAGAGCTGGCATTCAGATCCAAGCAGTCTGGATCACATCCTTGACCACAAGCGCAATGTAAATATTCATTTTTGGAATGTAAGAGGGTCTGTAGTCCCACTCACAAATCAATTTTTAATGTGTTCAATATCATCCCTGACAGCATATTAATACTTCTTCTAGCAGTAGGACAGAAAAACCTTTCTAAAGCAGAAGGATTATGTCAGGGTCCCCCACCACCACCCACCACCCTGTGTGACAAGTTAAAATAATTTTAATTTACTCCTTAGGCAGCTCTACTCTCTGATGTCCAAATTTTGAAGAATTACCCCTCCTGATCTGGTGGTCCATATAATTTTTTTTTAGTTTACAGAAAATAAGGTTACCTGGGTAGCTCTTGATTTCGGCTCAGATCATGATCTCACAATCATAGGATCGAGCCCCAAGTCAGGCTCTGCCATGACAGTGTGGAGCCTGCTTGAGATTCTCTCTCATTCTCCCTCTGCCCCCTCCTCCGTTACACTCTTTCAATAAATAAATAAATAAATAAATAAATAAATAAATAAATAAATAAGTAAATTTTAAAGTGAAAAAATTACATCCACAAGAAGTAAAATAATAAATGCAAACAAATGAACTATCATTCATTGTGTATTTTCTAAGACATTTCTGTAGCTTGAGAAGAAAAAAGAATAACTGAAAAGTGCCAGAGTTATAACATTCACTCTGCATATTTATTCTGCCTGTCTATATAACATGTCTAATACAACAGGACCACATTTCTCTCTGAAAAATGCTATTTAGGCTTTCAAACGTACTTTTCACACGTCATGAGTCATGTTTTTTCTCCATTTTACCCTATAAAGGAATTCAGACTTTCTCAAGGTTGAGCTCATCTTTGTTTGCAGTGAAAGAACAATTGTTGTTATTGAAAAGAATTTACCAGAAATGAAAAATAAAAAAGAAATATCACTGAAATCGTGGTTTCAAATACAGACCAACTTAAAATCCTTCCAGGGTTTTCAGAATCAACCATGCAGGCAGCTCTATTAACAAAAGAGATGAGGTTCGTAATTACACAGTGATCTCTAAGCAAAACTTTCAATAGGTCTAAGGTCCTGTTTCCCATTTTACACAAACATCCTTCTCGGTGATTCCATGGCAGCACTAGCACTGTCTGGCATTCCAAACAAAGCCATAGTTGGCACAGGTACCTCCCCAGTGCTGGAACGAGATTAGAGATGGAAGAAATATCAACATCTACCAAGACCAGTGGAAGAAAATTTAAACTCTCTTCTGCGACCAAACAAACAACCACAGCCACATCTTAAAAGCCGCTGTCAGGATGCTGGTTCAGACCCCACAAGTCTGAAGTGGCTTCTCCCATATCTGTGTCCTGTAATTAGTGGCGGGTGTTTCCTCCAGACACTCAAGGGTTAGAGATTGGGTTTGAATGTTGTTCCGAAGTTTATCCAAATAAGGCTGGATTTTTCTTCTGTGGGTGTTCCTCCCTTCCCTCCCTTGTTTTCTTTCCCACCCCACCCCTACCTATTCAGTTTTCTCCTCAGTTATATTCTATATAATATTTTCTTCTTGATCTAGGATTTCCTATTGTGTCTCATGAATTTATGGCTTGTATTTTATTTTCTAAACATTCATTTTACTTTATACAGACTAAATAATAGATTAAATCTGTTGTCAAAGAGAGTGGCTAAACTGAAAAAAATCCAGGTTCCTTTTAGCCAGAAGACGACTTACTCTTGCCCATACTTCACGAGCTTCATTTTTGTTAAAAAATTTTTTTTCAAAACAGAAAACAATAAAGGTTAGAATCAGCATTGTCATTATTGGCCAGGTAGCATTCTTCTCTTCTTAAGAACACCGTGATTTCTGAATGTTTGAAGAATTACCCCCGTCCCCCTTGGGGGACTGTAAATTAGGGGCCCAAACATCTCCTACTTAAGCCATGGAGATGTTCCTCGAGGTGGGTAATAATTCAGAGCTCTCTAGAATTTGACTCTTGAGCACAGGGACAGAGGGACTGAACATTGTGGTTCATTTGTTGCCACTGTGTCTTCCGGACTAGAGCCTTCAAGTTATGGAACATCCTGGGGTTCTCTGCACTTGCCTTTCTCCCTGCCTAGTTCATGTTAGTCAGAATCAGTTTCTCTTGCATATTCATCAGGACCTGTCACTTATTCGTAGATGGATAACACATACACCAGATTCATTAGCTTATGACCACACTCTGTGTGATCAGTACGGTTCTTGGTGCCACAAAACATTACAGGAGAAAAGGAAGACACCAACTTACTCTCAGAAGGTTTGCTGTATGGTTAAGATTATTCTGCTTGCAACAGTTACCGTTCCCAGGCACAAAGACCTCAGGAGGAATGTGTTCATTCATTATCCAAGCAATGACTTTACTTGTCACCCACTTAGTTTCCCAAGCCTAAACCTGTAATTCATTCTTGACTTCTCCCTCCTCCTCACCCCACACATAATTAGTCACAATTCATTCATTGAGAAAATATTTATTAGCAAACCACTTTGACGGTGCTGATGTTACATCTCCTACCTTTTTCTATTGGCAAAGCCTCTGCTTTAATTCAACACATCATGTGTCATTTCTCAGGTTTACTTAGCCGTAGCAACTTACCAACTGGCCTCTGCTTTTCCCCCATAATCCATTCTCTTCTGAAAAGACAGCATTTTCTTCCTAAAGTGCAAAGCTTACCATGTTGCCCTCCTGAAGCTTGTGAACATCTTGGTCTGGTATCTATAGCCCTTCAAGGCACTTGAAAACTCCCCTGAAGCAAAGGAAGTTGTGACTAAACAACTGAGAAGGCAAGGTATCATGATATGGGGCTCTAGTTTTTCTATCCGGCTTCATCTCTCACTGCTCCGTGCTACAAGCACATTTCAGCTACTTACGGGTCTTCCAAGAACTATCATCTCATCTCCTGGCTTGGGCACCAGCTACTCCTCCACCTGGAATGCCCTTCCTGCTCCCTGCCCTCATGTCACCTAACTCCTACTCTTACACCCTTTGGGCCAAGGGGAGCGACCCCTCCTTCATTACCACATGCCATCACTCTGTCCACACCTCCTACTCACTATCTTTCTCTATATTGCAATATGCACACTAGCACTCTACATCATAATTTTCTCTTCCTTTGTGTGCCTTTCTTTCTAGAAGGTAGATTCTGTTCTATGAGTTTGGAAATACTGTCTGATTCATCTTTGTATTCTCTGTGCTCAGTAGAACACCTAACATGTAAAAGGATTCAATAAAGGTTTTATGGACTGACTAAATACATATAAAATACTTTTCAGAAATAATGCCTGCAGAACCTCTTTTATAAATCTAAATAACAGAAAAGACCTAGATAGAATAAATTTTAAGGCCATTCTATTTGTGAATACAGGAAACATCCTAATACCTAGATGTTGTAGCATTTCAGGACTGTCTAAAAATGCCAACCCTGGATTATAATAAATATATTACTGTAGTGACAGATATACTTTCTAGATTTATGTGATGTTCCCATTGACTTGGTATTCCATAAACTCTCATAAAATGATTTTTTAAAACTATAGATTTTCAGAAAGCTATTCGTTTTGTGGGGTAGCAATTTACATATTGATGCATCAAGCAGACTTAGAAGTATAAGCCAATCCAACAGAACTGGTTTTATAGAAGGATGAATTAAGCCAATCTGTTACAGCCAAAGAAGAAATATGCAACATTTTTGACAATATTCTCTGATTAAATGAATTCAGTCAAAAATAATGGAAAACTGTTCAAGAAAGAAGAGGATAATAGAGCTATTATGACAGATATTCTCCTAGGATGGAGTCACATGGGATAAAAGTTACAAAATAACATAAATATGGTTTCAGAGGCATTTGTAACAACAACAAAAAAACACAGCAATATGCATATGATAAAAAGTGGGTATGCTGGGCACAAAAGATACTTGCTGTAGTCCTTTAAGCACTTGTCATTCTGGGGCGCCTGGGTGGCTCAGTCAACGTAGCATCTGACTTTGGCTCAGGCCAAGATCTTGTAGTTTGTGAGTTCAAGGCCCATGTTGGGGTCTGTGCTGACAGCTCAGAGCTTTGGGTTCTGCGTCTTCCTCTGTCTCTCTCTACAGCTCCCCTGCTCTCTCTTTCTCTCAAATAAATAATAAAATATTTTAAAAAATTAAAAACTTGCCATCCTTCTTCTACTATGAATTGGTCTCAGTCATTAGCCCTTGGCCCATCCTTCTATAAGATGATTCTCTCTTCCTATACTTACTATCTTAGGCCATTAATTACAACTTTGCATTAATCCCAGATTTATAGCTCCTGTTCTCACTTCTAATTCAGTTCTTATATACAACCACTCTTTATACACATCTGTCCAAGGAGCTTGCCCTTATTCCAAACAAAATGTATTCAGTCGTTTTCTGCCTAAAGTTAGTGCCTCTTTTCAGCATCTATTTTTGCAGATACTGCCCAACATCATATCTTTCTCAACTCTTTTTTTATCCTTTATATCAGATCTGTCTCTCTCTTTCTCCCCATCTCTGTCTCTATTTGCCATCATTGAACGCTCCAGGAAATCAATCAGCATAGTTGTCAAATATCCCTCACATGCCACATTTTTCTGATACCTGCTACTTTGGTGGAATATCATCTTATCTACATATTATGAGCATTATCGTCAATGTCACCTCCCTGAGCCTTTGCCTACTGTTTCTGTCTTGCCACGTCCACTCCTCATCTTCCTCAGAGACATTCTGGGGGATTCCCAGACTGCCTTCTCACTCTAGATTCATCATACCTGTGTAAATTCATCTTGTATAATGTTAGAACGTAACTCTTTCTTTTAGCTAGGGCAGTTTTACTATATAACAAACATCTCCTTTCCTACCTTTGGTCAGAGGCCCCTGCTCATTATCCCCTCGTGGCTCTCTCAATTTATTCCAAATTCTATCTGTCTTCCAAAAGCTTGCTCTAAGTGCACATTTATGAAGATTTTCGCTATTCCACCATTGAATCGTTTCTGATAATATATTAATACCTCCAGTGAAACATGCGAACTAACTTGTAACTTGAATTTTTTTTTACACACAAAAGCTCTGGATAATTGTATTAGTCAAGATAGGCTAATATTTGCTGTGCTAACAAACAATCCCCAAATTTCAGTGACTTAGCAAAAGTTTATTTCTCGTTTCTACTGGATGTCCCACGTGAGCCTTCAGATAGCTCCACTGAGCAATCACTCAGGTGTCCCAGCAAGTACAGACTCTATTATTTGGTGCTGCATTATCCTCAGTTGCCATGGCAAGGGAAGAAAGAAACTAGAGAATGATGAAAGGGATTTTTTTCCTTGTCTCTGATCAGAGTGACATGATTCATTTCAGCTCACAAGGTCTCACGGAGCTGCAAGTGGGCCTCGAAAGGTAGAAGAGCAACAGAATATTTAGTGAGCTTTGCTGTTTCCATCACAAGAAATTTGTATTAATAATTTCAACTTAGCTTGCGTAAAAAAGAATGTCTTGGGGCTCCCGGGTGGCTCAGTCAGTTAAATGTCCCACTCCTGATTATGGCTCAGGTCATGATCTCATAGTTTGTGAGATCAAGCCCTGGGTCAGGCTCTGTGCAGACAGTGTGGAGACTGCTTGGGGTTCTCTCTCTCTCTCTCTCTCTCTCTTCCTCCCTCCCTGGCCCTCCTCCACTCGTACTTATGTTCTCTCTCTCTCAAAGTAAATAAATAAAAATTTAGAGAAAGAATATCTCAACTCAAGTATTGCAGTGTTTCACTTTGGTACATTACTATCTGCAGGAAAAAGTATTGAAGACCATGACGGCAGATCCCCTCTGTCTCCTGCTGTGGGATATCAAATGAAAAGCAGCATGGATACAATCTTAAAATCTTCAACCCGAAAGCCTGGGCACATTAGCAGTTCCTATGTTCACAGAGAGAATCCTATGAGGACAGGAATTACTTAAGATAAATCCGGCCCTGTATTCCGACACCCTAGTACCAAGAAATACTCAAGGCTGTTTTGTGGTGGACAAGAACCTCTTCATTAGAAAGACCATTTGAGTAGGGACAGGAAATCTTTCTTCACACCTGGCCTCTCCTTCTGTGTGGAGAATGTTCCATTGTTGACTTCCAGCTCCTCTCACCTTCCCACTCATTCCCACACAGCGTGTCTAACTGGGAAGTTTGAAAGACACCCTGGGCTAGTGAAACCAGCATCTTCTTCTCTTTCTCTCTTGAGACACAGCTGCCTGTATGTTCTATTTTACTTCTCTGGGGGCCAGCTCTATTTTTATAGGCAGTGCCCCCTGGTCAAGAACTCCCGTCACAAGATGAGTAATGCCACATATTACTTTCCATAGGTCTGTACACAGAAGCCCACATCCTCCCAGATGCAAAGCACATTCTCCAATTTCAGTTTTAGCTGTAATAAGGGTGATATTTTTGTTCTCCATATGTTGGCTCATTTATGTATTTTTTAATTGGTAAAGAATTTGAGTGGGAAGTAGGATACAATTTATTACATCCCCCAAATAACCTCCAAAGGTAGCATATGTTTTATATTATTTATTTAATTTTTAAAAATGTTTATTTATTATTGATACAGAGAGAAACAGAGCAGTAGGGGAGGGGCAGAGAGAGAGGGAGACACAGAATCTGAGGCAGTTCCCAGGCTCTGAGCCATCAGCACAGAGCCCGACGTGGAGCTCGAAGTCAGGAACCCTGAGATCATGACCTGAGCTGATGTCGAGTGATTAACCAACTGAGCCACCCAAGCATCCCTATTTATTTAAATACAATTGTTGTCAATATTTTTAGTAGGCTTTTTATCATTGTTAAAACACCACCACTCTTACTTTAGTATTCAGTGATACTAATACATTTTTGCCAGTTATTAGAATATGCAACTATCACTATTTTTCATAGGAAATTTTGATTGTAATATGAAATAAATATTTGCAAATGAAATTTGGAATATGCATACATCATATTATTAATCTACTTGTGCTTTGCCTTGGTTGTTTATCAAGAAACAAAAAAATAAAGAAGCAAATAATAAAAATGAACTTTAACATAATACTTTTTACTGGTATTTTCCATAAACCGTAGACATGCAAAAATGTATTAATTTGGATTCAGATAAGATTATTTGCTCATTCAAAGTTGATGGTAGAGGTGTAACTTTAGAGAAAACTAAAGTAATCTACAAATGCCAACTTTTTCTGATGACAAAAAAAGAAAAAACAAACACAAAAAACTGCCACAGGTCTTAAAAGCTAAAAGAGATTAAACATACACAGCTGCCATTCAAATCATCTTCATATGTTTCATGTTGGACTGAAAATAGAAGTCAGTTATCAGCACCTCTAGCTTACAAGTTGCTAGGACAATTTATGCATCAGAGCATAAAAGAAAACTGAAGTTCATCAAATTACATTTATTTCAGGGTCACATAATGATTCTCTGCTTTGTAGTGCCCCCTTTTTGGTGGCCTTGTGCATGCTCGTGCTGGGTACTTTTACAACTCACAGTTCTGATTTGACCAATGACAAAGAAGGCTTTGCTCTAAGTTGGAAATGGGAAACATCATTGACTGACCCAGCAGCACCTACTACTGACTCCTAGAAGGCACTCATTAACGAGTCTATCTGGCATTCTACCCACCCATTCATCCAGACTCCCAAATTCCCATTCCTATAACTAGTTAGATCGTTGCAAAATAAGAAACCTAAAAATTTATTAACTTAGTTGACAGAAAATACTTCACAGGGGCGCCTGGGTGGCTCAGTCAGTTAAGCGGCTGACTTCAACTCAGGTCATGATCTTTTGGTCTGTGGGTTTGAGCCCCATGTCGGGCTCTGTGCTGACAGCTCAGACCCTGAGGCCTGGTTTGGATTCTGTGTCTCCCTCTCTCTGCCTCTCCCCTGCTCCCACCTGGTCCCTCTCTTTCTCTCAAAAATAAATATTAAATTTTTTTAAAAACAAATAAAAATTAAAAATCAAAACAAAACATTTCACAAATTTATAGTATGATTTTCAGCCTTCAGATGATGTAAAGACATCATCGCTTTAAACATGATTTTAGAGTTTGTTGTACAACCATAGTAGTTTCCCACTGAAATTTAGTTTCTTATACAAGTACTTCTGTCTTTTATATTTGATTCCTTAAAAAAAAACTGTTGCATTGAGTTTGTATCATTTAAATTAGTATGACTATAAAAACAAAATTTATCTAAATCTCTTTGCTTCCAAAATCAAACTTTCTGGCCAATTATGGTAATTAGATCATGTCAAGTACTTGATCACATTTACTTTTCTGTTCTTTGCTATTGACCTTTGTTCTGTTTTGTTTTCATTCTGAATTGTTCTAGCTTATGCTATGTTTACTTTCACTAACAAATCTTGTTAGATATACTCATGTGCCAAAATGTAAGGCATTGATTCAGGAATTCCAGCAAGGAGGCTGTGGATACCAGACCTAATATCATATGGGAGCAGAATGGAAGAGCCAATTACTCATGAGCCTTTCAAGATTTCACCAGTCTTAGCTGAGGCCATTGGTAATCCTTGCTGGCAGAGAGGTAAAGTGAAAGGAAATAATAGCAAGTGCAAGCAAGGACGGGAGAGATAAACACCAATCGTGCTGGGGTAGTAGGCAAGAAGTCTTGCAATCAGTTTAACCAGAACTAAAGTTTCTTCAGAAAGGCTGGTAAGGACCTCTGGGTCTGAATGAAAACCTGGGTTAACAAGAGTTTATTTACCAACAAGAAGTCAGGGTATCTTATTCAAAGCACCACCACCTTGGTCGTGTATTTAGTTCCTGACGGTGAACTACAGAGGTAGAGATAGCAATTGAGAAAGGGGCCAGGGCTTCCCTCCTGGACCTATCCATTCTGAAAAACACTGCCTCCACATGAGAAATGAGTAATTGGAGTAAAGGAACAGTACAAATCAATCAATTGTATAAATGAATGCATTCCATACAAGAAAGACTATGGAACTGCATCATGTTCATAATAAACCATCAAGATTATTTTCCAGCTGTCACGTGGTGTGATGAAACACAAATTTGTTTCTAAGTCTTTGTCCTCTGGAAGCGTAGGTCGCCCACTTTGGGTTTGTACATTGACAGAAATGAAAGCCAATCCGTGATGTGCTTACACGTTTCACTTTATAGAGTGGAGAAGATTGTGAATCAACATAGATGTCCACAAACAGGAAAAACAACACCTTTTCAGATTCTTATTTGATTTAAATTCAGGGTAGTATTCAAAAATAAGCAAATTAGGGGTCCTGCGTGGTTCAGTTGGTTAAGCATCCAACTCTTGAATTCAGCTCAGGTCATAATTTCATGGTTAGTGAGCCCCACATCAGGCTCTGCACTGAGAGTGTAGTGCTTGCTTGGGATTCTCTTTCTCCCCACCTCTCTCCCTCTCTGCCTGCCCCTCCCCCACCCTTGCATGTGCTCTCTCTCAAAATAAATAAATATACTTTAAAAAATCCAAAACAAACACGTTAAACCATGCAAATCTCATTGCTCTCTACTTTGTTATTACATCAAGAAACTATTACTTCCAGTAGTAAATAAATAGAGCATCTGTGATAAAGCATTATTTCTGTTCTCTATTTATAAACTCTACAAAGCAGTTAATTTATTATTTATGTAAATAAAATGTTCACATAGTGTTTACACACCCTCATAGACTTATCTTCATGATATTTGAGAATTTTAATATATTGATTGTTCCTCTTTTAGAAACTGGAAATGCAGTCTCAGAAATTGATTTTTACCAAGTTCATTCAAATTTGACTTGCTCATTAAGTCTAGGAGATCATATTAATTTAATGCTGCTTTTGTATTTATTTTATTACATTACTTATATGTAGGTTACATATATTAAACCCCTAAAGAATGTCCATTGTTATCTGTACTGCTCTTTGGCTCCTAGTAGAAGATCTAGTTGATATTTAGAGAACTTTATCTGAAATTTATACGTGGGCTCATCCACAACAAATGTTTTTGGTCCAAGATGGATTGTATCTTCTATAGGTAATTATATGTTTTATATTGCTCAAATAGGGCACATTATATTATATGACTTCTAATTACAAAATAACATTATATGTAACCCAATTTTCAGGAAACAGAGTTTTAAAGCATTTGTTCAAAACTAAAAATAACATTTATTATTGTATATTATGTAGGATAAATTTACACCATAGAAACAAAACTCTAGATAAAGCCTACCATTAGCCTATAAGATTTACAATATTAAATAACTCACCAAGAAACTAAATTTCTAAGTTCTTATGTAATTTCTCCTTTTAAGTAAAAAAAAACTTCAGAAAAAAATTGATCAACACATTAAATGGAATAAAAATTTTACTAAAAAATTACATTATTTTTCAAATAAGCTTTTTATGTTTAATAATTCCAGATTAATAAAAAAGTCACAAAGAAAGAAAATACAGGGAGGTCCTATCTTCTCTGCATTCAGAATTTCCAAATGTCATTTCTTACACAATCATTATTTAATTGTTAAAACTAACGAATTAGCATTGAAACATTGATTAATTAAACTACAAATTTCATTAGATTTTAAGTTTTTCCAATAATCCTTTGTCTGTTTCAGGATCCAGTCCAGGATACTACATTGCATTTTACTACATTATTTTTAATAAAAACATGTTTGTATTTATTTTAGATAAAGAAAATAGATATCAGTAATACAATAATTCTTATTTGAATTTTTAACATGCGTAGTATATAAAATATGTAGTACATAAGTAGAAATCTAATACGCTTATTTGCCAGAAGATTTTATAAAATTTAGGAAAAATTTAAAATGTTTCTGATTTTAGTCTTTAGTACCTCTAGTGTAGTTATTATTTTCATTTGCTTGTTATTATTAATTTACATGATTTCTTGTAAAAGCATAAAATTATATGAAAATATTGAAATGATGAATTCACATATGCTTTGAAAAAGTGGAATTTATATTTCCACCTGTTTATTCTGTTTATTATAATATTATTTGTGTGGTATACAGAAAGGTGGGTTTCTGTGACTACAAATTATCTGGGTTACAAAAAAAGCTACTTACATAGAGATTGTAGATGAAGTATCTATAAAAGTAGAGAAAGAGAGAGAGACAGACAGACAGACAGACAGAGATTTCAGCCATACCAGGCTTGGGAATATTGTGGGAATTGTGAATAGAGATGCCTTGTTAAAGCCTTTTTAGGAACTGAATCTGGAACTAATGCATATGGATTTGTCACTGAAATCATAGGGGATAGAGCATGCAGGAATTAAAAGATCATAGGAGCGCCTGGGTGGCTCAATTCATTAAGTTTCCAACTTCAGCTCATGTCATGATCTCGCCTTTCTAGGGTTCAAGCCCCGCATGGCCTCTATGCTGACAGTTTGGAGCCTGGAGGCTGCTTCAGATTCTGTGTCTCTCTCCCTCTCTGCGCCTCCCCCTCTCATGCTCTTTGTCTCTCAAAAATAAATAAACATTCAGAAAATTTAAAAAAAAAAGATTATCAATCCACTGCACTCAGGAGTAGTCAATTATGTTGCACACAGTTTTCAAGCCAAAAAGTAAGGAAAACTCAGAGAAGACCAGAGGCATCATGCAAATATGGTCAAATGATTAGAGAACATGATCTTTAAGACATGGGATTATTTATAGAAAGAAATCTAAAATCAAATCAATCTTCAATTTTAAGCTTGGCTACTACCCAGGGGATGCAGGTACTACATCTACTGAACCCGTTACAGATGGAATTAATTGTAACAATGGAAAAATGTATGTGAGATAAAGAAAGAAAAACTCTTCCTGATTGTGTACGTTCTTAAACTGTTGAAAGTTAAACTGTGTTTTTGTTTTTAGCAGACAAATGAAATAGCAATTTTACCAGAATTGCCTGTTACCACGTCCTTGATTGTCTTTAGATGATTACCACATATACTTGCATCCTTTAACAATATGTCCGTCTCTGGGCATGTCTAAACTTCATATAAATGAAATGTTACCGTATATTCTGCAATATATCTTTGTTTCCTCAAAATAATATTTATATAATTAATCCATGTTAGGGTTGGGATATTTTTGTTTTTGTTTTTGTTTTGTTTTGTTTTGTTTGAGAACTATCTTTTTTTCTGGCACTGTAAGCTATTCTAAGCACATCTTACATTTCCCTTTCCCAATCAACCACTTTGTAAAAGTCCTGGTTCTTTCTATTGTAGAATGATATTTAGAAATCAAGATCTGGACTCCAAGTGTGCTTATTTCTACCGGGTTGTCATTTCCTTTAGACCTGCTCAGTACATAGAATTCAAAGATATGAACACATATACTAACCCATGCACACATAAACATTATATTTATTTGTATATCTATATATTTGTGTATGTATGTGTTGAAAACATAAGTATTTTGTAGAAAATGAGATGCAAGTATACATATGTATATATATGTGTGTGTGTATATATATGTGTCTATATATATGTATATATGTGTGTGTATATATATGTGTGTATACATATATATATATGTATATTCATACAGATGACCTGCAATGTCCATCCAACATCACAGGGCTCCCTCTTCCCTTCTCCCCTTGACCCATTTGTAAGATTTTTCCTCAGACAACCAGATAAAAGAAACTTGGTCCTCATTTTCTACAATATATTTATTTATTTATCCAATCATAATGTAAATCATACTACATAAAGTACTTTCATAATTATTAACCCATACCTCTATGAGAAACAAATTTACTCACTACAGTGCTTTATTTGTGTAATGCTATTTTGCATTTGGTTTAGACTATCCACTTATTTTTTATGGTATACAGTTCTACAGGTTTTAAAAAATACAAAAAGTCTATCAGTCAATGGACATTTGGCTCTTTTCATAGTTTGTCTTTTTGTCGATAGTGCTATTATAAACATTGGGGTTCATGGGCCCCTTTGAATCAGTATTTTTGTACTCTTTGGATAAATACTTAGTAGTGCTGGGCATAGAGTAGCTCTATCTTTAACTTTCTGAGGAAACCCCAACTGTTTTCCAGAGTGGCTGCAACAGTTTGCATTCCCACCAATAGTGTAAAAATCTTCCCTTTCCTCTGCATGCTCGCTGATATCTGTTGTTTCCTGAGTCTTTATTTTAGCCATTCTGACAGGTGTGAGATAGTATCTCGTTGTAGTTTTGATTTGTGTTTCCCTGATGATGAGTGATGTTGAGCATTTTTTCATGCGTCTGTTAGCCATTTATGTCTTCTTTGGAGAAATGTCTGTTTATGCCTTCTGACCATTTCTTAACTAGATTATTTAATTTTTGAGTGCTTAGTTGAATAAATTATTTTTAGATTTTAGATACCAGCCCTTTATATGATATGTCCTTTGCAGATATATTCTCCCATTCTGTAGACTGCATTTTAGTTTTGTTGATTGTTTCCTTCTCTGTGCAGAGACTTGTTATCTTGATGAAGTGCCATAGTTTATTTTTGCTTTTGTTTCCCTTGCCTCCAGTGACGTGTCTAGTAAGAAGTTGCTATGGTTGAGGTCAAAGAGGTTGTTGCCTATTTTCTTCTCTACAATTTTGACATTTAGTCTCTCATACATTTTGAATTTACTTTCATATATGGTGTAAGAAAGTGGTCCAGTTTCATTCTTCTGCATGTCACTGTCTAGTTTTCCCAACACCATTTGTTAAAAAGACTATCTTTTTTCCATTGGGTACTATTTCCTGCTTTGTGGAAGATAAGTTGGCCATAGAGTTGTAGGTCCATTTCTGGGTCCTCTATTCTGTTCCATTGATATGTGTCTCTTTTTCTTGCCAGTACCATACAGTCTTGATGAATACAGCTTTCTAATACAGCTTGAAGTCTGGGATTGTAATACTTCCTGCTTTGCTTTGCCTTTTCAACATTAATTTGGCTATTTGGGGTCTTTTCTTGTTCCATATAAATTTTAGAATTGTTTATTCTAGATCTGTGAAAAATAGTTTAATATTTTGATAGGGATTGCAATAAAGAAGATATATATGTGTGCGTGTGTGTGTGTGTATATATATATATATATATACATCAAAAAGAATGAAATCTTGCCATTTGCAATGACATGGATGAAACTACAGTGTACTATGCTACGTGAAATCAATCAATCAGAAAAAGACAAATACCATATGATTTCACTCATAGGTGGAATTTAATAAACAAAACAGATTAACATGGGGGAAATTAAGGGGAAAAAATAAGATAAAACAGAAAAGGAGGCAAATCATAAAGGACTCTTAACTATAGAGAAAAAACTGAGGGCTGCTGGGGTAAAAGTGGGTGAGGATGGGCTAAATGGGTGATGGGCATTAAGGAGGGCACTTGTGATGAGCACTGGTTGTTATAAGTGATGAATCACTAAATTCTACTCCTGAAACCAACACTACACTACACATCAATTAACTTGAATTTAAATAAAATCTTGAAAGAAAGAAAAAAATGCAAAGAGACATGTATCCGCCATTACTGTGATATAAAACAGTTTCATCTCCCCCAAAATCCTCTCATGCTGACCTTTTGTTGTCAACCTCCCTCCTTGCTTCTTGCCATGACAACTATGAATCTGTTTTCCAGTATGTAAATAGAATCAAGCAATATGTAGTCCTTTGAAACTGGTTTCTACCCCTTAGCAAAATGTATTTAAGATTTATCTCCATTGTATAAATTGATAGTTCTTTCCCTTATGTTGCTAAATAAATATTTTATTTTATGATTGTAGTACAATCTCCTTATTCATCCAGTGGTTAAAAGACACCTGAGTTGTTTCTAGGTTTGGACAATTAGGATTAAGCTTGTTGTAAACAATCATAGAAAGAACTTTATGTTAATATAGGTTTTCATTTATCTTGTGAAAATACTGAGGAATAAGATTGTTGGGTCACATGGTAAGTACCTGTTTAACTTTCTAAGAATGAAAAGTTCAGCAACATTCATCTAAATTATGTGCTAATGTAATTCAATGGGGGAAAAGCAATGATCTTATCAGTCTGATGCTGTGGTGGAATAAAGATGGTGACAAATTTGTAAACACTCCTTCCACTGAGGCATGGTCAGTATCCCTTTCCTTGAATCTGAGCTTTCCTGTGACTTCTCTCCTCAAAAGAGCATGAGGGTATGAAGTAAGTGACACTATACTGACTTTAGACCATAAATGAACTAGAAGTTTCCACCTTGTTCTCTTGACTTCATGAGCTGCTAAGTAATAAGTCCAACAACTCTGAGGTCACCACACTATGAGAATCCTGAGGCATACTGAGAAGTCCTTTTTGAGGATGTGACACCATGTGAGATAGAGAGCAAAAGAGAGTGATCAAGCAGCATGATCACCACACATTTGGGTGAAGAAGCCGTTTTTGAAGTAGATCTTTCAGCCCCATGTGCCCCAGTTGATAATGTAAATCAGTAATGAACCACCTTGCCAAACCTTTATAGAATTCCTGATCCAAATAATTAGTAAGGAGAAAACTATAAAATGTGGCTCCCATTTCACTTCTCATATTCAATCATTCATTTGAAATGGATTATGACTCCAAACGTAAAAAGTAAAATTATAAAATATCTAGGTAAAGCATTGAAGAAAATCTTTATGACCTAGGATTAGACAAAATCTCTTAAACAGATTCAGAGAACACTAAGCATAAAAGCAAAAACTGACAAATGGTACTCCATTAAAATTAAAACCTTTGGGTTTTCTAAAGACACCATTTAGAATTTCAAAAGGTTTGCCCACAGATTGGGACAAAATACTCCTAACACATACATTTTTTAAAAGTTTTCTGCCAGAGTCCAGCTCCAGCAGGTCCAGGGCTCCCTGAAGGATGGACGGTTTCGGGGAAAGGGAGCGAGAGAGCCTCAGCTTCTTTCTGCTCCCCAGGCAGGCATCTCTGCACTGACTGGAGAGTCAGCTTTATTTATTGAAAAAAATGTATGGGGTACAGACCAGAAGTGGCAGTTGCCTTAGACAATGATTTCTGATGACAAATTCTTTGGTATGTAAAAATTTCCCAGAACATAGATTGGTAGAAGATTCATGAATAATCTTTATCCATAGTGATTGATGTAGGTGATTTAGATGCTTATCATATGGGGAAGGAAGGGATCTTTAGCATTCAATATCAATTACAAGGCAATGTTTTTAGCATAGCAAAGACAAAAGTTAGTTCTTTTGTGAGCAGGGGTCAATAGCCTGTTTTCTGAGGGGAAGAAAAACGGGTTTTCTCAGGAAATGTAATATTTGCTCCTATAATCACAAAAGAAGAAACTCCTATAACAAGTTTCTTCATAAGGTACAATTCACATATTTTTAGCATAAGAAGGAAAGTCACTCCCGTTATCAGTCAGTCAGGCACCTTGGGGGTTGGTGCTCAAGAAGAAATTGAATGGGGGTTGAGTGGGTGTAGTTGCCGGTCACCATCTGATGGTGGGAAGCCTTGCAAACCTGCCTTACTTCAGAAATGGCTCCCAGCAGTTTTCATTGCATATCTTTCTCCAGTCCTTAATTTCAATTTATATAGTTTATGTGTCTTAATTAAGACATAATATTATACAGGTAATTCTTTTTTATTAGTATTTTAATATGACAATCTTTATCTTTTAACTGGAATATTTAATACACTTGCATTTAATGTACCTCCTCACATAGTTATTTACTTTTACTTTTTAAAATGTTTTTTTATTTTTTTCTGAGAGACAGAGAGAAACAGCGTGAGCAAGGGAGGGTCAGAGAGAGAGCGGGAGATACAGAATCCGAAGCAGGCTCCAGGCTCTGAGTTAGCTGTCAGCACAGAGCCTGTCGTGGGACTGGAACCCATGAACTGTGAGATCATGACCTGAGCTGAAGCTGGACGCTTAACCGACTGAGCCACCCAGGCGCCCCTATTTACTTTTACTTCTATTTGTCTTCTATTTGTCACATGATACTATTCATTTTATATATATGAGCTGTATATCCATAGCTCTCTAGTGTGTTTCAAAACATAAATTATTTTAATTTAACCAGTTTTTGTAGTTGGTATGATGGAAGCAATGGTCAGCTTTTACCTTCTGTATCCTATCAGAATCATATTAATTTTATCATCTTCATTTTTCTTATCAGATAAGATTTCCCTCTGCAGGAGTATCAGGTGTTCCTCTCTTCTTTCATGTAAACTTTAGAATCCGTTTGTCAAATCCACTAATAAACTTTTGAAGGTTTTTTTGGTTTTTGTACTGTTTGTGTATTTTGACACAGAGAGGGTGCACACGAGCAGGGGAGGGGCAGAGCAAGACGAAGACAGAGTCCCATGCTATCAGCACAGAGCCTGTCTGATGCAGGGCTCCATGTCATGAAAGGTGAGACGGTGGCCTGAGTGGAAATTAAGAGTCAGAAGCTTAACCGACTGAGCCACCCAGACACCCCTTGAGGTTTTAATTCTAATTGCATTTCATTTATCAATGAATTCAAGTACTAATTGCTTTCTTTAGATATGTTTTTTAATCCATGATTATATCTTTCTATTTATTTATGTCTTCCTTAAAAAATTATTTTACTTCCTCCTTCAAATTATTCATGTAGTAAATTGCATTAATTGGTTTTCATGAAA
This sequence comes from Suricata suricatta, assembly GCF_006229205.1. Classification (NCBI taxonomy): domain Eukaryota; kingdom Metazoa; phylum Chordata; class Mammalia; order Carnivora; family Herpestidae; genus Suricata; species Suricata suricatta. The sequence goes on from NC_043704.1 coordinate 19,072,691, forward strand.
TGTCTATTGCATTTGGTCACGTGGCCAAGCAGTATTTATGTAATTTTTACACGTTGCTCAGTTAGATTCCCTAATATGTGGCTAAACACGTTTGAATCAATGTCACAAGACAGATGGCTCGAAATCTTCCTCATTCACTCTTTTTAGAGGTTTTTGTATAGAACTTATGCTATTCTTATATAATGACCTGGAATGTTCTCTCTTGGTATATGCTTTGGAATCATCAATGTTAACATTTTTCATTGATCCCCTAGAAAAAAAATCTTCCATCTGAGATGACGTGTCTTTTTTCTAGAATACATGTATATTTTTTTCCATATATGAGTTTATTGCAGGCATATTCTTGTAGGTTTTCTTTATCTTAGAATGCCACTATTTTGCTCCTGTGCTGGTCATTTTTCTAGTGTACTATTCTGCACTGACAGTTGCTTTTTCTCAGTATATTAAATACATTATTGCACTTTCTTCAAGCTTTTTCTGCTGCTGCCAATAAATCATCTCAGAGCAATTGTCATTACTCTAAATGCTATTGTTTATACTGCTAGCTGGGGTTTAAAAACTAGTAGGTTTAGGTATGATTTTTTGTTTTTAACCTTACTCTCACTTCTGTTTTTCTTAAACTGTATTTTTCTGTTTTCCATCCTATGGACTTTCTTACATTTATAGAAATTTCTCCATTCTTTCTCTCCAGCTCACAAGTTTGCTCTCCTTCTTAGTCTAATACACTAATCAACCCATTTTATTCAAATTTTATGATCAGTCATTTTTATGAACCCTTACTTTTGAAATTTATTTTCAGCAATTATTTTATATTCTGTATGTGATAATTCCAACGTCTAATGTTTTTGCAGGTTTCTTCTGTGATTTGTTTTTTTGTGTTTTCATTTCGTTTTGTTTTGTTTTTTTTGTTTCCTGCTGGTTCTCATTCAACACGGCTGGCTTAGCTTGTTTTATTTTGTTTTGCTTTGCTTTGTTTCTGTTTTTACTGTAAGCTCATATTACTGTAGATATTATTTGAGCCCTGAATTGCAGTGTTTCTTTTTAAGAGAGAGAGCTTTTGTTTGGTCCTGCCAGGTCCCGAGGGCACCGCTAACCTACGACCACTTTAAACTGAATACTTGTATGCTGAGTATTGAGACCACCCAGGAAGTATGAATTCAGTCACTAAAACTAAAGTCAGTTGGCTGTAGTTACTAAGTATAAAAGAAAGCTTTTTATTCCCCTCCTTACTGTATCAGAGTTCAAGACATTAATTTTCTTGTCCTCTTTCCACATGTGAATGTATCGTATATGGTGAGGTGATTTCCTGTGACATCCTATCTTGTATTATATACCTAGGGTTTCTCTATGTTCCCCACTTCCAAACAGTCCTGAAAACAAACTTTATCCATACAGAAAATTCCTTCAAGGGAAACTGAATTGTGAGTTTTGTTTTCCTCTGTGGATTCCTTGGCTTCTAAGAGTTCCTGACTTTCTTAACTATTCACAGACATTCATCAAAATTTTATTTTTAGTATTTTCTCCCCCTCTCTTCAGTTGTTTTCAGAAGAACAGGTATTAAGGCAATCTTGTTCACGCCATTGCTTGAAACAGAAATAAAATCCTGCTCACTTTTAAATCCTGTATTATAAATTGAAATACCAACTCTCAGTTATCAGTTTTGTATTAAAAAGCTCTTGTCGGGGCTCCTGGGTGGCTCAGTCAGTTAAGCGTCTGACTTCGGCTCAGGTCATGATCTCGTGGTTCATGGGCTCCAGCCCTGAGTCGGGCTCTGTGCTGACAGTTCAGAGCCTGGAGCCTGCTTTGGATTCTGTGTTTCCCTCTCTCTCTGCCCCTCCCCCACTCATTCTTTCTCTCTCAAAAATAAATAACCATTAAAAAAAAAAGCTCTAGTCTAAACGGATATTTACCAGAGCGGAGGTGGAAAGGAGACTGCGGGGAAATAGGTGATGGGATTAAGTGCACATGCTGTGAAGAGCACGAGGTGTTATATGGAAATGATGAATCACTTTAGTGTACACCTGAAATCAATGTTGCACTGTATGTTAACTAGCTGGAACTTAAATAAAAATTTTAAGAAAAAGATAAAACCAACAATCCAAAAAATAAAAATATAAAACATTCTTGTCTATAACAATTAAATAACTTAAAAGCTTTTTTAAAACAACTGTTATTTTAAATTATGGAACATAAAGACAACCATTAAAAAATCCATCTCCAAATAATTCCTTTGTCATAAAAGAATTCATTTAAATATGCTGTTCTATCCCATCATGGGCAGGCATCATTTTTATACTAGTCTTAATAATTTTCAGTTTAGTTGATCTGAAATAAACATTTGTTGGCTGAGTGCCTATAGTTTAAAAAAAAAGAAAGAAAAGTTGCAGGTGGAGACAAGAGAATCCATGCCCTAAAGGACTTGACCTTCCAGTAGCCCAACTACACAAGTAACCAAACAATTACCAAAATTTGATAGATACAAAAAGTTATAAAACAGGGACACCTGGGTGGCTCAGTAGGTTACGCTTTCAACTCTTGATTTTGGCTCAGGTCATGATCTCTCAAGTTGTGAGGTCGAACCCCACATCAAGCTCTGTGCTGACAGTGTGGAGCCTCTTTCGGATTCTCTCTCTCTCTCTCTCTCTCTCTCTCTCTCTGCCTTGAGCTCTCTCTTTCTCTCAAAAATAAATAAACTTTAAAAAAAGGTAATAAGGGAACGATGGATACAGCAACAAAAGTAGAAGAAAGGTGGTTCTTATCTCAGCCTCTCTCTTTATATGTGGGAGGAGAGACTGGCATCATCTGGAATTTTATCACCATGGAGTTGTCAGAGGAGCCACAGGAAGTAAACAAAGCTGTTCAGGCCCAAAGAGGCTAAAGCGTGGTCTGGAATTCAGGAAGGGAAAATAAAATAGAGAAAGGTAGCAAGATAGAAAGCAGCATTGTGCATACAGGAAACAACCAATTGTGTTTACCCTGAGGATTTTAACTGGCAAGAATGCCTTTGAGAGGTGAGATTGTACTCATTGCCATGGCCATGGGAAGGAACGTGAACTTGATCTGCCAGGTGAGTAGGATGCATTGTTTTACGCAGCAAGGGGGCAAAACAAATTTATAAAACAGATATGTTATTTATGAGATTTGTGGAGAATAGTGTATGTGGAACATGCATATGTGTTTTTCTTCATTCTTTCTTATATTTCTTTATTTTTGGTTTAACATTGTCTGTGTATTTCTGTGACATTTATTTATCATTATAATGAAAATATATCATTTTAT
>NC_043704.1:19076069-19077390 GCF_006229205.1 Suricata suricatta
GAAGGTGAGGGATTCTAGATACCTGACTTAGGAGGGTTCTTGCTGACATTGGAAATTGCAGAGACAAACATGGAAACCCAAAAGTCAGGATTAATAAGAGAATTCAGAGGAACTTAGGCAGAGTTGGTCAAAGAGAGAATCTTTGTCACATGTTTTATTTATTATCTCAATTATGTTCCATTTAATTTGTTTATATTTTCCGACACATGACAATTTTTAAGTTAAATCTATCAGTAATTTCCTTTGAATAATTTATGTGTGGTTATACATTACAACACTTTCCTTGAGGCATCTGTGTGACTCAGTTGGTTAAACCTATGACTTTGACTCGGGTCATGATCTCACAGTTTATGAGTTTAAGCCCCACATCAGGCTCTGTGCTGTCATGCATAGACAGATCCTCTGTCTCCTTCTGTCCCTGCCCCTCCCCCACACTCGTACATGTGCATGCAGGTTCTAGCTCTCTCTCTCTTTGTCTTTTGAAAATGAAATGAACACTTAAAAAAAGAATAAAAATAAAGCACTTTCCTTTCCCAATGATAAAGTAGATATATACTTACCTCTATGTTCTTCTTATTCTCTAATAATTTCAAATTTTAACTTCAGTTGTTAAAATTCAATTAGGATTCATTTGGTATGTACTATTAGGAAACCAACTTACTGGGGCGCCTGGGTGGCTTAGTTGGTTAAGCAAATGACTTCAGCTCCGGTCATGATTTTGCGGTTCATGAGTTTGAGTCCGAGGTCAGGCTCTGTGCTGACAGCTTCAGATTCTGTGGGTGTGTGTGTGTCTCTCTCTCTATGTCTATACAGTCTCCTTTATTGTTGTTTGTCAGAGATTACTTGGCTTTTCTTATCTCCTAATTCTTATAAAAGAAATTCACAGTGACTTTGTAATTTTACAGAAAAACATCATTTAACTTCTTCCAAGTGTCAAAATTTTATTATTTTTTTGCACTCATAGCTAAAAAATAAAAAGGAAAGAAAGGCTACGGAGTAGAAAATATGTCTCCCATATAAGCCCAAATATTGCATTCTCCACTGCAGGGACAATCAGTATTAATTACCTTGTATCTTTAAGATATATTTCAGGCACATATATGAAAATTCTAATTGATTTACCTTTCTGGTATCTAGGGGGTTCCCCTCCCTCTTTCTTAAAATAAATAAGCATTTCTGGGTTAGAAGATTTATTTCCTTTTTCAGTGCAGTAAAGATGTCACTCTATTGTCTTCTGGTTTGCATAGATGCTGATAAGAATTCTACTGTAATTTTTATATTCATTGCTCTGTATGTAAAGTTTCCTTTTCACTCTGTGCCT
>NC_043704.1:19077490-19079306 GCF_006229205.1 Suricata suricatta
CTCTTGACTTGTATGGAGTCCTGAGTAATCCTTACTGTCGTCCTTGGCTTTGCTGGATGAAGCCAAAAGCCAAACCCACAGTTGGAGACTTTAAAAATATTCTCTGACATTCCTACCCAAATGTTAACATCTTTAAGAATTTTTTTAAATGTTTATTTATTTTTTTTTGAGAAAGAGAGAGGGGCAGAGCATGAGTGGGGGAGGGGCAGAGAGAGAGGAAGACACAGAAGTCAAACAGTCTCCAGGCTCTGAGCTGTCAGCATAGAGTCAGACATGGGGCTACAACTCACCAGCCATGAGATTATGACCTGAGCGGAAGCTGGATGCTTAGTCACTGACTGAGCCACCCAGGTGCCCCTAAATGAGCAAAGCATTGAAGTAACAATGTAAGAATTCCACTGTCACCAACATTATCTAACATTTCTCTGGAGGAACTAATCAGTGATATGAGGCAGAAGCAATAAATCACAGGGAAAATTGGGAATATAAAATAACATATTTCACATTTGATAATTTGATTTTTTACTTAAAACTAAGAAAATAAGGTAAAAACTATTATACAACATAAGGTATATTAACATGGTCATAATATTAATCCATATAGAAAACAAGTAGTTTAAAGATACAATGTAAGAAAATCCTCCTTTACAACCATAAAATATTATTAAAATCCTGGACAGGAACATGACAAAAAAAAAGTTAACAGCAACATAAAAAGTTTATTACTTAAAAAGAAATTTTAATGTTTATTTATTTTTGAGAGACAGAGTGCAGATGTGGGGGGGCAGAGAGAGAGGGAGACACAGAATACAAAACAGGTTACAGGCTCTGAGCTGTCAGCACAGAGCCCAACACGGGGTTTGAACCCACGAACTGCAAGATTATGACCTGAGCCAGAGTCAGATGCTTACCTGAATGAGCCACCCAGGTGCCCAGCAACATAACAAATTTAAAACAACCTTTGAGTGATACAAAATGACTTGATCAAATGTTATATCCATGTCCACAGAAGACACAACAGCATGAAAACCCTTTGGTTTTCACCCTGAGCACAAAGTAGCAGTCTATGTATACTGAAGGTAACAAAAGTTAATCCAGTTTTACTGTTAAGTAATTTGAGTCTCCCTCCTTCTCCCCCCCCCCCCCCCCATAATGTACTGAACCAAAGAAGAGGTGTAACCATTTCTGGGAATAAATTCTAATTACCTTGGTTTCCACTCTTCTACACAATGACACTCATTAAACAAAAACCCCAACAAAGCTAGGGGAAAAGTATCATGAAGAGGTAAAGTAGTCAACAGAACCAGACCCAGAAATGACACAGCTAGGGCTTAAAAAACAACAACTATGAATAAATGTAGGCAGCATGGATGAACATATGTGTCATATCAAAAGAGAGAAGGAAGCATTTAAAATAAGTAAAATAAAAATATCAGGTGGTGCCTGGGTAGCTCAGTCAGTCAAGCATTTGGCTTTGGCTCAGGTCATGATCTCATGGTTGGTGGGTTTAAGCCCCATGTCAGGCTTTGTGCTGACAGTTCAGAGCCTGGACCTGCTTTGGATTCTGTGTCTCCTTCTCTCTCTGCCCCTCCTCCACTCATGCTCTGTCTCTCCCTCTCTCTCAAAAACAAACATTAAAAATTCAAAAAAAGTCAGAAATAAAAGCATACTATCCGATATCAAGAATCCCTTTGATGGACTTTTCAATAAGCTGGACATAGCTGAGGAAAGAGTCCATATAATTGAAAATAAGTCAAAAAAATTATTCAAACTTAAATATGAGGAAAATATTTTAAAATAATAAAAGAACACTAGA
>NC_043704.1:19079406-19101112 GCF_006229205.1 Suricata suricatta
GGAGCTGTTTCAAGCTCCCGTATTTATTGAGCATACATTTAAGATAATATTGCACAACACCCAGTGGTCTACATGCCAGTAAGAATATCTAGAAAACGTGCAGAAAAACAAGTTAAGGCAGGGTAAAATATTCCATGAGATAACATGGGCTAAGGAAGGTATGAGCATAGGTACGACCTAACCCCTACATATTCATTAACTAGACAAATGAAGGGAGTGCTCCCTAGATACACATTAACTAGATAAGTCAAGTGTGGCTGCTGTTTTCAGCAAGGTCAAAAAGCAGTTTTCTGCTTTGCAATGTGTTCCCTATAATCTCCTAACCCAGGATGTAGCTATTTGATTTCCAACACAGCCTCCTTTTTTGGTTGAAGAATCTTCTTGTTCATGGGAGCCGGGGAAGGCAATCAGTCATTGTTCATGACGTCTTGAGGAGGCCACTATGGTGTAAATCATTGGGAGGAAAATGAGAAATACAAAAATAGATTAACAAGCAGAGGGCTCAATAACACCAATATGCAAGTTGTGGCCATGGAACCAGTTGGTTGGATTCAAGCACTTCATATTGTCAAATAAGTCCTGTTCAACTCATAACTGTGTTTCCTGTTGAAAAGCTAATAGTTGTTGATGTACCTGGAAAAACAGAGCGTTCATCTCAGATTGTAAATTGGTGGGAAAAGCTCCTTGTAGGTGAATTTAAAAAAATTTTTTAAATGTTTTTTATTTATTTTTGAGAGACAGAGAGAGACAGCATGAGCAGGGGAGGGTCAAAGAGAGAGGGAGATACAGAATCTGAAGCAGGCTCCAGACTCTGAGCTAGCTGTCATCACAGAGCCCGACTCGGGGCTCAAACCCACGAATCATGAGATCATGACCTGAGCTGAAGCCGGACACTCAACCAACTGAGCCACCCAGGCGCTCCCTCCTTGTAAGTGTCTTTAGCTAAATCCCGGGAGTGTCGAGACATATTATATTGTAAGGAAGGGACACAAATTTTGTCATGTTGCCAATCACATTGTATATTTTGACGATCAACAAGTGCCTGTTGGCGGTCCCTCCCCCCATCCATTCTAGTGCTGCTTCTGTGGCTTGTAGTCTCTGCATGATACTATTACCCATCTGCATTTGAATAATCACTGCCTTGGTGACATTAGTCATTACGCGATTGACTCAGGAAGACCATTGCAACAGAGGCTGTGGCTAAGATGACAGCAGCTGAGATAAGGAAGACTCTAAGCCATCCAATAAATCTTTAAGGTCCCCACTTAGAAAAAGCTTGAGCTAATTTGGCAAGACCATTGGACCCTTCCCTGGGCTTTGTTAGATTTACCAGCAGCCAAATTCGAGGCTCTCTTTGATAAACATACGTGAGATAGAAAGTTTGGTAATATAACGGCTGAGACAGGCTGTCTACGAAGCTGGAGGAGGTACTTGAACAATGTAATACGGGTTGCCAAATGTTATATTTACTGGTAGGTTTAGTGGAATTATGAACACATACAGATGAGGTGTACAGATCATGATGCTTTCTGAGACATTCTGTGTGAGATTCACAGAAAAGTTATCACTATTCATAGCATAAGAGATATTGTATAACAAAACAAAAGGCTAAGACGCCATAAGTTGTGATGCCATGGGCTATGTAAATTTTAGTTTTCAATTCTCATTATGGGCCCTGAACACCTGCCATCAGTTGAAAGGATGGAGGAGTTGCTAGATTCTGAAAACCCAATAGGTTTGCCTGCTGAGGTTAAGTGTCCTTTAGGACTTCAGTTAATGAAAGATATTGAAAAGATTCCTCGTTATGGCCAAGGGAGGTCCCGCAGGGCTGCCAAATGACTGAGGGGCTACTAGGCGACCATGTCTTCTCCATTTGGCAACCATCAATGGGGGATGGAGAAGAATCATTGGTGGAAGAAGACATAGTGAAGGTGGCTACTGAAATGAATGTCAAATTTGCTCTACAGTCCTTTATTTTAGGCAGGTAGTGAAGATAAGTCTGTACTGTGATTTTTAGACATCCAGAAGTGTTCTCGATGGTTACACAAATTGGAGGGAAAGGTTACATAAAAGAAACAGAGTATTCAGCTTTAACCAATCGCTTCATTCAGGAAGAGAGCCTTTTGGTGAAGCCAGATGCCTCCAGTCCAAAGAGAATCATTACCGGTTAGTGCAGGGTCTGCATCCCACCACGGCTTAAATACAGGGAGTTCCATGATATGAGCCCAGACAGACGCAGTAGCAGTCTGAATGAAGAAAAAGATTAAGCAAATCATTACCTTGCCTGAGTTTTGAAAAACTACAGCTAAATATGCTAAAAACCCATTTTCTGAGGTTGGTGGCGATCCGACACGGCTAATGACTTCAATGGCATGTTGACTGAGCTTCTTAAGGTATCCCCAGGTGACATCATTTGCTTCCCCCAATGTCCTTGCAAGGACAAATTAGCCATCTGAGGAAGAGGGTTGAAGGGCTGATCCTTCCAACCCATGGTATGGTTTAATCAGATGGGCAAACACCCCATGTGGTCCTGACGGGGCAAGAACGCATGCCCCGTGTTATTAATTCATAATGCCCATTCCATGAATTATCACTTTGTATGTCTTCAAGTGGCACCTTGGCTCTGATATTTGAGCCAGGAGGTGGTGCAAAATGCTGATCCCATGAGGCCATGGGAATCATAATTTTAAAAACTTAGAGTGTATAAGGCTTTATATAGTGAATTCCAAGAGGGGGCATTATATAGGTGCCCCTTTTTAGTTTGTGAGGCATTTGTTTTAAAGTGGCATGTGTACATTCTATAATAGCTTGTCCAGTGGTGTTACATGGTATATTCCAATTCTGGAAGAATTCCCTTACCATGGAGGGAAGGTATCCAGGCCATTGTCAGTTTTAATTTGTTGAGGCTTACCAGCTTGTGAAAATGCTTGTAAAAAATGATGAACAATATTTTTTACATTTCTTCTGGTGTGAATAAAGGCCACTATAAATCCTGAAAAGGTGTCCACAGACATGTGGATATATTTGTGAAGCCCGAACGGAGAATAGCATGTAACATATGTTTGCCAAAGCTGATTTGCATTTAGACCTCAGGTTAGTTCACTGATGTTTTTGTTCTCTAGGTTGCTCTTGACAATCAGGGCAGGCAGGAAAACTTGTTTAGGTTGAATAACTGTAAGATGGAATTGTTTAATAAGGGACTTATAATTTTGATGGAAAAAAGTTATGAGATAATTGAGCAGTTTTAAAAGCCATATTGTAGCCAATATTGGTCTGTAACCTCATTTCCTTCTGTTAAATGCCCAGTTAAGCCTGAATGTGATCTTATGTGAGTGACAAAAAGAGCGTGTGTTTGTTTATCTAGTAAGGCTTTTAAGGTTAAGGACAGGGGCTCCTGGGGCACCTGGGTGGCTCAGTCGGTTTAGCATCCAGCTTCAGCTCAGATCATGATCTCACAGTTCGTGGGTTCGAGCCCCACATCGGACTCTGTGCTGACAGCTAGCTCAGAGTCTGGAGCCTGCTGTCACCCTCTCTCTCTGACCCTCCCCTGCTCACACTGTCTCTCCGTCTCTCAAAAATAAATAAAAAAACATTCAAAAGAAAAAAAGGACAGGGGCTTCTGGGTGGCTCAGTTGGTTAAGCATCCAACTTCAGCTCACGTCATGATCTCACACAGTTCATGAGTTCAAGCCCCACATCGAGCTCTGTGCTGACAGCTCAGAGCCTGGAGCCTGCTTCAGAATTCTGTCTCTGTGTCTCTCTATGCCCCTCCCCTGCTCTCTCTCTCTGTCTCTCAAAAATAAATAAACATTAAAAAACTAAAAACAATAAATAGGGACAGTAAGAAATCTTTCGATTCCCTAATAGAGGCCTGTTCTATATTCAGTGTTACATATACTACATATTGAGAACGTGCTAGAGTGTTAATATGTTGGTTAGGAAGTTGTGGTAAAGCCATAGTAGCTGCCTTTAATTCTGCTCTTGAGTAGATGTTTGTCCTTTAGAGACGACGTTATGCCATCGCTAATCAGACCAAACAAGAGCAGATGTAGCAGTTTTTCCAGAGCCATCTATAAAAACAGTGATTGCTTGTGAGTCTGGCTGTGGAGAAACTTTTTTAGGTAAAGTTCTATTTAAAAGAGGTATTGTTGTAACAGTTTGTCTGATGGCAGAGAGTAACCAAGCTGGCTGACAGAGTCAGCCATAGCACTTTGGAGTTCTAGAGATTGACTGAGGATCCATTGAGAGCATTTATAAGATACTCCAGGGCATATGAAATCAGGATATCTTGGTTTTTATGCCATTTTTAATATAATTTATTGTCAAATTGGCTTCCAACACCCAATGCTCATCCCGACAAGTGCCCTCCTCAATGCCCATCACCCACTTTCCCCTCCCCCACTACCCATCCACCCTCAGTTTGTTCTCTGAATTTAAGTCTCTTATGGGTTTGCCTCCCTCCCTCTCTATTTGCTACTTTTTTCGCCTTCCCTTCACCCATGGTCTACTGTTAAGTTTCTCCACTTTAATATCTGTATGTATGAGGATTTATATTATGTGCTTTAGAACTTTTATAGGAATTATATCTATTATGTAAATTAATTACAATATTGAATTGTTCTATCCCAAAAGACTACTGCTTTTGAGCCTGTTACTAACGTTTTATTTTATGTTCCTGAATATAACTTTTTATTTTATGTACCTGAATATAGGTTGTATTTATGTTTTATTTATTTATCTATGATTTTATACAGTTCAAGCTGCTTATATTTTTGTTGCTATTGAGGTTGAAATTTTTCCATTACCTTTTATTTGGGTGGTTATATAAAACTTCTTGATGATTTTGTAATCATCTTGTTACCCTATATCTTTTTCGTGAAACTCTCTTGATAATCATATTTTTCATTTTGTTCCTTTAGGTTTTCTAAGTAGCATATGATATTGTGACTGTCACAGTGAAACGCAGGTATAACTTATAGACAATTGTGCACACTCCTGGCCTGGGATACAGTTTACCATAGCATAAGAAAATGTATGACTTATTACACACTGAAGGCAAGTTTAACTTGCCTTTCCATTTCTATAATGTGCTCAGCAGCTAACAGTGCAGCACGATATGGGAAGATGATCCTACCAGTCCTTTGAGAACATTCCTACCAAGATGCTAGAGGAAAATAAGATTAATTTTCCAGAATATATGATCCAGGCATATCACATATGTGCAAAACCCAGACAAGTTTATATGAAGTTTGTTTTTCCTGAACATTTAAATAAACTATGCATCTTATGGTAGTTCTTTAATTTTTTGAGGAACCTCCATGCTGTTTTCCACAGTGACTGCACCAATTTATGTTCCCACCAGCAGTGCACAAGTGTTCCTTCTCCACATCCTCACCAACATTTGTTATTTCTTGTCTTTTTTATTTTAGACGTTCTGACAGGTGTAGGGTGATCTCTCATTGTGGTTTTGTTTGGCATTTCCTTGATGATGAGTGATGTGGAGCATCTTTTCATGTGTCGTTGGCCATCTATAATTCTTCTTTGGAAAACTGTCTATTCAGGTCCTCTGCGCATTTTTTAACCATACTGTTTGCTTTTTTGGTGTTGAGTTTTATGAGTTTTAAAATATATATTGGATATAATCCTCTTATCAGATATATCATTTGCAAATATCTTCTCTAATTCTGTACCATGTTGTACACCTAAAATTAATGTAACATTGTATGTCTGCTATACTCAAATTAAAAATAAACAAATAAACAAACAAGCAAATAAATAAAACAGATTTTTGTCCTTTCTTCTTCATTCTTCTTTCTAATACTTTCTTTCTAAGGACATTTTGCTAAAATTTCCATAACAACATTGAATGATAATGCTAATAATAGGTAACTTTCTCTTTATTTTTATGGGAATAACTTTAGACTTTTTCAAATGAATTTTATATAGACTCTTTATCACATTAAGAGAGTTTTATTTTGTTTCCTAAAGATAAGAGGATTTAGTTTTATTTCAATTCAAGAATGGAGGCTTAAAATATTTAGAAATTTGTTTTTAGTAACTATAAAGATTATTTTATGATTTTTATTTATTGATATGTTTCATTGAATTAATAAATATCTATTATAAGCCATTTTTTAATCCAAGAATAAAAACAGCTCTTATTTTAAATATTTTCTCCAACTTTTAAGATACACACTAATGAATGAATCAGGTTGGCCTGGTGCCTTATATAAAAAAGATCACCAAGGACTGATGGTGAATAATCTATTATAGCTTCTCAGAGTAATAATTTGATTTTTTATTGTCACCAATTTAGTTCTACTATTTTATCTGTTCAAATTATATGGCTGTATATCTTCAAATACAAGAAGTTAATTTACTTATACTACATGTCTATTATCATTGGCTGCCTCATTGTCATTATCACTTTTCCAGAAGGCAAGCTGATGGTGCAGTCAGTTATTTAATAAAACCACTGTCCTTACAGAGGAGAGAGAAAAAGAGCATGGCAGATCACTCAGAGGCTCTGAGAGTTTCCAACTGGAGGTAACACTCTGCTCTCATATCATTGGCCAAAGCAGGTGACTCTGCTCACAGTATACGAAAGGAAGTCACACAGACACACCTAACTATGAGTGGTAGGGAAGTACAATATTAACATATGTTGATGGGCAGCACCAATGACTACATAAACTATGGCCTTAAGCAGGTCACTTAATCCCTCTAAACTTCTGATAGTAATAGGGTATACTTCATAGAGCTATTTTAAGGCAAAGGGTTTTTTTATTTATTTGCTTATTTATTTATTTTTATTATTTTATTTTTTATGTATTTTTACATTTTTTCATGTTTTATTTTATTTTTGAGAGAGAGAGAGCATCTGAGGGTCAGAGAGAGGGTCAGAATCCGAAGCAGGCTCCAGGCTCCGAGCTGTCAGCACAGAGCCCGATGCGGGGCTCAAATCCATGAACCGTGAGATTATGACCTGAACCGAAGCTGGACGCTCAACCTACTGAGCCACCCAGGCACCCCAAAGTCTTTTTTTATTTTTTATTTTTGATGTTTATTTATGTTTGAGAGATCACAAACTGAATTTCTCAGTAAGTAATCCACTTCATCTGTGAATATCTGTGAGCTATCTTACCAATTCTATGTTGTGTCTATACAGAATGATTGATAAGGATAATTTAGTAAAATATAGAAACTAAGCTCTACAGAATAAAATGTACTAAGTCCAATGACAAAAAATTAAATTAAAGAATTTTCCCACATTCTTTAAGGTGGAAAGTGATCTCCTTTTTCTTTAATGTTTATTTTTGAAAGAGACAAAGCATGAGTAGGCAAGAGGCAGAGAGAGAGAGGGAGACACAGAATCCAAAACAGCCTCCAGGCTCTGAGCTGCCAGCACAGAGCACGACGTGGGACTCGAACTCATGAACTGAGAGATCATGACCTGAGCAGAAATCAGATGCTTAACAACAGACTGAGCCACCCATGCACCACTAGAATTGCCCCATATTCTTACCTTTTTGGAAAAGGAACAGAAATGGCAGTAGTATTCACATGCAAGGTATTTTTATGAAGTCTAAAAAAACTGAAAAGAAGAAAATCAGATTGAATATTCTTTTGTGAAACCTGCACAGCTGCCTCTTCCTACCTGCCCCTGAACAAGGTTAATATCTCCATCTTTATGCCATGTCCTCCACCTTATCTGTATTCCCTGGGTAGCCCCTAACTACACTGGAGAGCAACAATATTTAAATATATTTGTGTAAGACTCTTAAGAGCAATTGTTCAAAGAAACTTGTATAAGATGGTGAAATTTCAGGGTGCAGGGTAAATATCATTAATGCCCAGTATAGTGACTGCTACAAGTAGATACGTAATAAACATTAAAAATTAAAAAAGGAGGGGCGCCTGGGTGGCTCAGTCGGTTTAAGCATCCGACTTTGGCTCAGGTCAGATCTCATGTTCATGGGTTCGAGCCCCGCATCAGGCTCTGTGCTGACAGCTAGCTCAGAGCCTGGAGCCTGCTTTCGGTTCTTTGTCTCCTTCTCTCTCTGCCCCTCCCCCTCTCACGCTCTGTCTCTCTCTGTATCAAAAATAAATAAAACATTAAAAAAATTATAAAAATTAAAAAAGGAGACATGAAAAAGAGAAAGATGGAAGGGGGATGAAAGAGAAGATTGACAAAGCTCCAGATGAAAAATTTGATACAATTGTTAAAAAAGTTATTTGAGGGGCCACTGGGGTAGCTCAGCTGGTTAAGCAACCCTACTTTTAATTTCAGCTCAGGTCACGATCCTACAGTTCATGAGTTTGAGCCCCATGTTGGGCTCTCAGCTGACAGTAAGGAGCCTGCTTTGGATTCTCTCTCTCTTTTTCTCTCTCAAAATAAGTAAATAAAACTTAGAGAGACAGAGAGAGAGAGAGAGAATGAACAGGGCAGAGGTAGAGAGAGGGACACACAGAATCTGAAGCAGGATCCAGGCTCTGAGCTTTCAGCCCCAATACAGGGCTCGGACTCACAGACGACAAGATCATGACTTGAGCCAAAGTCAGATGCCTAACTGACTGAGCCACCCAGGCGCCCCTGTGCACCCATTTTGATGTGCCAAGCAAGTCAACCGAGATGTCTATAATTTGACATACTGCTGCTGGGATACAACTTCATTTTCTTCTGTCTTTTGGTTTTATGATATGAGTTTTATACTTCCTGTCAAGTCTATTCTCAAACCTCAAATAGGAATTGCTTTCCCTCCTTGCACCCAGACTCTCAACAAGCAATGGGTGACAGTCTTCAGGTGCTGTTGAAAGTCATATCCAGGGATCCCAGCTATACGCAAATGACATCTGGGTGAGAAAGCTCATTCATTAAATTCTCTAAGATTATGTGGTTTTGCTGCTCTATACTTTTGGCTTATTCCATGTAAGGTAACTAATCTCTTTTTGTTTTAACTCCTAATTCTTGCAAAAATAGGAACAAATGCTTGACTCCCGCCTTCTCTGTCACAGTGATCTTTCCGGCAGTTGCCGCACAGGTGTCCTGACCCAGGCGCTTTGCTTAACAGGTGTGCGTCTGCAGCTCTCCTGCAACGTTCTTTTGGGTTTCACCTGCTTCCTTTTATTTGATCTCTGATCTCGAGTGAGAAGTATATATAGCTTGTGCAGTTGCCTGGAGTTTGGATGAATGTCAGTTGCTGAGCAAGTCTGAGCCAGGGTCACATTCTTCTTCTAACAAGAGATGTTGATTTATCCTAATGTAAAATTTACCATCGATGTCTCCTTTCTTAATTGAAACTTTCCCTTATACATTTAGGAATGCTTTTTGGAAAGGTGTAATATACGTGAAATACACAGATCAGTGTCTGGACCTAGTATGTATACATACTAGAGATGAAGGTGATGGTGAGTTACAGAAAAACGCGGCATTTACCTACTCAGAGTCCAAAATACTTACTAAAGAGTTACAGAGCAATAAAACTAAAGGCTTTATTTTGTACTTCCTGCCTTGGGGATACATTATGGAAATTTGGAATCTATTTCTTCTTCCTAATATGTAAATAAATATATATATACATACATAATATTTATGCAATGTATATAGACATATATATGATTAAAATATATGATATTTTATTTAATATGTGATTTAAATATATGATATTATAATTATATTTAAATTAGGTCATATAATAATGTATCTACCAAATGTAGCACTGAAGCCTTTGGAAATTAAATGCCATCAGATTCTCCAGTTCTTTTATAGGCTTAATTATGTAAGAGAAAATAGTCTCATTCTATATTTCAATTAATTGTCTCCTGACACCAGTGATAATAATACAATTAGCCACAGTGGCTTCATAGAAAAAGAAAAAAGTGTGTCTGATTTTCTAATATGAATAACATTCTAAGCATGCCAAGATTTTATTGAGGAATAATTATATCATCAAGGACATGGCATATAATAAATTGATTATACAATAGAGCTACACCCTTAAGACAAATATATAGCACTTTGGACATCTATTGTCATTCAAGGTACTAAAATTACCTTAAAAGATATAGAATATTTAAGATGGCATGATGTAACCTGCCCATTTTACAGATTTAGAAACTCAGTTCCAAAGAATCTGTGATTCAGGTCATTGAGCACACAGGTCAAGTGGTTGCACACCTGAAATTGGCCGTTCTCTTGTTTTTTAAAATTTTTTAATGTTTATATATTTTTTGAAAGAGAGCAGACAGAGGGCGAGTGGGGGAGGGGCAGAGAGAGAGAGGCACAGAATCAAAAGCAGGCTTCAGGCTCTGAGCTGTCAGCCCTGAGTTTGCAAAATGCAAGACCCTGACCTGAGCCAAAGCTGTACGCTTTACCAACCGAGCCACCCAGGCACCCCGGCCTCCCTGACTCTTAATCCAGTCCTCTTTCTTGTGTACTCTCACCGCCCTTAATACGTTTTAAACAGAGTTGTATACCTATTGTGCTTCGCTGCATTAAAGGTTAAAAGAACAGGTTACCTGACTCTATCAACTATTAGCCGTGAGAACTCGGCCAAATTTCTTATTTTCTCTGTGCCTCAATTATATCATCTCTGAAACAGAGATAGTAATAAGAATAAAATGACATGTGAGGATTAATTCGCTTCTGCCAGTGTGCATGGCATACAATGAACACTAAAGAAATAGCAGACCTTATTGTCAGGGTAAAACCCTAGAAAACATGAATTCAGATATAATTTCATTTACAATTGGCTCCCTTCTCCTGCCTAGTTTGCTTGAAGGGACTGGACTTTTTAATGTTTATTTTATTTTTGTGTGAGAGAGAGACACAGCACAAGCGGGGTAGGAGCAGTGGAGAGAAGGAGACACAGAATTCAGAATAGGCTCTGACCCTGAGCTGTCAGCCCAGAACCCGACATGAGGCTCGAACTCACAAACTGCAAGATCATGACCTGAGATGAAGTCATGATCGGCTTACCCGACTAAGCCACACAGGCGCCCTGAGCAAGGTGGAGTTTTTAATTGAGGAGTGGAATGAAAAAGAAGGCACAGCCTAGCAGGGAACAGCAGGCAGTCACTGCTCAGAAAACAGGGAATTGGAAACAGAGTAGGAGTTTTCCCTCTAGACACACACACACACACACACACACACACACACACACACCCTCAGTGTTTGCCTAGCTCAATCTCCCTAGGTCAGATAGGCAAATGGAAAGTTTTCTGGAATCATTGTTGCTAGCCTAGCCTACAAATCTCAGACACGGGACAAGAACCATCTCCACCAATTTTAATCCATAGTGGACAACCACAACAATTCTCGTAGAGTAGTTGGGACTAATCTATCTGGTTATCACTCCCAGATCCCCAGAACTTCTTGCCAGCTAACTGCGTATACTCCAGCAACCCATAGTATTAATTTTAAAATAATACAATTGTGCATTTTCTCTGTGGAGTTTTTGTTCATGATGGCAAAACTTTCACATCAGTACGATAAACTGTTCTATAATGTCATAAGTATAACCAAATTGTCTTGTAATTGTCTTAACCAAATATAATTTGATGGTATCACTATTATTAATGCAGTGCATTTGACTAACATTGCTTCTATTCTTAGAGTTTAAAAGATATTCGGGGAGCATAGTTTGTATGGCCAGTGTCTCTTCAAAAAATGTCTCTAGGAAATAAGAGGTTAGAAATGCAGGAGATGAGGCAGATTTTAAGGAAGAGAAGCATCCTTTTTTAAATTTTTTTAATGCTTTTTATTTATTTTTGAGAGATAAAGAGAGACAGCGTGAGCAGGGGAGGGTCAGAGAGACTGGGAGACACAGAATCCGAAGCAGGCTCCATGTTCTGAGCTGTTGGCACAGAGCCCGATGCGGGGCTCAAACCCATGAACCGTGAGATCATGACCTGAGCTGAAGCCGGATGCTCAACCGACTGAGCCACCCAGTGACCCTGGGAAGCATCCTTTGGAGAAGCACTTGCCCCTGCTGAGAACTTGAGGGTCTCTTGGCAAGGGCAGGCTGTCACAGAGGTGATATCCACCTCTGACAATCTGGATGGCTCAGGAAAATGTGGAGGTTCAAATTACTCAGGCTAATCCTCTCAGATGTCTCCACGTCATGTCTCAGGGTCCCACATTTTTCTATTAGGACCCCAAATTTGGCATAAGCAACTATAAGATGATGCATTTTCAGATTTTCAGTACCATCTGCCTTCTTTTTTTTTAATTTTTATGTCTTTATTTTATTTTGAGAGAGACAGACAGTGAGTGGGGGAGGGGCAGAGAGAGAGGGAGACACAGAATCAGAAGTAGATTCCAGATTCTGAGCTGTCAGCACAAAGCCTGATGCAGGGCTCAAACCCACGGACTATGAGATTGTGACCTGAGCTGAAGTTGGACGCTTAACCAACTGAGCCATCCAGGCACCCCACATCTGCCTTCTTGTTGTAGGAAATAAAGAGGATTTTCACATCATGCCTTGCAATTAAGAGTTAGGAAAAAAATCTCTCTTTTAAAATTATTTGCAAGGCTTCTATAGCATGAGTTAACAAACTTTTTCATAAGGGACCAGGTACTGGTTATTGGGACTCATGAGTCACATGGCCCCTTTTGTACTTGTCCAGTTCCACGTTGTCCTGCAAAAGCAGTCATAAGTAATACGTGAACAAATGATCATGGCTTTGTTCCAATACAACTTTATTTATAAAATAGGTGGTCAGTCAGCAGGCTGTAGTTTACCAATCCCTGACCTGAAGCAACTATCAAAAGCCAGCTAACTACACACTCTTCTTAATTACTCATTTCCTCATTCTGTCTAAATTCCCTACTTGCCCCCTGGCTACACTACCCCACTTACACCACCAAAGGATGTTTATCAGTGTCTGATCAGTGAACAGTCCCCTCTAACACCTCTTCTGATACTCATTGTGTGAGATTCACTTGTGCCCCAGAAAGCAGCCTCAGAAAAAGGTTTGTGTGCATATAGTCCTTGAGGAGGTAGCAAGTGCAAGGAGCGGGTAAGCTAGTTTAGGAAGCAGGGGAGGGAGACGCACAAGAATAAGATGAAGAAGGAACAAAGTGAATGCAAGGGAGTATTAGGGACAGCCAGAGCTTAGTTCTAACAGGCCCTTCTGAAAAGACGTGGAGAATGGGCCTCTATACTGTCTCCCAAGGAAAAGAAGAGGACTACAGAGAACAAGATGGAGTCACTCATGTCAAGCAGTGGCGTATGTCAAAGCAGTAACTCAAATAGCTAAGGGCGCTGCAGGCAAGACCAGATATTGCTGAGGCCAGCAGCGGAGAAGACACTCAGAATTGATAACCAGCAGAGGCAGATGAGGGCTGCAATGGCCCAAGATGGATTAAATCCCTTTAAAAAGGGAGGATTTTTGCAACAAACTGTCAGATTATCAAGACACTGACTCCGCTATGTCTGACCATTTCAGAAAGGCAGCTGCCACCGAAGTTTCTGCCAGTCTCTGAACAGAACAGAGATCCTCCACAGCTTGAACGTAACCAGCGGTAAGTGCGAGGGCTGACCAGGACCAGGCGACGGAGGCCTCGACTCGACTGTGTGTCCACAAATGGACTTTGCATTTGGTTCATTAACGTCCTAACCCCTGTTCTATCTTGTTTGGGTGTGACTTGTCCTGTGCTTTGCTTTGTGTGACCTGTAAGTAGTTAAACACGTGGTGAAATGTCATTGAGTTCAGAATCTGAAAACTGCTTTATCATTATGTTAACCTTGCTTTCTACCTGTGCAGAGCTGACACTGTGGAAAGACATAACTTGTATGTGTGCCTTCATGGTGTGCTTATTATAAGGACCCATTTCCCACTGGCTGCTTTTCTGCCCAAGGGCAACCACATGGCTATGACCCCTCTGAGGTTCCCAGCCGAACTGTCATCCTGCAAGTTGGATGGCCCCCAGGTGAGAAAGTATATGGGACCTAGGATGCAGCCAGGTTACACCTGCCCAAAGTTATTAGGGCAGCAATGACCAGAGTTGAGGGCCCAGAATGAGGGCCAGGAAAATGGAAGATAGGCAGCAATTCTAGGACTTTGAAGATACTCAAATGTCAGTAATTCTGAGCTACTCATTCTACCTGCCCTAGTGAATTGCCAATAAACCCCAGAACTTCATAATCCAGTCACCGGTTATCAATAAAACACAAAGGAGCATTGTAAAGTCACAAATCCTTCTTGTAGGAAAGAAGCTCAGAAACCATCAATTGGCAAAAATCACTTCCGAAATATCTGGACAATTGATTTCTAGCCTCAGCTTAAATATTTGTAGTTAAGGAGGGCACCACCACCACCAACAACAACAAAAAGCTTTATCTCTCTCTTATTTTAAAAAATACAATTTATTGTCAAACTGGCTTATAAACAACACCCAGTGCTCATCCCAACAAGTGCCCTCCTCAACGCCCATCACCCACTTTCCCCTCTCTGCCACCTCCACACCACCTTCAGTTTGTTCTCTGTATTTAAGAGTCTCTTGTGCATTGACTCCCTCCCTCTCTGTAACTATTTTCCCCCTTCCCTTCCTTCCATGTCTTCTGTTAAGTTTCTCAAGATCCACATATGAGTGAAAACATGATACCTGTCCTTCTCTGACTGACTGACTCCACTCAGCATAATACTTTCCAGTTCCATCCACGCTGAAATGGCAGGATTTCATTCTTTCTCATTGCCAAGTACTTTTCCATTGTATATATGAACCACATTTTCTTGATCCATTCCTCAGATGATGGACATTTAGGCTTTTTCCATGATTTGGCTATTGTTGACAGTGCTGCTGTGAACATTGGGGTACATGTGCCCCTATGCATCAGCACTCCTGTATCCCTTGGGTAAATTCCTAGGAGTGCTATTGCTGGGTCGAAGGGTAGTTCTATTTTTAACTTTTTGAGGAACCTTCACAGTTTTCTAGAGTAGATGCACCAGTTTGCATTCCCAGCCACAGTGCAAGAGTGTTCCCATTTCTCCACATCCTAGCCAGCATCTGTAATTTCCTGATTTGTTCATTTTAGCCACTCTGACCGGTGTGAGGTGATATCTCACTGTGACTTTGATTTGTATTTCCCTGATGATGATTGATGTTGAGCATCTTTTCATGTGTCTGTTGGCCATCAATCCTAAAATTTATATGGCACCACAAAAGACCTTGAATAGCCCAAGTCATACTGAAGAAGAAAACTAAGGCAGGAGGCATCACAATCCCGGACTTAGGCCTCTACTACAAAGCTGAATCATCAAGACAGTATGGTATTGGCATAAAAAAAGACACAGAGACCAATGGAATAGAATAGAGAACCCAGAATTGGACCCACAAATGTATGGCCAACTAATCTTTGACAAAACAGGAAGGAGCATCCTCTGGAAAAAAGACAGTCGCTTCAGCAAATGGTGCTGAGAGAACTGGACAGCAACATGCAGAAAAATGATGCTAGACCACTTTCTTACACCATACACAAAAATAAACTCAAAATGGATGAAAGTCCTAAATGTGAGACAGAAAACCATCAAAACCCTAGAGGAGAAAACAAGCAACAACCTCTTTGACTCCAGCCGCAGCAATTTCTTGCTTGAACATCTCCAAACGTAAGAAAATTAAAGGCAAAAATGAACTATTAGGATCTCATCAAGATGAAAAGCTTCTGCACTGCAGAGGAAACAATCAACAAGACTAACCGTCTACTGATAGAAAAGACATTTGCAAATGACATATCAGATAGAGGGTTAGTATCCAAAATCTATAAAGAATTTACCAAACTCAACGTCCAAAAACAAATAATCCAGTGAAGAAATGGGCAGAAGACATGAACAGAAACTTTTCCAGAAGAATGTCTATCTCAATCAGGTAATCAATCAATTGTGAGCTGAGTGGGGAAAATGTTGTTTAAAATTTCTTATTCTGTGGTCTCATGTGCCTCCTGCTGACTAAAATTGTCTGCTTCTAATTCTAGAATTTTCTAAACTAGAAATATTATGTTAATATTAATTTATTTTAAGCCATAAGAGATCCTCATAATACAATTCTAAATTATGTGACATTTGGAAGTCACTTGTATTTGGGATTGTCAAACATTTGCTTGACATACACAAGCTTGAGTGATTTTAAATTTTATCGTTTATCACCACCTGGTGGTAGGACATTTTCTTATTTTCTTTGACTTTTGCACTTGAAGTTCTTTTTCATTCCCAAAGAAAATCTCTAAACCAAGCAAATGAGTAAACTTTAGCATTTAACTTTATCAAGTATTAAACTTTAGTATTGATAGTCAAGTATTAACGCGTACTGACCAGACTTAGGCACTTAACATTTGCTTAATGAATGAATGAGTTTTTGTTTTAGTAAATGGCAATGTCTATGCTCTTTTCATTGAGTTGGAAAAAAAAGCCCTCAAACGTGATGAATGAAAGTTATCTACAGTATTATCTTATCAGAAGTAGTTTCTTTTTTTAAAAGGTTAATTGGGTTTTGGTTTTAGCTGATAGAGCTACACTGATTAAGAAGTCATTGGCTAAGGCATTTTATTATTTTAAGGATATAAATTAAAGTTAAAATATTTAAAAGATATTTTCCATGATGCCAAAAGGTAAGAGAAAATTGGACCAAAATTTATCAAACAAGATTGGAAAGATGTAAAATCTGTACGCTCCAGCCTTGAACGATTAAGAAAAATAGCAGAACATCATTCGTTGTAGAACGTCGCCACCTCGTGGACCAGAAATGAAGTACTGATGGCTGGGATCTTTTAAGGTGGAAATTTTTTATTGCCAGAAAATTCCTGTTTAGAATGATTAAAATGTAATCATTGGAAACAACAGCATTCACAGCTCTGACAGCACAGTTACCTCCAAAGCAACTAGTTAGTTAAAATCCCAAATTATGAGCCAGAGGTATTTCTAAGTCCTCAGTTGGCTAGAATGTAAGGCAAGACACTGAACCTCTCTGAGGCAAAGTTCCACATCTGTCAAAAGGGGAGTGGATTAGACAGAGCACACGCTTTTCAGTTCTTGCAAATGCATGGCTTTGACATGATAGCTATTTTAAGTCCAAATGCAAGTTACAGTAATTTTTCTTTTTTCAATAGTTATACTTTTCTGTTTTCAATAGTTGTATATAATCAGCTTAAAATAGATGTTTTCTCTCTATTTTCTCATGTATGATCAACTAAAATATCCATCTGTCCAATATTAACCTTAGACCATATGGTCCCCCCCAAAAGCACTAATGCTAAACATCTTTCCTCTTCTACTTGGTAAATCCTGTGGTATGAAAATATGAATAGCATTACATGTTTGTGAATTATGTACATTAATTGTTTTTATAGACAATGTTTCCACTAAAACAATGCTAATAGCTCATGTATTTTACCAGATTCCTTCATTTCACCGCTGCTTGTTGAATACTTAATTTGGTATAAACTTCTTGAAAGCTGTGAATTGAGTATTGTGTCTGGAGTACATGAATAAATGAAATACATACAAATGTGTAAAGTATAAATAAAATGAATGCTTGTGTATTTCTTTTACTTTAAAATGCGTGAAACGTTTCCTTTTCTCTGTTACTAGAGGACACGAATGCTTTGAAAAGCTCAAACTGTTCATTGTAAAAAATTTTTATGTCAAATATTTTCACTTTCATTGAGTCATCTCTACAAATAATAAAAACTGGTTAAGGTCTATAAATTAGGACATACTGAGAGTTATGTTTCTATAAGCGCATATGTATCCTATAAAAACAAAACCAGAAATACAGTAAGGGCAAATTTGGTACGTGAGCGTTGGGTGCATGTTCAAATCGAGAAGTGAACATTTTACTAGTGGCAGTGCAAAGTTTGCTTACAAGGATCCAATATCACATGTCACTTTTACTAGTGCCACATGTACAAATTTGATTCCTTTGGTCTTGTTTCTGTAGTAAAGTACTTTTCCTTTAAAATTTTTTTAATGTTTTATTTGAGACAGAGAGAGAAAAGCACAAGCAGGGGAGAGGCAGAGAGAGGGAGACGCAGAATGGGAAGCAGGCTCCAGGCTCTGAGCTGTCAGCACAGAGCCTGAAGCGGGACTCGAACCCACGAATGTGAGATCATGACCTGAGCCTAAGTAGGAGGCTTAACCGACTGAGCCACCCAGGCGCCCCTATAGTAAAGTACTTTTTCAATTCACAGTTTCGTTTATAAATATGCTTATATGTTATACGTACATGTTTGTGTGACACCACGAAGGGCTGCACAGAGTTCTGGTCTCTAAAAACAAAAAAGTCAGTAGATTAAATGTTCTCCGGAGCGTGGATGGAGTTTTTCAAGCTTAGTAATTGGCAACATCTACATCCATGCCTCTGTTGAAGCGATTAAAAAAGAATCATTTCCCAGAAGTACAGGTGCACAACAGATTGGAGTCATTATGCAAAAGAACAGAAATCTGGAGAGAAACCCAGGGAATAAAAAAGCCATGTTCCTGGCCATTCTTTTGCCGCTAGCTCTCTGTTTTTTTCAGCTCTATTTGTATATACAACATGAAATCTGCAAAAATTGTAATGGATTTGAAGTAAACCATCCAAGATTAAAAATGTATGCCTTGAATTAAACAGCCTTCCAATGAGAAACCCCACCGGAGGCAAAAAGAAACCAAAGGCCAAACTTGCACAAACATATTTTAAGAGCTAAATTTTATGTAGGGGAGTTAAAAGTTGGAAATGCGTTACATGACTCTTTTAGAAAACGACACATTTCCCATATCGTCATTGAATCTTAAGGACCTGGTAAGTCTTTCAGCCCTGGGCCACCTCAAGTATCTGAAATCTCCAACTCAAAACCAGTTTGAGGTCCCACCTTCTGGTCACCATACATTGTTTCTAGAACCCTTGTCTACACAAGAGGTTTGAAAATTTACTGACGGCTTTGCCATCATGGTTTCATGATTCCATGGTCAATATCTTTCAAGTGTTAAATGTCTCAAACATCTAACTTATCTTCTGGTTAGAATGAAAGAACAAGTGAGTTGAAATCATTAAAAGATGACACATTTAAATACTACTGTAACCAGAGGAGGGGAATGTAGGAGGAGAAAGAGAGGGAGAAGAAGAAAGTCTAGAAACCAAACCAAGGAGTAGGAATGTTTGAATGGGAAATGACACTAGGAAACAGAGTGAAGCAAATTGCTTAGTTCCAAGATGAACAGAAAGTTAAACTACACAATGTAGAAACGAATGAGGCCACTCATGAATGTAGGTCAATATTAACTTTGAAGGAGAAATGGAATGGAGCAAGGGAGGCTGGGAAAGGAGGCTGGGTGAAAGTGGGCAAGCAGAAACTGTCAAATTGTTCGAGATGGTGGGAAAGTAGAAGAGTAAAGACAGGGTGGAAATTGGTCATTGACATACTTTAAGCTGCTACTAAAACATATGCAATTCTCAAGTTGACCATTCAGCACTAACTATAATACTGACCTTCGGAAACGAAAATTACATTCCATAATGCAAACATTCCTAGGGGTGTGGGGCCAGGGGTTGTTACTATTCTCTAGGAATGAAGCGTTTCTGCTTCTCGGTGCCATTCTTTCTCATGTGATCTTTCCTAAAGAGTGGCACGCAAGGGTTTTGTGTTTGTATTTGTTTGTTTGTTTGTTTGTTTGTTTGTTTGTTTCCAGCAGGCATTCTAGAACTTGGAGAGGAGAGGAAGTTGGAAAGAATTCTGAAAGCAAAAGTTTGGAAGAGGGGTATGTTGGATGGAGGACTGGGGGTGGGGAGCGCTTCTGGCTGGAGCAGAATGCAACTGTGAAGGTCACAAAATTTGGTGAAAACTGAGGGGCAGGGGCGGCCGGGCAAAGAAGTGGGAGCGCGCGCGCGCGAGGGACAGAGGTCTGTCCGGGGCCTGGGGCGGCCGTTCTCACCATTGTCCCCTGGTTTTCCGCCTGTGGAAGCATTACGAAACATTTCCTTCCTCTGTGTCACTGAGCCCCTCCCTCCCTCTTTATCGATGGAAGAGAGGCTCAGCTTCTCCTTAGGGTCCTAAGGAGGTGGAAAGGCTCAGCGCTGCTCGCTTTCAGAACCCGAATGCAGCCTTTTCCCTTCCCGGTGGGAAGAGGAGGGAGGAGTCAGGGAAGAAAGCCAACTTCCTAATTTCCCAACAGCACATTTTCTAGCCCCAGCGGTCCCTCTGGTCCTTGGGTGGAAAAGTGGGGTTCCTTGACGCTTCTGCCAGCCTGGCCTACGTTTTGCAGCAGCTATTAGGTAAAAGAAGGCAGACTGGGCGGGAGTTGATTATTTGTGGAATGAAGAAGAGAAAGCGCAAGTCCCTCCCTAAGGCTCCAGGGAATTGAAACGCGTTCCATATCACCTATTCCGGAAGTGTGAGCCTGGTCCCCAAAGAGAAGTCTCTACGGCGGGGTGGAAGGGGGCGGGGCAGGGAAGGGGAAGAGATAAAGGTCAATGCGAACGCGTTTAAAAATCTCGAGTTTGGAAAGTGTCCCCCTGACCCCAGGCATGCTTTCCAGGGAGGCACTGACCCAAACAAAGTTACCCGGAAAATGTTGGGGCGAAGAGAGAGCAAGCTGCATACCCCGCCCCGGAGGGCTAGGGAGATGGAGGTGGGGTGGGGTATTTTTCTAGAAAGGGCAGTCCTGGCTCATCATACAAACTGGGGAGTAATGGGCGGAGGGGGTGACAAAGGGAAGCGGAACAGTGACAGCCCCCGGGCAGGGAAATCTTGGAGAAGGGACTCTGCGCCTCCACCCCCACCGTCCCTTCTGGAACTGCAGCCCAGCGCGCGAACTGCTCCCACACTAGGGCAGCGAGAAGGGAGGGTGGTCCGGGAAGCTGGCGAGGGGGAAGGCGCACTGGAAGGGGGTACCTTCTCCCCGCAGCAGCCCCAGACGCACAAAGTGTCGGTCACAGCGCCCCTCCTGCGTCTTCCACCCCCAGATGGAGGAGCCCTTGGCGCCCAGCCGGCGCGGAGGCCGCCCCTCCCCCGCCCCAGCCCGCGGCGCTCAGCGCGGTTTAGCACCGACAGAGTTTAGGGGGCGGTGTCTTCGAGTTGGAAAGGCGGCCAAGAGGGAGGAAGAGGAGAGGGGGAAGGGAGGTGGAGACTATATAAGGGCAACCCGGGTTGCCTGATTCTTGCACTCGCTGGAGAGCGGCTCCAAGGCAGGGGCCACTGCAAAGCCAGGGCGCATAGTAGGGCCGAGAGGACCGAGTCGTGCGCAGAGCCAACAGCCCCGCGGCCAAGGCGGAGACCGAAGAGGGGCTCCAAGCACCGATCCTCGCGTTGCCCGTTGCCCCCTGCCCTGGAGGCGTCCCAGGGAACTCCGTGTCCCGGCACCAGCCTCCCCGCCAGCCCCTGCTGCGCGGTTACTCCAGCTCAGCGCTAGAAGAAAAACTTCCCGCGCGCCCGCAGAACCGCTGCGCCTCCTTCCCAGAGACTCCGGGAGTCCCGTCCGCCGCCCGCCCGGCGCTCACTTTCAAACAATAATAGTAACTGTAACAACCCAGAGCGAAGCCAGGGAGGCTCCGCGCTCCCGACCCGAACAATAGCCCCCTCTCTCTGTCCACTGAGGCGCGCGGTGCCTCCCGGGACTCGGGTGCGAAGAGCGGTCCCCGCGGGGTTCCGAAGGCGCACGGGAGGCGGCGGCATGGGGAACGCGAAGCCTGCGCGGCGGCCTCGGGGCTCGCAGCCTGCGCCGGCGCCGCTCC
>NC_043704.1:19101212-19183013 GCF_006229205.1 Suricata suricatta
AGCGGGGCGGCGACGGCGCCAAGTGCGGGGTCACGGACGACGAGACCCAGCTCGCCGGGGACGCGGGGCCGGAGGACGAGGACGCCGGGACGCAGTGGCCGCCGCGGGACGCCGCGCCGCCGCGGGGGGCCCAGCCGACAGGTATCGGTCCCAGAAGTGGTGCTCACACTGGTCTCTCCATTCATTCCCCTCTCCCCACTGTCCCTGCGCGGCGCGTGGGGAGGGTGAACCCCCGTTCGCAGGCAGGGACGTGGGTCTGCGGACTGGACGGAGGCCCGGTGTGGCGGAATGTGGCGAGTTTGGGTTGGTGAACTAATCAGACCCGTCTAGAACAGGAGCCTGT
Source organism: Suricata suricatta (assembly GCF_006229205.1). Taxonomy (NCBI): domain Eukaryota; kingdom Metazoa; phylum Chordata; class Mammalia; order Carnivora; family Herpestidae; genus Suricata; species Suricata suricatta. The sequence continues at coordinate 19,101,556 of NC_043704.1, forward strand.
TGGCCGGAGTGGTCCGGGGAGGCCAGGCAGATCGGCGAGTTTCTGCTAAAGCGAAGAGTTTCAACGGGGGAGGGAAGGGTTGGTGACTCAACTCTTCCACCTTAGTCTACTGTCAGCGTGTGTGACTTTTTCCATCCTGTTAGTTTCTTTTTGACGACCGCGCGTGTGTTCTTTGGTCGGTTTGCAACTTTGCTATGAGTTTTGCAACCGCTGCCTGTGCGCGCGCCCTGCGCCGGGAGGAGGGCGGAGATGGAGCACTGAGGACCGACGGTGACCTAGCAGTGCGCAACCCGCACGCCCGGACAGCTGCGCTGGGCTCTCTGGCCTGCTAGCCTCTGCCTGCTCCCCATTCCCTTTCAGTGGCTGACCTCGACCGCCTGGCGGCGGCCCGGCCCCACTGCAGAACCTGCTTGGGAGGTCTTTGCCCAGCTGGCCCCGCCTCCTCCTCCCCCTCCTCCCCCTCCGTGCCTCCTACCCAGTCTCCCAGGTTGCGCTCCCTCTCGCGGCCAAAATTCTGCTCTCTTGCACTATTGCATGTTAGTCACTGCCGATCCTTCCTGCTACGCTTCACCCTGACTCTTCAGTTGTGGTGCTTACTGTCTCCTCTCCATACTGTCACGTATCTGCCTTGTTTCTTTCTGAACTCTCTCACGTGCCGCTTGTTTTCGAATTTTCTCCTCCCCTGGACATCTGCCCCCTTGAAGCAGTTACGCGGTCAGCGTCCACTGCAGGACTTCCGTGGGGTCTGGTTTTCCGTCAGGAGTCAGAAGGCTCTTTTCTAAATGATCAGACGTGGCTCCCTGGCTCCAGGCAGGAACTTAGTTCCCTGGGGCAGGGGGAATGGAGCGACCGGCCGCTGGGCAGAGTGGGTGGTCCTCGTGCCCGGATTTGGCAAGAACAGAGCGCCCCCGAGACCCCTGGAATGAGACAGCGGAGCCGCGCAGTTGGGCCAGGGCCGCTTGGCCGAGTTCCCAGCCCTGCCCTGGGCCTTCCACGTGGAGTCCCATGCTCTCATTCAGGATTTGGGTCGCGGCCTGTGAAAGAGTGACTCAGGAGCTCTCTGCCTCATGCCTTCGCTCCAAGTTGTTACTACAGCCGGGTAGGATGATGTGCAGGCCACCTTGGGCAGATGGGAGCATTTCAGGGAGGACAAAAGAAACCCTGCTCACTGCCCCGCCCCGCCCCCAAAAGACTGTCCATGGCTCACAGGTCCTTTTTATTTAAAAGACAGAGGGGAAAAAAAAAAAGAGAGGGAGAAAGAGAAAATAAATAAAGGAGAAAGCTTAACAATAACATCTGTTGTGAGAAGAGATATGCGGATCTTTTTGTTACTGTTGTCCTGGGTATATTTTTATTTTGTTTGCTTTGACTGGTTAAGCTTTCCTTCTATGCTCTGGGAAGGTAGCTCTTCTTGGCCAGAATGGCTCTGAGCAAAACTCTTTTTTTTGTTTCTTCCCAGGCACCGGTAGTGTAAGAAAGAAGCGGTTTGTGTCCAGCCACCGCTACGTGGAGACCATGCTCGTGGCCGACCAGTCGATGGCAGAGTTCCACGGCAGTGGCCTCAAGCACTACCTTCTCACCTTGTTCTCGGTGGCGGCCAGGCTGTACAAACACCCCAGCATCCGCAACTCCGTGAGCCTGGTCGTCGTGAAGATCCTCGTCATCTATGAGGAGCAGAAGGGGCCCGAGGTGACCTCCAATGCCGCCCTCACTCTGCGGAACTTCTGTAACTGGCAGAAGCAGCACAACCCGCCCAGTGACCGGCACGCGGAGCACTATGACACCGCCATTCTTTTCACCAGACAGGTGAGAGGTCCTCTGGGGACACCAACGCGGATGAAGCATTTCGCCAACATTCTTGACTTAACCTTTTTTTTTCTAATTGGCTGCCACAGTCCGTTTTACTTATGGCTTCCATAATTTTAATAGATCAAGTCCCACGGTCCTATTTGAACAGGATTAGAGAAAATCTTAATCAAAGTCCCCTAAAGCAGTCCCCAGATTTGAACAGCTCAGTGACAGCGAAGGGAAATGCTCCAATACAAATGTGAAGTCCCGAGGTTCATGCTCTCTGGCCCTACGAATAAGGACCTCCCTTTGCTTCTTTTCAGGACCTGTGTGGGGCCCAGACATGTGACACCCTTGGGATGGCCGATGTCGGAACTATATGTGATCCCACCAGAAGCTGCTCGGTCATAGAAGACGATGGCTTGCAGGCTGCCTTCACCACAGCTCATGAACTAGGTAAGTCCATTTCCAGGTGGGCGTGAATTTCAGTCCTCTTCATGAATTCAAGCCGATCAACCAGGGGCTAATTTAAGAGGGAGAGTCCACAGGTTATATTGCTCTTTGAGGTTCCAAAGCTTTCTAGAGACTGCAGAAAGTATTTTTCCCACTGTTGTGAACATGGCCAGCCTTAATGGATTTCAAAATAAGACAGTACGAGATCTGGACATTTGGAAATTGACATAATAGTGTTCACCTTGCAAGAAGTAGGCGCATCAGGTCCAAACTAGATTGTTTCTGAAATACATTTCTTCTTCTAGAAATAATCACTTTGATACAAGTGAATCCCTGATTTGGGGTGGATGGTAGGAGAAGGGTTGCAAATGACCTGTATTTTGATGTGGGTTTTGGATTGCTTCTTAGGCCACGTGTTTAACATGCCACACGACGATGCGAAGCAGTGTGCCAACATTAACGGTGTGGACCAGAATTCCCACATGATGGCGTCAATGCTTTCCAACCTGAACCACAACCAGCCTTGGTCTCCGTGCAGTGCCCACATGATTACATCATTCCTGGATAATGGTCATGGTAAGGTACTTCAGCTGCTCTTTCTAGATGGTATCCAGCCTTCCACGTGTAAGGTTCTGGTTCAACCAGTTCCTTCTTTCTTTTTTGTTCTTTTTAGTTCTCTTTCTTCCAAATCACTTTCATTGTCAAGAGCATACACATTTGTATTTTATTTTTTTAATGTTTAATTCTTTTGAGAGAGAGAGAGAGAGAGAGAGAGAACGAGGGGGCAGAGAGAGAAGAGGGAGACACAGAATCCGAAGCAGGCTCCAGGCTCTGAGCTGTCACCTGAGAGCCATACGCAGGACTCAAACTCACAAACCGTTAGATCATGACCTGAGCCGAAGTCGGATGTTTAACCAAATGAGCACCCCTCTCCAAGCACTCCCAAAAGCATACATTTTTATATCTTAATTCCCAATAAACAAAAGTGCTTCTGGCCAAGTACCTCCTAAAAGTGAATTAATTTGAGATTGGTTTGGTTTTGTTTTTGTTTTTTTAGCAGAACAGTCATTTCCTGTCTCTGTTAATGCAGAAGTACCCTTTGGAGGACAGTATCTTACAAATTACTTAAATCTCTCTGGCATTTTCACCAGAAGCTCTAGTTTTCAAATAACTGCTACATATTCTATCTTAGGGTAACTATTTTCTGAAATGGATCTGCCTTCTGTATGTTTTCACTTCCCGTCCTTTAACGTTGGTTGGCATTTCCGTTGCAGGGGAATGTTTGATGGACAAGCCCCAGAGCGCCCTGCAGCTCCCCTCTGACCTCCCGGGGACCCTGTATGATGCCAACCGGCAGTGCCAGTTTACCTTTGGGGAAGAGTCCAAACACTGCGCGGACGCAGCCAGCACTTGCACGACCCTCTGGTGCACGGGCGTCTCCGGCGGCTTGCTGGTGTGCCAGACCAAACACTTCCCTTGGGCAGATGGCACCAGCTGTGGAGAAGGGAAATGGTGTCTGAACGGCAAGTGTGTGAACAAGACGGACAAGATGCATTTCCATGTGAGTTTTTCTGTCACAACACGCGCATGCTCCTTCAAAATTCGGTATTGGAAGGGACAGTCAGATGCCCAAACATCTGACACCACTGTAAGCACCCCTGTCTGTGTCCTTTGACAGGGAACACAAGATAGATTATGTCTGCAGCTGATTCTTTATCTCTTTACTTCTCTCATTTGTTCCCTAACAAGATTTCTGTAAAGAGTGCTAACGCTGATCATCTGTGTCTCCATGTAGACTCCTGTTCACGGAAGCTGGGGGCCGTGGGGACCCTGGGGAGACTGTTCGAGAACCTGTGGCGGAGGGGTTCAGTACACAATGAGGGAATGTGACAACCCGGTCCCCAAAAACGGAGGGAAGTACTGTGAAGGCAAGCGCGTGCGCTACAGGTCCTGTAACATTGAAGATTGTCCAGACAACAACGGTGGGTAGAAACGGGACAAAAACGATGCGCCCAGAAGCAAGCAGGTGAGGGTTGAAAACTGATGACATGACGTCATCCTGTCATTTTCTCTCCAGGAAAAACCTTCCGAGAGGAACAATGTGAGGCCCACAATGAGTTTTCTAAGGTTTCCTTCGGGAGCGGGCCGGCGGTGGAGTGGACGCCCAAGTACGCTGGAGTCTCGCCAAAAGACAGATGCAAGCTGATTTGTCAAGCCAAAGGCATTGGTTTCTTCTTTGTCTTGCAGCCCAAGGTAGTTGCTTTTATTTATACTTTTTGCTTAAGAAATGAGGACCTGAATCACAACCTTTTCCTGCAGTCTGGGATGCAGCTTCCTTAATTCATATATTAACATGTTGGATTTTAAACCAGAGCCCCCTTTGTTCTAGACACGTCGGCAACCGCCTTCTTTTGAGTGTGACGTTGTTTTCAGTTATGAATAAAGCTTGAATCCGGCACTTAGGATTCTTATCGTTGCATATTATTATTCTGATATGCAGAGAGAAGCCCTGTATGGTCAGAAAAATTATGGGTTACCATGGCAGCCAACCCATGGTTTTGGAAAATAGCATAGGCACGGACCAAAGTACTTGTCACTGGTGATTAGCAGTAACGTATGTGAGTGAACTTATTAAAAGGAAGTCTGACATTGATAATGCTTGCATTGGAGAACATATATTGAGCTAGCAGAAGCATCATTTTGCTGTTTTTGCTGAGATGCTCAATCTGGTTTTGGGAAAAAAAAATGAAATGAACTTTGGTTGGATTATCACGTGCCATTATCACTGTAGGCTCTGGAGATAATTCCCAGTTGCATATTCAACATACAACCACAGACTTACTCAGCATCTACGATTGGCCAGAATTATGCTAGGCACTGAGTGTAGGGCCGTATACCAGTGACAAGCTCTGATTTCCTTGACCTTACCTGGGTGTGAGACAGGTCAATAAACAAGTCATCAAAATGTATAGTATATTGAGATGCCTATATCTACTGGAGGGAAAGAGCCTCCGAGAAGGGTAGTGTGAGGTGTAGAGTGCTATTTTAACTATGATGGTCAGGAAAGCAGACATTGTGTTAATGAGAATGCCTGTCCTAATCATCAGAGCATCGTGTCTTTCCCGAGTTGATAACGTGTGACAGCAGATACGTGTTCTTCTTTCTTCAGGTGGTTGACGGCACGCCATGCAGCCCGGATTCCACCTCTGTCTGCGTGCAAGGGCAGTGTGTCAAAGCTGGCTGTGATCGTATCATAGACTCCAAAAAGAAGTTTGATAAATGTGGCATTTGTGGAGGAAATGGGTCTACGTGCAAGAAAACATCAGGATCAGTTACTAGCGCAAAGTGAGTTTCAGAACGTCCCACCTCCAAAGAGCTTGTTCTTTGGCGGTAACTTTACAGGTCTGGGCGAACCTCCCTTCCGAACACTTAGCGTGTTATCAAGCTGAGCATTCTAAGTAGCCAGTGACTGAGAGATTTTCATGTCTCTTTTTCTCTTGCCGGCAGACCTGGGTACCATGACATCGTCACGATTCCTGCCGGGGCCACAAACATCGAGGTGAAACAGCGGAATCACAGGGGATCCAGAAACAATGGCAGCTATCTTGCCATCAAAGCTGCCGATGGCACATACATCCTGAATGGCGACTTCACTCTGTCCACGTTAGAGCAAGACATTACCTACAAAGGGACAGTCTTGAGGTACAGTGGTTCCTCGGCCGCGCTGGAGAGAATCCGCAGCTTCAGCCCTCTCAAGGAGCCCATAACCATCCAGGTCCTCACAGTGGGCAACGCCCTTCGCCCCAAGATTAAATACACCTATTTTGTGAAGAAGAAGAAGGAGCCTTTCAATGCCATCCCTACCTTCTCAGAATGGGTCATCGAAGAGTGGGGCGAATGTTCCAAGTCATGCGGCCTGGGTTGGCAGCGGAGACTGGTGGAGTGCCGAGACCTTAATGGGCAGCCCGCCTCGGAGTGTGCGAAGGAGGTGAAGCCAGCCAGCACCAGACCCTGTGCGGACGTGCCCTGCCCCCACTGGCAGCTAGGGGAGTGGTCGCCATGTTCCAAGACTTGCGGGAAGGGTTACAAAAAGAGAACCTTGCAGTGTCTGTCCCACGATGGGGGGGTGCTGTCTCATGAGAGCTGCGATCCTTTAAAGAAACCGAAGCACTACATAGATTTTTGTTCGATGGCAGAATGCAGTTAAGCAGGGAAGGATCGAGGGAAGGATGAGTGTGGAAGGGCTGATGCACTGACATCGGGAAGGCGGGAGGGATCCGGTGTACCTTGCCAGTGATCAATGGAGTGTCAATGAGTTGAAAGTGTAGAGGTAGGTAGAAAAGTTAGGTCGGCAGAATATCCTGCCAGTTGCGAATCTGATAGGGTAGTTAATGAGGGTTATTAATCTCTGAGCAATGATATAGCATGATAAAGCCCTAGGGCATTATTACTATTCCTTTTGTTACATCTATGACAACTTTAAAAAAAAAATAGAAACGATTGTGAAAATTAGTTTAAGGAGTATACAACCCCTGTTCTGTGGTACTGATTCAATACTTTGTGTCATGGGGGTTGGAAGAAAGATGAGATTTTTAGCTGCAGACAAGGCTTACTTTACCTCACGAACAACGGAGGGAGAAAGGAGTGCCAACAGCATCTTCCACCAGCACTGATTGATTATGGCCGCTACTGTTTCTGAGAACACTTCCGCCATCTTTCCTACCGAGAGTTAAGAATGCAAGATCCATACCAATTTGACAATAAACTATTAAAAAAAAAAAAGAATGCAAGATCAGATCGTCCACCACCAGAGAAATGCGACATCAAGCGACTCAAATGAACGCCGTCTTTACTCTCCTGTGCCATTGTTGTGTCTCTATTCGTGATGTCGTTTTGACAAACAATTTCACGTGTTTGTAAAAATGAATTAAGTCTGTGAGGAGTGGGGGGAAAAAGCAGCAATGAGTCAGATGCTAGTAAAAACCAGAGGAGACCAGATCAAGACACACCTTCTCCTTTCTTTTCTGTTTATGTAAGCCTACTTTCAGAATGTGGCTGTTAAAAAAAAGTTTATGTCTCAAGAAGGACTGGTTGATCACACACAAAAGGATTAATGCCAGTATAAGAATGGGGGGGGTGTAGAATGGGATCCCAGTGTTTTGGAACACAGAGGTCACTTGTCTCGCAGTGGGGAGGCTACTGAGGGGTAGCGGGTCCATCCCCAGCAGCTGGTCCAACAGTCATATCCTGGTGAATGTCTGTTCAGCTCTTCTACTATGAAAGAGAATAGGACTTTTTTTTCCCATATGTATGTAGTAAAATATGTTACTATAAATTCTATGTACTTTATAAGTATTTGTGTGTTCCTTCTAAGAAGGACTATAGTTTGTAATAAATGCCTATAATAACATATTTATTTTTATACATTCCTTTCTAATGATAAAACTTTTAAGTTATATCGCTTTTGTAAAAGGGCATATAAGAATAGAGTATTTATACAATATATGTTACTAGAAATAATAAAAGAACACTTTTTGAATGTGTGTGTCTATTTTTTTTTAATGAGAATTAGCTCCTGGGAAGGAAATCAGAGAGCCAAAATTAATCCTGTAGAAATAAGATTTCATCCTGATGAAATGTACCTAATGTCTCCTCAGTGTACATGATTGCTACAAAAAAGAAAAGAAACCTATTGTATCTTCAGTGGTTTATAGGTTTTGTTACTAATGCAAGAACAGGCACAGATGGTGAGCAAATGTTTTCTGTGAGGGGCCATCTCTGTCATAACTACATACCTGTGCTGTGGTAGCAGGAAAGCAGCCATAGACAATACAAAAGCAAAGGGGCATGGCGGTGTACTAATAAAACTTTATTTACAAAAACTGGACCAAATTTGTTCTGTGGGCAGTTTCCCCGACCTCTAATACATAACATAAACAGGACAAGGTGGGGTTCTAAATGCATTATGAATTTGTATTTCTCCGATTATACCACGTGAGTAAAATGTGTAAAAGCAAGCTACTGAGTAGAAAATGTTGCTTTAGATGTTACATTTGGGCTGGACACGCGGGCAAGCCAAGCCCTCCAAATGTTCCACTTGCTCTTGAGGAATGCATGAGGTGTCTTGGAGAAACCCTGGAACATGCAGGCCACTCTGGGTGGCCTTTTGTAAATCACTGAAATTTAAATGCTAAATGGCACATCAGTGACTTTTAGTTGAAACCACTTCCAAAGTAACTACATTTCTCTCAGGAAACAGCTTATTTACTACAAGACTCGGATTATGTGGTTAACCACAGACAATTCCAACATTGCGTTTTCATCCTTTTTTCACCTTCCTTAGGTTTTCTCAAATAGTTCTATCTAACAAGCTAATTTCAGATTCAGATGGTAATTTCTCATTTGCCGTAAGATTTACTTAGTGCTCTTTCTTCTCCTGAGCAAATAGAACATAAGATTCTCAGGAGCCAGGCATGCAGGTCCGAAAGTAGGACAGGGAAGGGGAGAGTCATGTTTTGTCTGGTTTAGCTTTTCCCTACCTACTGGCCACTGAACTGAAAGATGAAAATCCAGTCTTCTTACCCTGGGTACCAGCCCTGGTCCCACAGAACTCAGTGAAATGTAGAATTTGGCCACGCAATTCAGTGGCCTCACACGCTCTTTTCACCAACTGGCATCATGGTTTACTTGCCTTGATTGCCGAGGTACAAATCCCCAGAATAAGTGGCTTGGAGGATTGCACACACACGTGGAATGCCCTTACCTTCAATTCCTATATTAGCTATTTGATAAAATAAGATAAATATACCTAAAATGATAATCTGTAATATAAAGAAGTCATGTGTAGCTCTTGTGTAATTCACCGGTGAGTTTTTTTTTTTTTTAAAGCTTGTGTTAGGGGTGCCTGGGTGGTACAGTAGGTTGAATGTCCAACTCTTGGTTTGGGCTCAGGTTAATCTCAAGGTTGTGGGATCGAGCCCCACCTTGGCTCTGCACTGAGCATAAAACCTGCTTAAGATTCTCTCTCTCTCTCTCTCTCTCTCTCTCTCTCTCTTCCCTGTCTCTCCCTTTGCCCTTCTCCTCTGCTTTTTCACTCTCTCTGTCTCCCTCTAAAAAAAAAAAAAAAAAAAGCTTACATTGATTGGATGTGATAAGCCAGAGGCTCAAGTTCAGGACCCAAAGATAAAAACAGCCAAAAGACTGCAGCATTCTCTTTATTCTCAGTCGAAGGTAATAGCGAACAATGTTCTAAGCAGCTACATTATTTTTGCAGCCCTCTGTTGGTAAGATTTTCTTTTTATCAATACACTGAGCAGTTGAAGTTACTCCACTTGGGCAGCAAAGAGAGTTTAGTTTAAAACACGCATCTAGCTCTCTGAGCTTGACCAAGCACGTAACTTAAGAGAAGGAAATTTTGTGCTCACTCATGTTGCAGGTATCAGTAATGCACTGGCATGATGCTGAGTACTAACCCAAACACTTAATTTTCAGAGCATTCAATGGGCACTTTCTTTCTCTAGCATTTCAGTAACCACCATGCCAGCCCAACATTTGGATCAGAGCTTTCACTTAAACATTGGCAAAAATCGTTTCCAACTTTTGCTCTTTGTTTGTCTTCTAGAAGAGGGCTACAGATCTTAATATGACTGAGGAAGAATACAAAACAACACAATTTTCTGATCTCCTTGGTTTTCTAAAAGAAAGAAAAACAAACATTATTCATGTAGGGGTTGGTGGTGCTAGACCTGTCAAGGACATTGATCAAAGCTCCCTCAGTCTAGAAGTGTGGCCTGCTTGCCGTACACAGACTTCCGTGACATGGATGAGTTTGCATGGCATGGGCAGAAATGTGAACCGGAAAACATGGAAGAGGTTTTGGTTCCTCAAGTCTTCCCAGCTAATGAATGTTTTATACCTTCTCTTGAGAACAACTTTAAGACCAAATATACTAACTCAGGGACATGGCAAGTCACAGAAGAACACGGAATTACCCACAATGCCCACTCACTCTACCTATCTCCATTTGGTTTGAGTCTTGGAAGTTTCTAATGTGGTATTTGCTTGTTCAGTGTGCTCTTGTCTCTGTAATTAAGAAGCCTGATCCTTTCCTTACAGGGGCTACCTATTAATCAGATTCCTTAAGGGTGTCTATAATTACTTACAATTATTTGTTTCTCATTTTGCATTTTTTTTTTGGTTAAGGTAGTTTCTCTTTCTTTAGGATTACTATCATTTTATGTTCTACTATTCTTAAAAGAAAGTATATACCATTTATTTGCTGGGATGGGAAGGAGGTGGAGCATAATTTTATGTTGTGTGATTCGGGAAAGCTTTTCTTTTCTTTTTTTTTAACTTTTTAAATGTTTTATTTATTTTTTTTGAGAGAGAGAGAGAGAGAGAGAGAGAGGACATAAACAGGGGAGGATCAGAGAGAAAGAAGGAGGCACAGAATCCAAAGACAGGCTCCAGGCTCTGAGTTTTCAACACAGGGCCCAACGCAAGGTTCAAACCCACGAACCATGAGATCATGACCTGAGCCAAAGTCGGATGGTTAACTGACTGAGTCACCCAGGTGCCCCAGGGAAAGCATTTTAAATAGGGAGATATTTGGGAGGACATCAGAGGGAGGTGAGGGGACAATTGTCAGAGGGATGAGCTTATACAATAGAGAGGTAGCCACCACAGGTGAGAGTGAGCTTAGCTTCTTGTAGGGAATAATAAGAGGCCAGGTGTGACTGGAATCATGGGCAAAGAGGAAGAGGGGAGATTGGTGGAGGGCAGAGGGCTAGTTCCCAGGGGTAGAAGTATGCTTGGGTTTGGGCTTAAACTGAAGAGAAGGGAGTTAAGATACTGAGCAGTTGACTTAACATTTTAACCTGGAAGGAGACCAGACAGGAGTCAGATAGATAGATTATTGCAATTACCGGGATGAATGATACTGATAAGCTAAATGATAATGGAGCTGAGAAAAGAGGTCAAATTCTGCAGTTCAAGACTTTGAGGTTTACAGATGGGTGAAAGTGAAAAATCCATCATGAATGAGTCCAAGTTTTTTGTTTCTTCTTTTCTGGTTTTTTTTTGGGGGGGGATGGATATTCTGTGGAACATGGAGGTACACTAGACTCTAAAGACAAACAGAAATTAAAACTACTAGATGTTTAAGTAAGTATTGAAACTAGTTTTAAATATATAACTACATATAAATAATTGTTGAAAATCTGGTTTCATAATTAACTGAAAATACAAAAATTGTTAAAAGAAATGGTATATAATTTAGAATATGTTAATGATAATAATTCAAGTCTAAAATCCTATGTCATATTGACCAAATCATAACAGCTGGATAAAGATTTCATATAGAAGTCTCAAAGGACATCATTTTATTTTTGAATTTTATAATTAGACAAATAAAGATGAATGATGTTTCCTGAAAAAGAATTTTCAAAAAACGTTTATGTGGAGAAAGGATGTATGTGAAACACAACCCATAAATGAAAGAATGGAAACCACAAAGTAAGGTGTCAGAATACCAACCACATTATCACAATACATTGTTTAAAGTGTCCTTTTAAAAGACAAATATCTTCACAATGTGTTTAAGAAAAAAGCCCAATGACGTGATAAATAAAATGTAACTGTCAAAATCAAAATGATGTTTCTCCAAAGAAGTCCAAAGATTTATCAGGCCAACAGTAGGGGGAAAAAATGAGAATAGAATAGAATATCAACCACAATTATATTTAAGATGGAAAAACACACAGAAAAGTAGAGAATAATGTTTCTTATGGATTAAAGGCAGAATCTACAGTAAAATCCCAAATAATAATGTACCTATATGTGAATTAAAAATTGTTAAAAATACCAAGGATAATCAACAGGTAAGAACTATTCTTTAAAACCTCTCTCTAGAGAAAGCCAGACTAAATTTGTAAGAAAAAAGCTACAAACTTTTAGACAGACACAGAAAAAGACTTGAAGATAGCAAAAGGCATACATTTATCTTTTTTAATCCTTTAAAATTTTTTTTTAATTTTTGAGAGGGAGAGAGAGAGATAGAGCACGAGCAGGCAACGGGCAGAGAGAGAGAATCTGAAGCAGATTCCATGTCATCAGATGGAACCTGATCTGGGGCTCAATCTGACGAACCCGGAGATCATTACCTGAGCTGAAATAAAGAGTCAGACAGTTAGCCGACTAAGCCATTCAGGTGCCTTAAGACATACATTTATTTTATTCTAAATCATACACATTTTTCTTTTCTCCCAAAATAATGAATAGATTTATAAAATTCCAGTCATTAGCCATTCATTAATTTTTGGAAGTGGGTTAACATGATTCTAAAGTTCATCTGAAGAAATAAATTTGGTGAAGATAAAGAGAAACACAACCAAAAAATAAAGTGTAATGTAAGATACTTCTTAGACTTGGTTTGAAAATGCATCATGACAGATGGTAGCTCTACTTGTGAGCATAACATAATTTCCAGAATTGTAGAATCACTATGTTATTCACCTGAAACTGATATAACATTGTGTGTCAACTATACTTTGCTAAAAAAATTATTACTGCATAAAATGACAATTAGAAGAAAGTGATACAGGATTATTGATAAGCATACCTGTGGGTAAGAAAGAGAGCTCAGTAATAAACCTTAGTAACCCTAACCACAAAACATTAGTGCGTGATTAAGTCAGTAACAAGTCTGTGAGCAAAAAAAAGGATCATTCCAAACATTACCTTAAAAAATAGAAAGTAGAGAAGCAAAGAAAAAAAGAGACCAGAAAACCCACAAACAGACTCTTTACTACAGAGAAGAACTTGATGGTTACCAGAGGGGAGGTAGGTGGGAATGAGGGAAATAGGTGAACAGGAAAAAAAAAAAAGTAGACATTCTTTTGAAAAAGAATATTTAGGATCTTCTTTTAGACCATTCATCTACTTAAAATCCAGTTATATAAAAAGCTAAAACGTTTACTTATTTTTTAAATGTTCATTTATGTATTTTGAGAGAGAGGACGTGAGAGCACATATGGAGGTGTTGCACAGAGAGGGGAGAGAGAGAATCCTAAGCAGGCTCCACACTGAGCACAGAGCCTGATAAGGTGCTTGATCTTACCAAACGTGAGGTCACACATGACCTGAGCTGAGATCAAGAGTCGGGTGCTCAACCAACTGAGCCACCCAGATGCCCCTAAAAAGTTAAAATATTTAAACAAAACCTTAAGGAGTATTAGCAAGTATAGACAAATACTTATGTGATATCTCAACATAGAAACAATGGAAGACATTACACAACCAAGACACCACACACACACACACACACACACACACACACACACACAAACTCACATGCATTGATGTGATTGGCTTAAAAACTTTAAGCTGTGTTTCAGAAGAATCCTTGAAAAAAATGTAAGTTTATTTTCAGTAAATGCAAAAGACATCCAAGCTCATATCAGAGCTTTCCCACAAGCCACTGATTTCTCCCCATGATTCCACATGGCCACCAGTTAACAGCGAATCATCCTGTAGATGTCAAACTAAATGTCTCTTTTCCAGGGAAACCGTCTTAAAACCCTTAGGTTAGGTTAAACTCTAGAAGCACTCTGCACCGCCCCTTCTTGTCACTTTCACAAAACTCCTCTACTCTTCTGCCTCTGGGTCTACTTTGCTCACTAATATTTCCCCAGTTCCTAGAATTTTGCCTGTGCGATATTTTTTATTCACTGCATAGCCCTTAAAAATAGTCAAACTACTGGACATAGAAATTTTTACTCCCAGGAATCTGTGCTAAATAACCAAAAAAGTTCACAAAAATTTTATATGAATGTTACATAAATCTGGGCATGGGTATCAAAGAAGTATGCTAAAGACATTTTATGACGTAATACAATGTGAATCATGGTTAATAATAATGATGGCTAAAGTTCCTAGAGGTTAATTATGAGTTTTATATAAATTAGCTCAGTTGATGACCAATCCCCTCCCAAAAAACTAAACTGATGTAGATATTATTATTACTGTTATTATTTTTATCTTATAGCTAAGGAAATAAGCAAAGAGAATTTGAACTACCTGATTGAGGTAGAACAGTTACCAAGCATTCCAACGTCAGGCATCTAAGCACAAGAGCCTGTTCCTTCTCCACTCTCAAGGAATAAACCTTATTCTTGCTACAAAGTTGTACATATAAACACACACGCACACTCACACTTAACAATGCGTAGACACAAAAATAACCTCACTGGCGATTTTTATTTTCTTCTGAGTACCTTTATGTGTTTTCCAAATTTTCTACCAAAACACAACTATATCTTTTCTACAATCATGAAAAAGGTTATTGTTAACGGGTAGGAAAACCTTAATTGGAGTGGTTTTCATTGCATGAATTTATTCTGGGCAGTAATTTATAGACATGTAAATATTATCTGTTTTTGTCTTGTTTGCCTCCAATAAGAACCCTTTAAAAGCTGAAGCATTTTTGCAATGCCATAACATTAGGGCAAGTCAGTTTTGTTGATAGGTGGATGGCAATGTCCATGCCAAATATAGAGGCAAAAAAGAAGAAAGAAATATTGGTGGGGCACCTGGGTGGCTCAGTTGGTTGAGTGACCAACTCTTGATTTCAGCTCAGGTCACGATCTCTGGGGTATGGAATCAAGTGGTGCATTGGGAGACTATTTAGGATTCTTTCTCTCTCTCTCTCTCTCTCTCTCTCTCTCTCTCTCTCTCTCTTAAATAAAAAAGTAGATAAATTAGTCAGTTTATTACTAAGTGATTTAATGTTGTAATGTCATGTATATATGTTATTTTCCAAAGAGATGTATACTATATATCACTAAAAGTTAAAAAAAAATCACTTATCAAATTCCAGTCTGTTTGCATATGTATTCCACTACTTTACACTGTTTTTCTTCTCTGTCCATATTCATCACTGAAGAGGATGAATGAACAGTAAATCCCCAGGAATTTAGAATTATTGAAACTTTTCAAAGAAAATGTGTACCTTATCAGTCAGAAAAGATCCAGGAGACTCAAACTCATAATTCCTATCAGGCATAAAATCTACACGGCTTATATATCTATGTATGTGAGTTTTATTGTGTTATGAAGAAGTGCTTTAGTTCCAAAGCTTTTGGGGCACCTGGGTGGCTCAGTCAGTTGAGCGTCCGACTTTGGCTTAGGTCATGACCTCATGGTCCATGGGTTCAAGCCCTGCATTGGGCTCTATGCTGACAGCTCAGAGCCTGGAGCCTGCTTCTGATTCTGTGTCTCCCTCTCTCTGCTCCTCCCTTGCTTGTGCTCTGTCAGTCTCTTCTTCTCAAAAATAAATAAACTTTTTAAAAAAAATTTTTTTAAAAAGCTCTCCAGGGTTCACAAGTAGCCAAGTGTTAGCATTAAGTAAAAAGCTGGGCTCAAGATCCACACTGACATGATCAGTTATCAAAGATCATCCATGAAACAAAGAATTCATCAAAAGCTAAGAGCAAAAGAATAAACTACAATTTTCCATATAGACGTGCTTAAGGAATAAAGCCAAGATGGCATGATGATCTCCCTCTTTATTTACAAAAACTCATGAGAATAACTTACACAATCCCTTAAACTATCTTTTTCAGTTGTCCTCATTTGTTTTTCTGGAAATTCTCAGAGGGGCAGAGAATTTTTTTTCTCCTTTAGCAGCAGAAGAAAAGAGTGGCCAAGAAGCAGTACTAGAAACATGTTAAGATAAAATAATGGCCTTTTAATTCAGTGGTGTTTATGGCCTTGAAAAACATATCAGTGGAAAGGTCCCATCAGTTCATAACCAAGGAGATATTTTTAAATTATCTCGTTTCAAAAACTAAACTAGGCCCTTCAGTAAAATGATATGTCTGGAATTTTCTTTTAAATTTTGAAGCAAAAACAGAAAAGGCGGGGACAGATGAAACTAGATCAGCAAAATGATGGTAATTGTTGATGCTGAGTGATAGACAGAGACTCGTTATACTTTGTTCTCTACTTATGTGTAGTTAATTTTTTTCTGTGATAAAAAGTAAAAGCCAAAAACCTATAGAGAAGCTGTCCTTCTTTTGTCCAATTTACAAATCAAATCCGTTTTGAAGTAATTTAAGATAAACATATATTAGTCTCCTTTTCTACTCTTTGACTTGATTTGAGGGGAGAATAAATATATTAAAGTATAACCACTTAGGGGCACCTAGGTGGCTCAGTCAGTTAAGCATCTGGTTTTGGCTCAGGTCATGATCTCATGGTGTGTGGGTTCGAGCCCCACGTCAGGCTCTGTACTGACAAGGAGCCTGGAGCCTGCTTCAGATTCTGTGTCTCCCTCTCTCTCTGACACTCCCTTGCTCGCACTGTCTCTCTCTGTCTATCAAAAAATTAATAAAAAACATTAAAAAACCCTTTTTTTAAGTATAACCACTTAAAGACAGAGAAATAGTCTCTAAAACAAGTTTGGTATAGAACCAAGAAGAAATCATGTGGTAAAACTGAGAGAGAGAGAGAGAGAGAGAGAGAGAGAGAGAGAGAGAGAGAGAGGAAGGAAGGAAGGAAGGAAGGAAGGAAGGAAGGAAGGAAGGAAGGAAGGAAGGAAGGAAGAAGGGAAGGAAAGAAAGAATGAAGGAAGGAAAGAAAGAAGGAAGGAAAGAAGGAAGAAAGAAGGGAGGGAGACATTCTTCTTACTTGTAGCACTGCAAAACAGAGCAATTTAATTGAGGTCTCTGTTCATAGGCTGTGAATTTATCACTTTTCTACTGAGGCCTGATTTAAACATGATCACAGTCTCTAATAAAATTGCCATTATATATTACACATTTTGCAACCAGAGGAAGAAAAGCAAGTTAAGAGAATGAAAAATGGAAAGTTGCTTTTCTATAGAAATATATATGAAAGAGAAGCTGAGTAGGAATAGGAGAGTGAAGACGAAGAGACACAGAAGGACTGTCCGTTCCCAAAGTTGAGGGAAGGCAAGACCACCCTTTGTGAAGCAGGAATACAGGGTGGGCAGACAAAGGGCACAGTTGGCAACCCTGAAGTTGCAGAGGAGGGAACTCCCCTGAAAGATTTAAGAAATGGGCAAGGATGAAAGGTCTCTGATTTCTAGCTGAAGCTCTTCACCAGATGTATTAGATTAGCTTTGTGCTGAGCTTCTTTCCTTTTTCCGTCTTCAAAGTGGGCTAAGCCTTTATCAGTTCCCTGTTGCATCTGGCGTACAAGCAGGGAAGGGCACCAAATAAAGAACCCAAGAGCCAAGCAGCCGCCTGCGATGAGGGACATTATTCTATTGCTCTGGCTTTTCACTCATTTCAAGTTGGTTTACTCAGCTCTGAATGTTCCAGAACCTTTCACCTTCAAAATTTTCACCAAAGTTGTTAACTAGAGGAGAAGCAACAGGCTTGGCTCTTGTCCCCTCCCTTCTCAGAGCATGCCAGGGGTAATAAATAAAATGGGACTTTCTCCAGAGGATACTGGAGAGGAAAGGGAAGAAGAGCGGGGGCATACACCATCCATTAGCTTGACAGACAGATTCTGAATAAATGGAAGTCAGCTGGGCCTTCATCTCAAATAGTAAGATCACAGAATCTCAAATGCTAGATCTTCAAGTCCATGGGCAGGGTGGTCTCCTCCTAAAGGTCCCTAGAAATGATACATAGTTATCAAAGTACAAGATATTCTGGGATGTTCTCTATAACACAATGACAATTTCTTTTAGAAGTCTGATGTTAGTTAAACCCTGCGTTTTTCCAATTAAAATACTCTTACATTAATACTGATATTCTAATGACATCTTAAATCTAGGTAGTAATGATAACAGAATTTCCTTGTGTAGACCATAAGTTAAGACTTTAAATTGGAGCTCTACGTTTAAGAAACAAAGGTGCAAGATTGCTAAAGAAATTTGGTTTTGGCCTCTCTTTTCTTAAAACAAAGGCTATTGGTTTTTCTCCTAAAAGTCGTAATAGCATCGCATTGGATATTCTTCAACAATCATGGGCATGCGAAACATTTAAAAGACTAAAATATAAATAATGCTAAACACCTGGAAAAGCCTTGATCCCATCCAGTGGCACACATGTCTAACATCCTCACTGTGGACTACACTAAGACTTGCCAGCACCATGGAAACGCAGTGATACGCTGTTCTTAGCATGACTGAGAGAAGGCAAAAGGTATAATTCTACAAAAGAAAAAAAAGGTTGAGTTGAGAGTCCAGAATTAGAGAACTGAACATTTATTTTTTAGGGGATTTTGCCGTCCACAGCTGTGGGACTTCAGGCAGACAAGTACCATACCATTAATTCTTTCTAACATATCTGACTTAAATTATCACTGGTCATGCAAAAGATACTATTTAAAACGTGAAGTTTTATTAAATACAGAGCATCAATAAAAATAAAATTGCCTACAGATGATTAGATATCACACTTTTTTATGTAGATTCCAAAGAAGATAGGAAATTAACACTGTTAAAACAAATGCTTGCTTTTAAGTAATATTTTGACAGATACTGCTGAAAAATCAAATTGTCAACTCCAAAGGTTTAATGGAGCAAGCAGAGTCATTGCATTTAATGTCACTTGTTAAGAAATAGGGTCATGCTTACCAATATATTTGGCCGTAATCACTCTGAATAAATACAAAATGTTTAATTAAGACTGCCTTTCCCCCAAATATAATTACACATCTTTCAAGAAATATATACTCAAGAAACAAAAGAAAGGAAAAAAAAAAGAAAATCATCTTTCTTAAGGAAATTATGATAAAGAAGATAAATCTGTAGGGTAGGCCATTCGATCATCATTCCACTGATGTAACAGATACAGGTAGGAATCTGTCTCACTGAGCCCTTATTTTGTATAAAGCCCTGTCCTAGGCACTGAGAAGGAGCCCACAAGAAAAAGAAAGTGAGAGAGAAAGATAAGAGTATGGAAGAGAGGGAGGAAGGGAGAGAGACAATCTCGCCTTCAGTCTTACAATGTAGCTAGATACATAAAACATATACCAGTGAAAAGTTAATTAACAATACAAAGAAGTGAGGCCAATGAGTTGTAGGCATAATGTAAGCTTTGAGATCCGGAAGGGAGAAATCGCTGCAGGTCAGAGGGTCAAAAATAATTTCAGGAAAGAAGTGGAGACATAAACATGACACTTCACATTGATTAGAACTGAAAAATTAGCAGGGGATGATGTCTTGGTCAGTTCAGGCTGATGTAATGAAGGACTTTAGCAGCTTATAAACAAAAGGAATTCATTTTTGCACAGTTCTGGAGGCTGGAACTCTTTGATTTCAGGGTCTGGTGAGAGCTCTCTTTCAGGTTACACACTGCCAACTTCGTTTTGTATCTTCACGTGGCAGAAAGAAGCAAGAGCCCTTGCCAGGATCCCTTTTACACAGGCACTAACCCCATCCATGAGGGTTCCACCTCCGTGCCCTAATTACTTCCAAAGGCCCCCACCTCTTAATACTGCGTTGGGGTTAGGATTTCAACTTAACAATCTTGTGGGGACACATGCATTCAGTCCATTGCAGGCATGTTCCAGATATTGGGAAAAGAATAGCAATAGCCCAAGTGACTTGACCCATGTGACCTATTCTTCCCCAGCTCCTAATGACAAATGGAAGGCATAGATAATGCCAGCATTTGGATTGGAGAAACAGGGAATCCCTGCTAGCAGGGAGCAAAGAATAAAAGTTATGTGTAAGAGACCCAGAAGTGGGGCGCCTGAGTGGCTCAGTCGGTTAAGCACCTGACTCACGATTCCAGTTCAAGTGGTGAAATCAGGGTTCCTGAAATCAAGCCCCATGTCTGGCTCTGCACTGACACCGAAGAGCCTGCTTGGGATTCTCTCTCTAACCCTCCCCCACTCATTCTTTCTCTCTCTCCCTCCTTCTCCCTCCCTCACTCTTCCAAAATAAATAAATACACTTAAAAGAGAGAGAGAGAGAGAGACCCAGAAAGATGTTTTCTGCCTTTAGTGGCTTCATCCCAACTCACTCACGTAAGTAGGCCAACTTAATTTGCTAAATAGTTACCTAGAAAAATTATTGTATATTTGGGTATTATAATTTTTTAAATAAATAAATAAACATAAGTCACAGAGGCAAGTAATGTGACCTTTGAAGATAAATAGGCCCAAACTCAGGTATCTAAATTAACAACCCCCTCCCCCAAATGTAATCACTTTGGAGTGTCAGCCATGATGCCAAGAGCAGCCATTTCTTCAAAGACTGGAGCTCTTCCTTAAATCGGTCCTCAGAGCCAATTCACAGAAGCAACCTGTTTCATTGCCTCCCAGCCATGTTTCATTTTTGACCAAAAATGGCATCACCCAGCTTAGGCACCCACTTTAGTCATCATCACTGGCTGCAAAGACCCTTATTTGTATCCAAAATAAAATCCTCCTTCAAAGAGAGATTTGCTACCACAGGGGATATTCAAAGAATGAGCTGCAGGCTCCAAAGGCAAATTCAGTGGATCCGTTCCAAAAATACTGAAGCTGCCGCAGCATTACCAGGAAAGGTGTATGTACTTCCCGAATGACAACCTTAAAGGGGCCAGAGTGCTTTTGAAGTTGGGTGCTAGTTTTTGTCCCTTGTAATTAATTATATCCTGATACTAGAATTCAACTCACCCAGTTGCACACAAAGGCCAGTATCACCCAGGCAATTTCCTTTAAAACGTTATATGTTTTTTTCAGTTTCCCCCCCATTATACTGTCATTTTAATTGTTGGCTAAAAAAGAAATACCAGATTTGGCTTAAATGACCTTTACTTAGCTCAGAATCACTTGAAGATTTTCACTTTTGACTGGATCATTTTTCACATGCTAAGCCCTCAAGCAGGTATGCATTTCCCATAAAAGCGTTCATCTGGATTTTATGCTCTTTTGCTGTCTCTCTCCGAGTGGATTTTATTTTTCGTAATAATAAAACCACATTTTTTAATAGCTCTCTCTCCTGTGGAGTTCCTAAAGTTGTAGTTCAACACACAGTAGAAACTCAATAAAAGTTTTATTCATTGACAAACATGGCCTTTCTGCAATGTGCAACTGTGACTTCAAACAATTCCCAGTAACTAAACATGAAGTAACTTTGCAGGAGACTCTGAGCCCTTACTGCTACTGAAGCCCTCAGCTCTGTGCCTGTAGATTTCCTTGGAAGCTTGCAAATTACTTCATCTCTTTTGAGTTTCAGGTTCCTCCTTTGTAAATAAAGATCTACCTAAAGGGTTGTTCTAAAATAAATGAGATATTCTATGTAAATAACTATTGTTATTGAGATTAATATCTGAAGCACAGGGCCCTCAGTCCCACTGGGATGTATGGCCCTGTCAACTCGGTTACTTTAGAAGGTTTCTCAGTAATAAGAACTGACCCGAATTAAATTAGCCTTCCCCTTCAGAAACTTCTAGAAGCTGACAAGTTTATCAGCTTCTACGAAAGCATAGACGAATTAGTTAGCCCTGGAGGGTGCTACAAGAGAACAGGCTATCTGAGTGGGGCGCTTGGTGGCTCAGTGGGTTAAGCATTTGACTTTTGGTTTGGGCTCAGGTCATGATCTGAGTTCATGTGTTCAAGCCCCACATGGGGCTCCACACTGTCAGCATCAAGCCTGTTTGGAATTCTCTCTCTGCCTTTCTCTCTCTCTCTCTGTCTCTCTCTCTCAAAATAAATAAATAAACAAACTTATTTTAGAAAAAGAACAAGCTAGCTGAGTGGCAAATTCTATTACACACCATAAATCTATTTCTCCAAGTATTAAGAGTAAAAATAATTTTTAAGTGATGAAGCTTAACCAATTCCCAACTTTATAAACGTCCTTTTAAGAAATTTTATTTTCTCCTTAACTGAGACTAGTTGATGATGGTGATGGCTCCCTGGGCCGACCAAGGCCCTGGACTACTACGTTACCATCTAAGTGCTTGAAATCAAAAGCCCATGTTTCCCCTTTCCCTGATTCACATTTCAGAATAAATAGCATACACTTTTGATCAATCAGTTTGATGATGGAAAGTCAGAGCTTCTAGAAATATCAAATCATAATTACAAGAAAGAATGAGGCTGGAGACGTTCTTTTAAGTTGGCACAAACTATATTTCTCACTTAGTGTGATCTTTTTTTTCACATGAAAAAACACGTTGTCATCTCTGTTTCTTCAGATACACAGAGTATTGTGACTTTTTAAAAAACATTTTTTGAAGTTAAAAAAAATTAAAGAAAAAAAAAGGAGGTGTCGCCTGGGTGGCTTGGTTGGTGTCTGACTTCGGCTCAAACGTCAGTTCCAGCCCCGTGTCGAGTTCTATGCTGACAGCTCAGAGCCTGGATCCTGCTTCGGACTTTGTGTCTCCCTTTCTCTGTGCCCCTCTCCCACTCATGTGTGTGTGAGTGTGTGTGTGTGTGTGTGTGTGTGTGTGTGTGTGTGTGCATGCACACCTGGTCTTTCTCTCTCTCTCTCTCTCTCAAAAATGAATAAACATTAAAAAATTTCCTTAAAGATTTTTAAAAAATGATGAATGTTACCGAAGGAAGAAATGTACAACAAAAGTTTAAACCTTGGGAAAAGGTACTAGGACTTGTTTTTATATATGATGGATTCTAATAAGTACTGTTACTCTTATGGGGATTGTTCTTTCTAGCAATATTTTGCTATCAAAGAATCCATGATAGTAGTATCTCAGCTTTCCCAGAAAAAAAAAAAGTATATATATATATATAAACCGAGACATCTAGCAGAGCTAAGTGGGAGTGATCCACTGTGGCTTATTTTAACTTCATGACAGTGACAGATTCTCCCCTAAAACACGAGGGGTTTCAATAACTTTTAGAACCTATCTATTTACCTCCTGAACAGTTAGTAACGTCGTTATAGCTTTAGATTAAATTCGTAACCATGCAAATGAATATATAGAAGTTTGAAAAACCAGCTGTTATGACTGTAAATGCTTTCAGGAATATAACATACGGTCTGAAAACTAAAACATCAGTTTGGATAGAAAGCTCTTTTATTCCCCAGTGAAATGACTCACTGAGATTTTGTGCTCTGGAGATGGAGTGCACACTGGGAGTCTGGAATCCTGTAGCAACGATGATGCAGAGACTAAAAATACTTGACATTTATATGTGGTTTGACACGCTGCTACATAAAAGCAGTGTGGCAGTGTCCTATCACGATCCTAGCCCCAAACAAAACAATGAACACTGCAAGGTACCTCCTGAAATAAAAGACCAACTTTAAAAAGGGCAATGGCCACAGGAAGGTTATTACAAATCTTAATAATGGGACTGTGAACAGTACCTAAATGTCTGCACAGATTTAAACAGCTGTGCATGAATGTGCAGAAAACAAATCATTTCAATCATGTTTTCCATGTACTTTAATTTATGGTTTTATTTATTTGCATTGTAGAACCAAAATCAGATTGAGTCTGAAAAGAGGATCCCTAAGGTACCATTGATAGATAACTCTGGTTGGAGATTGTCCAAGAGGAATGGGACTATTCAGCTTGGTAAATACTGGGTTCAAATGAAACAACTCTGAATTCAGTAGGGAAAAAATGTTCGGAAGATAAAGTTTTGACATGACCATTAAAATGCCAGTAATTCAAAATGAAAAATGTTGTTTCCTAAGTCATACGTAAACGTCAAGTCAAAACCACCTGCCCAACATGCCTACGCTTACTATATCCCCCAAGGTAAAGCTTGGAAATGGCCAAGAGTGATCCTATACAGAGCAGGATCACGGTATGTTTTATTTAACTCATTCTTTGGAAAATATGTACTAATTATCTTTGTATAGAGCGGGGTAAGGCAGCTAAAAGAATGAATTCTTCCACTGGCATGCTCCTTGGGGAGGTCAACTAACTAACCACCACAAGTAGTATATGCTTTGCTACCAGCAATTAAGTTACACATCAAATGGGCACACGAGTGAACAGAGAATAATATAGACTTAATTCTTGGGAAAGACTTTGTGGAGCAAAAGGAATGTGAACTATGTCCTAAACAATGGGTGGGGTTGGGATCGGCTAAGAACGGCATTCCTAGAGGCATGACAGGAACTGAAGCAAAATCTTAGAGGTAGACATGAGCTTAGGACAGGGGTTTCTTTTAGTAAATCATGGAGAAAAGTGGTCTAAAGGAAGAAAAGAAGGCCCGCTGCACCATCTCCGACCTGGGATAGAATGGAGATAATCTCTATAAGCCACCAGGATTCCGTGAAAACCCGACGGGTACCATAGGAGGTATGCTGGTGATGCTAGGAAGGAAGTCCGCAATAACTTGAGGCTTCAGAGGCTGTGTATCAGTATGGGCTAAACACTGACCTTCCTCTCAGTGCTAGAATTAGTGGTATTGGTAGAATATCAAAAAACATAAACCTTGACTCAAGCTTTAAGGAAAATGTAAGTCAATTATCAGGATAAAATTGTGTTCAAAAATATTTGAAAACACATACAAGAAATGTATGAGTAATCTAAAACCTGATGAATGGCTAAGATAAATCAGAGGCTAAAAAATAATAAGCCAATGAATTTGCAGATTTTAAGCTTTCTATGAAGGTTGATTTTATGTGTCAACTTGTATAGGCCACGGTCCTCAGATACTTGATCAAACATGCTTAGATGTTCCTATGAAACTATTTTTTTTGGTGAGATTAACATTTGAGTCAATAGACTTTGAGTAAAGCAGATTGCTCTCCATATTTTGGTGAGCTGCATCCAATCAGTAGAAGGCCCTAAGAAAAACACTGATCTTCCCCAAGGAAGAAAGTAGTTTACCTACAGACTGTCTTTGGACTTGAACTGCAACATAAGCTTTTCCTTAGATCTCCAGCCTGCTGGCCTACCTTACGGATTTTGTACTTGCCAGCCCCCATAAGTACATGAACCACTTTCTTAAAATAAATGTTTTTGTCTCTGTCTGTCTTTATGTACACACACACACATATAGATAAAAGCAGCAAGAAATCTCTGCACATAGAGAACTTTATCAGCTGTTCAAATGTGTTTTATAAGTATAAGGCCACTACCTATATTGTGTTCTTTTCCTTGGAATGAAAAATTCATTTCAAAGTATGATCAGAAATGAAGTTAATTAAAAGTAGAAACCAGTGAGAAAATGGTCTTCTATTCTAACACAGATAGTGGTGAATTCCTCTAGAGTGAAATGATTAATGTTTACCATTAACATAACATCAATGAAATGTGGCCATTAGGAAAAATGAGAACTTTCATAATTTTTTATATCACCAAATTACATATTTATTAGGAGGATGGTCTTCCTTCAAAGTACCACTTTTCCAGTATGGCTGTCCCTCAAAAAACTAAACAAAGAATTGTCATATGATACAGCAATTCTACTTCTGAGTACATCCCCAAAAGTACATCTGAGTACTTCCCCAAAAACAGGAACTCAAACAGATATTTTTATATAAATGTTCACAGCAGTGTTCCTTGCGATAGCCAAAAAGTAGAAATAACCCAAATGTCCATCAGTGAATGAATGAATGAATGAACAAAACGTATCAGAGAATATTACTCAAACATGAAAAGGAATGAAATTTGATATATGCTACACTCTGAGTGAACTTTGAAAACATTATGCTAAGAGAAATAAACCAGAGACTAATGGTCAAATGTTGAAGGACTCCACTTACAGATACCTAGGATACTCAAATTCATAGAGATAGAAAGTAGAATGGTAGTTACTAAGGGATGAGGGAAGGAGGGGATGGAAAGCTCATACTTGGTGAGGACAGAGTTGCTGTTTGAGATGATAAAAGGAGATGGATGGTGGTGATGGTTGTATAACAAAGTCAACGCCCCCGACCTGTATACAATAAAACCTTGGTTTGTGAGTATAATTCATTCCAGAAACACGCTTGTAATCCAAAACACTTGTATATCAAAGCAAATTTTAAGAACCATTGGTTCAGTTGTTAGTATGTGACATTCAGAATCACATACTATTCATACTGTAAGACATCTCTCATTTACCAAGTAAAAATGTATTAGAAATGTTTGCTCATCTTGTGGGATATTCACAGATCAAGTTATTTGCAATCCAAGGTTTTACTGTACTTAAAAATGGCTAAAATGGTAAATTTTGTGTTGTATATTTTACCACAATAAAAAAGTACCTCTTTTCTAGGGAAGCAAGTGATCCTGCCAAGGGGACTGAAAAAAATTAGTAGCTATCTGAGTTTGGCAGAGACACCCTGAGTTTAGGAACAGAAAGATAATTAAGTTGGGGCTGACACTGGAAAGAGACAAAGAAATCTGCTGAATGTGAACTTGAGGGTCTAAGACAATGATAGTGTCTGTATCCTGAGCCAGTATCAACTGAATAAGCCAAAGTACACATAGTAGTGAGTAGCACAAGCCCCTCAGAGGATACACTCCCACACAAAAACACACGCAAGAACTTTCCATCTAAATATTTATTCATGAATAATAGTGGTGATTGCAAACAATCCTGAATTTGTTCTTGAAACAACCATGTCATTAAAGTTAAGAAAAATTTACTGAGCTCCAACTGAACCCAGAAAGAACATATGCTATATGGGTTTCCCATTTGATGCCATTTCTCATTTTGTGTGGATAAATTTAATAGATTATAATCATTTCTTACTACTTTACTAGAGGAGGCCTGATTTCATTAGAAATATTCAAAATCCAAAATTTCAGGACCCCTGATATAGCAAGACATGTTGGTTGTCTGTTGCCACAAACAAAGCACCTAAAAAATGGTGTGACTGAAAAAAAATGATCATGGACTTACCTCACAGATCTGTAGTTTGAACATTGCTTTGTAGAATAGTCTTATCTCTGCTTTGCAAGGCATCAGGTGAAACAACTCAACACAGAACCTGAGGAGCCTAAAGTGATTCATCCATGACCCGGAAATTGATGCTCACTGACAGCTAGGAGCTCATCTGAACCTGTGGGTTGATTCCTCCCCACATGTGCCTCTCCATATAGCTCTAAAACCAAACTCCTTGGGCTTCCTCACAATGTGGTTGTTGGATTCCAAGAACAATAGTTCCAAAATAATGTCTTTTTAGAATGTAGCCTTGGAAATAACACTGCATCAGCTCTAATATAAATTGGCTCTAGTAGTAGGTTTCCCAAGATCAGATTCAAAGAGGGAGGAGGGGACATAATTACCCCATCACCTCTCAATGGGATGAGTGTCAACATCACAGTGTAAGTACAGAATATGAAATAGATACTATTGCAGTCGCTTGGAAAATACAATCTACCACATTTGAAATGATAAAGGAGAACTGCAGCCAAATACTAATTTAAAAATTTTAGTTTAAATTTAAGATGAATATCATACTTACATACATGGGATCTCCTAAAAGCAATATTATGAACTTGAGTTTACTTTTGGCACCTTATCAATTTACCAGTCCCTTTTTCTACTCCCCTCCTCCCTTGGGGGTCTTGGATCTTCTAAGTGTCAGTTCTAGAAACTTCCTTGTCTCTGCCCCTGATGGTGGCCTTTTTGATAATCATGATGGATAGCATTATGTTATTCTTCCCTTATCATTATCTCCCTGAGAATCTCATCTTGAAGCTATCAAATAATTGTTATAGTAAATTATTTATCCAATATAGAAAACTAATAGAGACCTTGAGATATATATGTATCTAAATGCTATTTGCATTTTTATGTGTGTATATATTTGTATGCAGATATAGAAATCTTTTGACGAATGAATTTTAAAAGAAGATAAATTATGATTCCCATACAAATATAAGATGGATATTTATTAAATGTTTCCTTTAACTTAATTAATGAGTGAACAAATGAGATATGACAGGTTTGAAGAACTCAAAAAACTGCACATTAATGGTAAAAATGTTGAAATGAATTTATAAATGCATGCAAAACTGACCAAATTACCTAATATCCACAAGGTGATGATCATCAATTATGACACAATTTATCATTTCACAGACAGGAACTATTTCCATTTCTATTGATTTCCACAAGTTAGCTTCTGTCCCTAAGAGTTGTAAAAGAACCTAATCAAAGATAAACCCCCACCCTTCCCAGAGGATAACTTGATCTCCAAAGCCTCTTGCATTTCATTGAAAGCATAGTCAATAATCTCTTCTATGCATTTCAAAATCTAACATGGATCTTCCCTATATCTTAAAGTATCCTCATTACTGACTTAACTAAACCCCACTGGTTTTCTAAAATTTTAGTGATAGAAACAATAAGACTGTAAAATCAGACAGAAGGAACACAAGGGGCAGGCAACAAGGTGTTCATTTCTAGATTGTTCATTTCCAGATCCTTTCATCTCAACTTCCTCATTCATACACACATGGACTTTCCTGACATACACGCTCTGTTCCACCAAGACAGGACTCTGGAAAATGCATGCCCACTCTACTGAATATAGTACAATCCAATGTATGCAGTCAGAAGAAGAGAAATCCAACAGAGGAACCTGCAGATGGTTATTAGGCCTAATAGATGACCATATTTCCACCTGTGCCCAGAGACAAACAGAGGACCATTGTGGAACTCCCAGTTCGGTTGTTCAGGACTTAGGATGAACTCCTCTGCAGAAGCCAAGTCCTACATAAACAGGACTTCTGGGTGGCCACCCTGGCAGCATGAAGTATGATTCACTGAAGAAGGGAGTATTAGAGATGACAGAGGCACAGATGACCCCTACGAGGTTCAAGTTAGAGAGAATCCAGGAGCGAGTACGAATCCAAAGAGAAATTGAAGCTGAATATTATTTTGTCCAAATTCAAACTACTCTCTCAGCAGGGAACATAGCCCATCAACAAACATCTCTTCATTTTATTGGGCTTGACACCAAACCAGATTTCCTCATTCAGCTCTCTGTTATGCTCAGGCTCCATGCCGGAATTAACATGCAGTGTTTGTCTTATTTATTCCCGACTCTTTCACTGGGAATTAAATATTTGGATTACATTACCCACGACAATGAGAGTTCTGGTGGTAAAAACATGGTCACAATCAGCAGCCAAGCTCATCCGTTACAACATTGCGTGCCATGCATATGCATTTGCTTATTGCGTTGCTGTTTGTGTTTTAAAGTTTTCTCCACAGGTTTCCTTTTAAAAGAAATTTCTTTTACCATCATAATTAGTTCTAGATAAGTAAAGCAGAAACTGTGCATATGTAATAGTGCAGGTGGGAGAGGGGGAGAAAAGAGGGGGCGAAAGAATCCTAAGCAAGCTCCAGGTTGTCACCCTTGAGCCTAATGTGGGACTCCGTCTCCTAAACCTTGAGATCATGACCTGAGCTGAAATCAAAAGCTGAACGCTTAACCAACTGAGCCACCCAGGCTCCCCTAACGTTATTTTTTTATATCATACAAGATAGCGGTGATGAGTCCTTGGGCAAAAATCACATGTGCACATAACAGGGGCTAGAAGTTAACATTGAGACAGGAAACCTTGCTCACAATTTATATGAATAACAAATGACAAGTTTAGAGCACAGCTGGAGAGAAGGGACAGTGCCAGCTAGATGTTTTCAACACAGATTTCAAGCCCTTGAAATGGTTTATTTAGGTTGGTTTAGGTTTTTTGGTCATTAGTTTTGGAGTTTTAAAGCGGCTTTGACCTTGGACTTAAAGGTAAGTGGAGTTGAAAGGCCATTTCCACAGCATACAATAATACTGATTTGTTTGCTGACTTCCCACCATAGTTTACCTTTTAAAGAATTTATAAATGGAAGAGTAGTCTGTGAATATCTGAAGAATGCAAATGAAGAGGGAAGAGAGTATTTTGATGCTGAATATCACGACCTTCTAAGCAAAGCACTATTATTAGAGGTTATCAACTTTGATATAATACAACTGCTGTATTTAATAAATATTTCTTGTGGACCTATCTCATATTGTGTCAACCTAGGACGTATGTCCATAAATTAAATCAGGTGTCTTTGTCACTCATCCACTTTACATCACGGTATGAGCAAGTGACTTTCACTACCGAGGATGATTGATCAGGTCAAAGGAAATATTGCTACTTCTATATGCATTTTTAACTTCAATTTAGGTGTAAGGTTTACAAGTAAGTTTGCTTTCTGAATTAAAATCTAATTTGGCATCTAATAGATACAGGCAAAAAAAAATATAATCACAAAGTTGTTTCTTACTATTTGTTTGCTCGCTTTTGAACTAAGTGAGACTTTCCAACAGGACCATACGTATGTAGGCTCAGATCCCAAATGCTATGGCCAGAACAGCGCTGTCTTGGTAACAATGCTAATGACAAATGCATTTCAGGCACTTTTTTTCATCACTTCAAAAAAAAGTATTGTAATTTTCCTCTCGGTTTTAAAATCTGGAGATTAATGAATCTTTTATAAATAGACCTGGATGGGAAAAGCCTATCAGAACACCATCATCTAGGTAAGTTCAAGAAAGTTTTGTTTCTGATGTAGATGATGTATTTTTCCATTCTATTTTGACTGTCTCAAAATTGAATATTGGGGGGAAAAAAGTGACAGAAGGAGGATCCTGGTCAAAAGCAGGAATTGGAACCAAGCTGTTTAGAATTTTGCAGTAGTAAGAGTATTCTCTACCACCGAATCAGGAACTGATGATCCCTCCAAATGCATAAAAACGCTTTGATGATGAAAGCATCAATTTGATTTCTTTTTTCCAAAGCGAGCCTCCACCCTGAATTTCCATCCAGAATACTTAATTTGGCAAGGGGACAGTAGCATAAAAATGCGTTTTGTTCATGAATTATATTTTTTCCCGTTCTCCATGACATTTAT
The DNA here is from genome assembly GCF_006229205.1 of Suricata suricatta. Classification (NCBI taxonomy): domain Eukaryota; kingdom Metazoa; phylum Chordata; class Mammalia; order Carnivora; family Herpestidae; genus Suricata; species Suricata suricatta. The sequence continues at coordinate 19,132,582 of NC_043704.1, forward strand.
GTGCGCCAGATATAAATGACCACACATGTATTAAGTAACAAAGGTACCTTTCCTTTCCAGTAGCACACATTTTATTAATAAGGATTTGACCCAATAGTCAGAGTAAAGAAAAAAATTTAAACTAGTTTCTGGAAATAAAAGACACAGCCCATCTGAGGTAAATTATCTCTTTCAAAGTTCCAGTTCCTTTTTGCATCTTGGAAGGCTGCTTGCCAAAAAAATAAAAGTCATTTCTTGGAAGAAATTAATTACGTCAGGTGGAAATGGAGCGAAGGTATAGCTCTTGACTCAACAGGGTCTCCAACCAACCCTTGGGGTCTCAATTACTGAATGGACCTCAACAGACCGATATTGAAATCACATTCTAAGATCTAAAGCCATTGATTTCCCTTTATAATGTTCTATTTGAATGCTCTTCTGACTTTAAAAGAGCTATTTAAAAGGTGTTACCCTAAAACCCACACCCTCACAAAACTCAATATGGGCACATTTTCCCAGATCACATACATTTTCTGACCTTGCTGAAGGTAATCGTTTGCAGAGGTGAAACACTCAGCTTGTTCAGGGCTATTTATTGGTATGGTAAGTTTAAAAATATTATCTTGGGACACCTGTCTGGCTCAGTCGATTGAGTGTCCAACTTTGGCTCAGGTCATGATCTCATGGGTTCGTGAGTTCAAGCCCCATATCAGGCTGGCTGCTGCCATCACGCAGCCTGCTTTGGATCCTCTGTCCCCCTGTCTCTCTGTCCTTCCCCCACTTGCTCTCTCTCTCCCTCTTTCTCTCCTCCCTCTCTCAAAAAATAATAAACTTAAAAACAATGAAATAAAAATATCTCATTTGTTCTCATTTTAGGTATAAATTCTTCTCAGATAGCTTCCTTTGTGCCAGGAAACCTGAAAATCTAATTTAAACATGGATGTGGGTGTTTTATGAGAATTGTGTTGGTCACTGACGCTATTCTATTTGTATTCAGTTTGCTCCATGTGTATTTTAACTTGATTTTAGATTCTCGTATCTAGACTTAATGAGCTCAAAGGAATTTGTTTTCAGCATTTATCTCCAGCTATCTCATGGTTATGCTACATGTGGCATCAGGTACAGCAGTTCTCTAGTTTCTACTTGCCTCTCTTTCTCATAGGACACACTTTGACTCTACAACACTACCAGCTTTATCCCCAGCCCAAGCAGAATCTCATCTGGGACTTCAAAATCCAGATTTGACAAGAAACAAGGATGTAGTTTCTCTTTGTTACTGGTGGTCCCTAGTAAGAGCTCGTGGGGCTGGCTGGAAAGAGATGTTCAAAATAGAAGATGAGCAGCTCATCAAATGTCTTCTCCATGCAGGGGGAAGCATAAACATACCCAAACCAGTACACTGTGGTTTTCAGTATCAGTGAACATTCTGTGACCTGTTGGGCTCATAATTTCAAGAGGATGTGTGTATTGATTTGACATCAGAGCCAGAAAGCACAAATACAAATACACATGAAATCTGGAGTTTGAAGAATGAAGTTAAGTTAAAGAAGGAGCCTGGGTGGCCCAATCAGGTAAGTGTCTGACTTCCGCTCAGGACATGATCTTATGGACTGTGAATTCGATCCCCGCATCAGGCTCTGTGCTGAGGGTTCAGAACCTGGAGCCTGTGTCGGATTTGGATTCTGTGTCTCCTCTCTCTTTCTCTCTCCCCCTCCCCTGCTCATACTCTCTCTCTCAAAAATAATAAACATAAAAAAATAGGAAAAGGATCTCCTGCACTCAGCATTTATTAAATGGTAATATTTTTTATACAGACATAGAAATTATTTATTAAAGACAATAAATTCCAGCTTGGCAACCTGAATTGAATTTACCCCTTGATTTGGATAAACCAGAGGGACTCCATATCTGGGAGGTTTGCATGAAGCTTATGAGAGCTCCCTGAGGTGAAAAATCAAACACGGAGGAAAGCTAAGGCATATGAAGTTGGCCCTAGAAAATCATCCCAAGAATTCAGCAGAGAATGAATCTGAGCACAGAAGGCTGCCTGCTATTTGTATGGTCCCCTGGCCAACTTTATGCAATTTCACTTGAGCTCAATGGAGTGAAACAAACTAGAAACAAAGAATTTTTCCAGATAAAACTGGGTAAGGAATTCAGAGCACCAAGGAGGATGACATGACGTGTGGTGTTCCCAGGTGATGAGAGGCATACTTATCACCTCTGAGGCATGTCTTCCCCACATGGACTCCCAAGGACAACAGTAACTGTTAGCCGGATTACAGTTTGAATGCTGGGGGGTAGCTTCTGCCAGGAAGCTACACAGGACACTCTTGTCAATGGCAGCAGTGATAAGAAATAGTAGGACACAGTGGCATTGGTACTGCCTTGTGGCACCTTTAGAAACATCAGACTCCTCAATATCTGATTGCTCTGTGAAGCCAGCGTAAGGCATGAGGAAAAATGGACATGCTTCGTATGTTTCAGAGCTGAGTGTGTGTGTACTCACAAGACATCCCCTGGAGACATCTAGAAATACTTAGGAGAGAAGATGCAGATTCCTGTAGGTCTGGAAAGGGGAGAAGTCAGAGAACACTCAAGGAGACTTACCGTGACACATATTTTTGCCCTAAAACCTGCGCAGTCTGAGGAAACACACGTTATATCCATAAAGGTTTGCCTGTGTTGGTCAGAAGAATATACAGCAGATTTCGTGAGCTGGTTCACTCAACTTCCTGTCGTTCCTGCCTACCAACATTTAAAACAAAATTCGTTCTTGCTTGCTATTAAGGAGGGACAGTGCAAACTGGTTTTGGCCAATGAGACTGGCAGAGTTCCTCTCAACTGGTAACGGCAAAACCTTGTGAGAAGAAAACTTTGGCCATTTACATTTGCCTTCTTCTTCCTGTCTGGAATGAAGATTGTGATGGCTGGAGTTGCAAGAATCATTTTGTGACCATGAGGTCAAAGGCAGTACCAGACAACCGAGAGGGCCTGGTTCCTCAGTGGTGTGGTTGACATCAGCAAAGGCACTGGACTGTCTGTTTCTGGACTTCTCAGCATATGAAAAATTTAGTCACTTGTTTAAGCCACTATTTGGTTGTCTGTTCACATGTGATCTATCAGCTTCCAAATTGTTTTGTTTGGTACATATTCTACTCTTGTAAATAAGCTGTTCCTCAGCTGACACAAATTAAACTTACTGTTTTACAGTGAGTCAGAATCACAGAAAAAAAGAGCCCCTAACGTTTATTAGATCATGCTGTTGGTACAGAATAAAGATCAAATACTCATTCATTACTTTGGGATCCTCTGAAGGGAGAGTGTTCATTCGAAATACCGACCACCATATCTGCTTCTATTGTCTTTAATTTCTTTTTGTTTTTATAACAGGGCAATAGAAATAGAGGTGAAAATATCCCAACACATTAGATGGTTGACAGCTTATAAATTTTAACTTCCTTCTTTTATCTAAGTTACAAATAAGAGTCAAAATTCCATGGCTTTAGTGATATTAAATGAAAAATACCAGGGGTGCCTGGGTGGCTCAGTTGGTTAAGTGTCCGGCTTCAGCTCAAGTCATGATCTCATGGTGCATGGGTTTGAGCCCCGTGTCGGGCTCTGTGCTGACAGCCCAGAGCCTGGAGGCTGCTTCAGATTCTGTGTCTCCCTCTCTCTGACCCTCCTTTGCTTGCACTATCTCTCTCTGTCACTCAAAAATAAATAAAAAACAGACAAAATTTTAAAAAATGAAAAACACCCAAAAAAGTATTTGATACTCCAGTTTTCTGTTCCTGTTTGTACTTTCACATTTATTACTGTTAATCAAAATTGTTTATTCCATGTGAACACAAAAATCTGTAGGAATCTGTGTATCAAGGGCTGGTAATCATGCCTAAAGAAACATTGTAAGCTAAATTTGGGGCCACTGGTCTGCATTTTGGCAAGTGGGCAGTAGCGAAGCTTGAGCTGAAGCTTTTCCAGATTATAGAATTATGTCCCAAAGTGAAGGTTATTGTAGTAAGCTTTAGTCCCACCCCCTCTGCAGGCCTACCACACATAAATCGGGACATCTGTCTTGCAGAGTAAAAGAAAATTTATTGCAGTTTTATTTTTTGATTTCAGGAAAACCATCAAATACCCATTCAGTGGAGATAAAAGAAAGAGGGAGGTAAAACAAAAGGAGAAAACACATCCAAGAATCAGCGATCCCGACTCTCCAGTGGAAATAGTGTCTGCACCTTGTATGCTCCACACACTCTGATTAGGATAATGTGATCCAGATGGCCACACCAAGACGAGTCCTTTCATGAGGAAAGTTCTGGGTGGGGTGGGTTATTGTGATCAATGGAATAAACTGCAGCTGGATGAACTCTGGGTTACCTTTGAGAATTGCTAAATTAATGATGATTACATAGATTCTGACAAATTTCCCCGGAATTTTTCTAAGATGGCTGGTTTAAAAAAAAGAAAAGCAAAGCAAATGTGTTTAGGAGCTAGATCTTCTCATGGCAAGAAAGGAAAGCCTCTTAAAGACCGGGGGGCATCCAAAAGGACTTGAGATCGCATGACGTGGACATGGCTGAGTATAGGAGGCAAGCCCTGCTGTGGCTCTCCTGCGGTTCAAAGTCAGCACCAATGCTGACTGGTTGGGGCACCCCCTGTACCAATTGATACATATTTTGAATATCACCCCTGATTTTTATCAGGAAGTATTGGCATGGATTCAATTTCCAGGGCAAACCAAAGGTGGGTCAAATCTAGAAACCAGAAACATTTCAAATAAAATGGGAATAGAAATGAGTTTCGCCCATCAAATGCTCATGGAATGTTCCCGACACACAGCTTTGTAAGAGGTCCTACATTTTCAGTGAATAAGACTTCATTTTGTATCACCCAAGAGCTTAGGCTCTCTAGTGCCAGAACACTTAAATGTTCCCTCAAATTATTTCCCTGAGTAATTCTGAATCAGTTTATTAATTTGATATTTATGTATTGAGCCCTTTCTACTAGCTTGATATTCAACCAAGGACTAAAGTTGAAGGAATTAGATGGGCCACCCCTGGGTATGTTAATTTTTTTAAACAATTTTATACTTTTTTCTTTTATAGTTTATTGTCAAGTTGGTTGCCATATAACACCTAGTGCTCATCCCAACAAGTGCCCTCCTCCATGCCCATCACCTACCTTCCCCTCTCCTTCACGCCATCAGCCTTCAGTTTGTTCTCAGTGTTCAAGAGAAACAATTATATTTTAGAGTACTTAGCAGTAATTAGCTTAACTAAATAGGCTTCTTTTTAAAAAAAATAAAAGCACAAGAGAGAGAGATCATGAGCAGCGGAGGGGGAGAGAGACACACAGACAGAATCCGAAACAGGCTCCAGGCTCCAAGCTGTCAGCACAGAGCGTGACATGGGGCTCGAACCCATGAACTGTGAGATCATGACCTAAGCTGAAGTCGGATGTTCAATCCACTTAGCCACCCAGGCAACCCCATTAATTAAATAGACTTCTTAACTCTGTGACTAAGGACCTTAGCTTCCTAGTAGAAGGAAGGAAGCCAAAAAGTTGGAGGCATAATTTCCCACCTTAGGGTCTGTGAAGATTTTTGGGATGCATCAAAAGTCCACAGAATACCTCTTGATTTGGTCATTTTGGAGAAAAAGTGCAACAGATGCCATATTTGAAATAAAAGAAAAAAATGGATTCTAAAAAATTAGAAGAAAAAATCTCAGAAATTATATTAACAGATAAAAGAAATATTTGACCATAATATACACGTCCAAAACTCTTTCTTCTCCTTTCCCTTTATCATTTTTTCTTATGAGATATTCTTTGCTAAGTTGGGGAAGACTTTTTGTGGAAAAGTGTGAAACAGTAAGATAAGGCAGTGGGGGAATGAAATGAGAGGTCATGTACTATGTACGAAAGAGAGGTCATGTACTATGACAAAAGCAGCTTCTAAAATACATTCACAGATGAGTCAGGGCGGGTGCACAATACTTTCTACTACTACTAGGTCCGTTCAATTAGCAAGTGTTAATTGGCACCAAAAGGAAAACAAAACATTTCCCCTAAGTCACTAAGCCACGAGGGAGCAGGTCATGCGAAAACTGGATGGAAGAAGAGGTGGGTAAGGAGAAAAGTGAAAAATAAAGGAAGAAGCGGTAGTTAAGGTGGGGCAGAGCTTAGGGACAGTTTTGTTCACTGTATTACTGTTAATATAATTGTTGAGTTTTATAAAAATTCTAAGACAGTACTTGAATTCCAGAATTAAAGTTACTTACTATGCCAAGTAGAGAACTATATAAAATATTATCCAACTGAACATGTATTTGTTTGATTTGACATGAATAACAATGTTAATACTAAATATAAAAACCAAGTGTCTGCACTTATGGTGAGCAGCGAGTACAGAATTGTTGAGTTAGTACACCGTACATCTGAAACTAATAAATTTATAACCTTGTATGTCAGTTCAATAAATAAATAATTAAAATAATAAAATAAATGACAAAGATAGCACACAAAATCATCATATCAAAACTCAGATGCCACTGTCAATTTCATGTTACATGATATTTCATTTCTACAATGAAATGAGGGGCACCTGGGTGGCTCAGTTGGTTGAGCGTCTGACTTCAGCTCAGGTCATGATCTCATGGTTTGTGAGTTCGAGCCCCACATCAGGCTCACTCCTGTTAGTGGGGGCCTCCTTTGGATCCTCTGTCCTCCTCTTCCTCCCCCTCCCCCACTGGTGGTCTCTCAAAAAGTAAATAAACATTAAAATTTTAAAAAAGAAAGAAATGATAACCCCTCAAAAAGGATTTTCCTACTTACTAACGGCATACCCACAAATCTCTAGTTTCCAACAAAAACATGCCTTCATTCCATAAAGATCTGTGATTGGGCCTTCATGGTACCCAAGACTTGGCTGATTGGTAATGGATTCTATTTTTCAATTATCATTCCTAATGGTTAGTGGGTTAAATAGCCTAATTTGGAATAAAAAATCAAATGCACCTGAGAGATTGAAATCTATGGAATATTCAACGATAAATCAATATGTGTCCACCACATGGTTCTGCCTCTCAATCTGGCATGCATCCCGTGTTAACAGAAGAATTCTTATCGGAAGTATCGGTACTTTAGAAAATTCAGCTGGTAAGTAAAAATTAATAAACAAATAAAATGAAAGAGCGATGCTTGGGATGATGATTATCTGCAAGAACTGATTATTAAAAACACATTTGAGACCCTGGTGAAATCGTCATAAAACCAAAGTTTCTATGATTCCATAATACTAACTGCCTGAGTATGGACAGGACCAAAAAACAGGAACAAAAACAAAAGCAAACCAAAACAAAAACACACACTCTTTCCGGTATCCATCCAGCTACGTAGAAACATAAATGTGGTGAAGCTATCTAACAACATTCTTTAAAATATAATCCTTTCTCTCACCCACTTAAATAAGCCCAGATCCCCACTTAAGATCTGTGAATTTGCATGTGAACTTTGCTCATTTGCTACTGGGAACACTGGACAACAAATAATAAAAACCATAGAGTGCACTGTAACTCTCTTCTCCTGTAACAATTTTTTGGTATTTCTAGCCAAGGTACATTATTCATGTGCTTGATTTCAGCAAGTCTTTGACTTCTTACATTTAGCTGACCAGCATGAGATCCACAGCATACACCCAGCAAATGAAGACAGATGAGGGGAAAGGAAAGCCCTTTCCTCGTTCTCATAAAACCTCTCAAGTTGCAGGCTGATAGTATTTTCTCCTTAAAAGGCATCAAAAGTTACAATTCTAAAAGCTTGTGTGGTGGGAAACTGCCTAATTCTCCCCTCTAGTGCCTGTAAAAATTCTCCTAAATTTCTCTCTCTTTTGGTGATTCTAGTTTGCCAAGGCCTTCAGTTTCACTTGAGATCCTTTTTTTTTTTTTTTTTTTTTTTACTTTTACTGTTTCAAATCAAGAAGCGAACGCATAGGGAAAAGTATTTTAAAATTTAACACGGTAACATTTTCTTCTGAAAAGTTTTCTCTCTCAAATGGAACATGGGAATGGGGATGAATCACCGGAGTGTTCCATGATGTCTTGAGCCTCCGGTGTAGAGCACAATAAATTAATCAGTGTAACTGCTTTTAATTTGAGATAATTGCAACCTTGCTTCACAGTAGTTTTCTCCCGAATTCTCTCTCTGGCTCTTAGCAGATGTTTGAAACTTGCTCAAATGCATTTCTTCTCCAGGGCTCTGTCCTGAGAAGGCCACTGATGAGAAAACAGAACTTGAACAGAGCGTGGGACCTTGACCTGGTTGTGTACCACTTGCGCAGATCCATTTTCTATGGATTATAAAACTAGATGATGTTGAATAAACTCCCAAATTAGCATTTTCTCTTTCCCAGACTCCTGGAAACTCTCCAGATGGATTAAAATGAAAGTAACATCATGCATGAGCATGTGACCCGAGACGGAAGGAAGATAGTAAGGAGAGATCATGTAGTGGTCCCAACTCTTTTATAAAAATGAACTCATCCAATATGGACTCTCAGTTCCAAATTTAACAATGCAGGATATAACCTATCCTTTGATTTCATAACACTGTAAAGTCAAGGCTTCTACAAATTGTTTTCATCATCTTCAACTAGGTCATTAGAAACCAAGTTCTAGCTTGACAGTAGTCATCTACATTTCCCTGTCTCCCTCATTCTGTCTGTTCCTGATACCAGCCCAGTGAATTTCAAGTCATAAAATGAATGGACAAAGAACACGACAACTGCCCATGGCATGTTCAGGAAATGCAAGTAGATGGGGCTGGGTTATAAGGGGAGGGTTGTGATGAACAAAGGGCTAAAGCCTGACACTGGGAAGGAGAGACAAGGGAACTTTTCAGTGAGACAGCAAAAAACTACATACCAAAGCCATAAATGGGCTCAGTTCACAACCCTTGTCCTGAGTATGAGCTCATGCACCTCTGCATCTCCATACAACACTTCCCACACTCCTCCTTCTAGATTTCCACGGGGTTAGCTCTCCAAGAGCCGGAGAGACTCTTCAAAAGCAGTCAGGTCTGCTGCCGCTTCTGCTCACTGGCCTGGTGGGGGAAGGGCTACCCGAAATGAGGGGCAGCATCTTGCATATAGGACAAGAAAGGGCACTCCATGTTCTATTTTCATGCTTTTCTTGGAAACATAGGGAGGCATAAGCAATTCAGCCAGTGAGTCTGGAGAGTCTGGATTGGAGGCATTCCTAAATGTGAGCCCAGAACAAACCACCCACAGCAGGCCTTGAGCTACAGGAATCAAGTGCATTCTCTGAAAGAGGCAATGCCTGTCTTCATTTGCAGCTGTGGGAAAGGGCAGTAGAACAGAATGATTTGTACTCAATCTACATAGAAAGATATGATTTCTTTTCTTCTTGCCTCAGTGTGTGTGTGTGTGTGTGTGTGTGTGTGTGTGTGTGTGTTTTCATAGGTGCTTGCTTTGAATATAGCCCTCTTCAATCCCATTTCTGGTATCTTCTTTTCACACATGATTTATAATGTGTGGAGGTAGATAATGATGGGGTAGGACTATCACAAGGGCCATTCTCCAGGGCTCGAAAAGCAAAGGAGTTTCCAGAGCTCAGCTTCAAGTTCTGCCTTGTCTCTCTCTGCCTCTTCCTTTGTCACATGGTTAGGGGGAGGCATTTGTGCTCGTTCATGGTGCAATAATGAAGTAGATGGAAGGGAATTCCTTAGACAAGGAGAGGGTGGGCTGCTGTGACAGTAACCCAAGACTTGCTAACAAGCACCATGCACTCAGTTCCATGGAGAAGCCGCCTGGGCCAAATATGGAAACAGAGCAGGAAGATCTTCAACAACACAAACCAAAACCCAGAAGCTTTCATGCTTAACCTTTGGTGGAGTGTCGTCTCCTTTCTGAATTAGATGAAAACCATGCACCCTCTCCCCTGCCCTGCTTTCAGACGCACCAACATGCACAAGTTGGCGTGCACTTGCCAGGAAGTCACAGGCTTTTGGAGCCACCGTGCATGCCTTACGTTAAGAACCCTTGTCTTGAGAAGCCTTTATAAAGCCTCTTCTGGGATGTTTATAATGGCTGGTTTGTTTGAGAGGCTGATGTCATAGCTCGTAGCTTTGAATACTTGTCAGAAATCACGATTTCCTTTTGTGGAGTGGCCTTTTCAGGCTAAGCACTTGATAAATATTTGCTGAGTGATTGAAAGAGCAAGAAGTAAGCGTGCAAAATCTGGATCTTGTAATTGCATGTATTTATCTGTTCTATGGTAAAGGCTAGCTTAAAATAATTTGCTGTACCTTTTTGACTATGACGGTGGCACAGCTCCAGTGGGACTGCCTACTCCATGAGGGCACGGACATGCTCGCATAGGGCCTGGCTTCCGATCGCTTAGTGTTTAACGGTGGGGTGAATGGATAGAAACATATGACACAGGCAATGTGCTAAGAATGCCTTTATTCATTCAGATTTATACTCAGTAATATCTCCCACTGCGGTAAGCAGAATAATGCTCTTTTTCCCAAAGATGTCTATGTCCTAGGCCTGAAAGCTATGAATATATTACCTTACAAAGCAAAAGAGACTTTGCAGATGTGACTAAGGTTATGGGACCTTAGACTGTTTTGGATTATTCAAGTGGATCGAGTGAAATCACATGAGTCTTTTAAAAAATCAAGAACCACTACCAGCTGTGGTCAGATAAAGTTGGAGAAGGGGCCAGAGAGACACATTGCTGCTGGTCTGGAAGATGGAGAAAGGGAGCCATGAACCACAGAACACAGCTCTAGAGCTGAAAAAGGCAAGGAATTGGATTTTCCCTAGAGCCTTTAAAAGGTAACGCAGTCCTGCTGATACCTTGACTTTAGCCCTTTGAGATCCATGTCAGAGTTTTGACCTACGAAAATGTAAGATAACAACATTTGTGTTGTCTTAAGCAACTAAGTTTGCAGTGATTTGTAACCACAACAATATGAAACCAATAGACTCCCCAGTGATGGTAGGTAATAATTCTTGAGCACTGGCTCTGTTCTAAACATTCTCCATGAATTAAACCAACTCTCACAAATTCTTTTGGACATGTACTAATATTAACTGTACAAAGCAGAAAAGCAAAATATAGGAACTTTGAATGGCCTACTCTGACTTTGGGGACTGCACACTTCCCCACGGAAGACTTTAGGGAAGATGATGATGGCTCAGGCCAGAGAGCTAGATTGGAGTTTTTGAAACTTTACTGTGGAGGGTGTGTGTATGAACACGTGACAAATCACGTATTTGTGCGGCTGTGAACTGTGTGTTGACTTAAGTAGCCATCTAGCCATCTGTGGGCAGGTACGTGTCAGCTAAGATTGGTGTTAATTAAACACAAAAAGAGAAAAATGACAATTTGTAAAGCTAAAGAACAAGACTTATGAATTCCAAGGTCACTATTTATTATATAGTATATCCCTATCAGGCAACACAGCACATCATGGTAGCAACTGACCTTCACAAATTAAAAAACGAAAAAAATAATTAAAAAAAATTCATCCAGCTTTTCAGGGTTTAAAACACCCCCTCCTCCTGATCTTTACCTTTTTAACACTATCTCTAAGGTAGACTTTCAAGCATCAGTTTAGGGTTGAGGTGGATAAAGGCCATAGAAGTCACGTTATATTTATAGACACATATTGCAACTCTGGACAAAGTCAGGGTGGGATTCACAGCCCATATTTCCTGTGCTTCTTTCCTGGAAAGGACCTTTGCCTCCAACCACTGGAGTCCTTTCTTGAGCTGCCATGTAATTTCAGATTTCCCGTCCTGGCCAGAGGAAGGAAGTAATGCCCTAAATCAGTATATCAGTGAGTGCCCAGCAGGGCACATTTATGACTTCTTTCTCCTTAAAATCTGGTAGAGTTCTAAACAAGGATTTTGGGAAAAGAAAGGACATGTTTTGATTAGCTTGGTAGAAGGAAAGCTGTCATTTTAAAATGTTATCCTATGAAAGCACGGAATAGAGGTCAGAAGAAGGCATTTGCAATCATGATTTGATTTCTTATTTATGCAAATTCCAGGATCTATTACTGGCATAGTTTCATAGAGATTCTCTCAAACAAATGGAAATATATGCTGTATTTATTTATAAAGAAAAATTTCAAAATATTCTATAATCTTTGACAAATAATCTCAGAGAGAAAGAGAGAGAGATGGAATATGTTGCAGATGACTTTATTAAAAACACAATGTCCATTAGGATATAGTTTGCATATGATTTATTTGAGTGAATAAAAGACATATGTCTTCTTTCAGAAATCTTTAATTAGAAACACCATGTGTTTCACAGATTTAGGAATTAGTTTGATAAGCATTTCCTTGAAAACTTAAATGCCAGTTTCTGGATATTGCCCATCATTTCATATTAGTTTCTGTTTGTCCTAAGTGTATATTGTTTACCTTTTAAAGTTTCCCAAAGAAAATAAAACTGACAGTCTTAGGGACTGGTAATCTGAGCCAAATTAGGGACAATCCACTAGTTCTTCTATGCTTTCAAAACAACCAAAGTCATCACAAGCCCCTCTCCTACGTAAATAAGGCCTACTGAACAGGCTTACTGCATCACAAAGAATGAATCACTGTTTTGTTTATTTATGGTCTCTTTCTAACTATCTCTAGAGAAAAAATTCTTTTGGCAGATTTCCCACTACTTTCTCATAACCCCTCCCCACCAGCCTCCTCCAACCACACACACACACACACACACACACACACACACACACACACGCAAGGACATTATGCCAAGTACAATGTCAAACAAAGGCAAATACTGTATGATATCGCTCACATGTGGAATCTAAGAAAATGGAGCTTGTAAAAATAGAGAGCAGAATGGTGCTTACCAGGGGGAGGGGAGAACAGGAGAGAAGTAGTTTAAGGGTCCAAACTCCCAACTGGTAATAAATTGGTCCTAGAGATCTAACACCACATAGTGATTACAGGCAACAATACGGTGTTATAAACATCAGGACCAGCTCTTAATTATTACCCACCACAGAAAAGAAGTAATAATTATAGGACATGACGGAGAGAGTAGCTGAGGTTGAAATGACAATCATACCTCAATATATAAATATATCAAGTCAACAGGCTGTATACATTCAACTTACACAATGTTATATGTCAAATAAATTTCAAAAAACAAACAAACAACAATAAAAAAAAAACTCAGCTGCTTCTTTATATCCATGCCCAGCCTATTCCCTTCAAACACTGGGACAGGTGCCTGGTCTCCAATGTTGTTATGGCTATTGCCTCATAAAGAGGTGGCTTCCAGGCCATAATTGCTTTCTAGCCACTTGTCAAATGCTGTAAAAAAATTAATGACAGCTTTAACAATAACCCTTTTTCTGATGAAAAATTTTCATCTTTCCAAAGTCTTGAGTTTCACTTTGAAATTTGAGGGGTTGGATAGAAGCCTTGGAAAAGATCCTATCCCTAAAGATCATGAGACACTAATGGAGAAACATATATCCCCAGAAGACAGTTCTTTTCAGGAGAAAGCCATTCTTCTGAGCTGAAATTTGGAAGGTCCCCCATGGAATTGGGAGGGAGAAAGGAGACCCCCATGTAACTTTGCACAATCTTAGGAGGCAAATCAATGAAGAGGAAAACAGACGGATGCACTTTCCAATTACCCTCATCTTGAAAATCTTTATTCCTCTTTCTGACCCTTAATAAAGCACTCTAGAGATGTGACCCAAAAGACAAACCAACGAACACTTTACCATCCATGTTTTTCTTGCCCATCAGGAACATTTGACACATTCAATCACTTCTCTCTCCTTGAAAGTATATCTTCACTTGGCTTCCAGGAAAGCACTCCTGATTTTTCTCCTACCTAATGGCTGCCCTTTATCAGTCTCCTATCCCTAGTCTATAAAAATTGTGCCTTTCTTCTTTTGTGTCTTCACTGAATCTCCTCTCCCAGGTTTTATTCTGTCTCTAAATATCATCATTATGTTGAGAACTTTCAAATTTACATCTGGAGGATAGAGCTGTCCTCTGAACTCCAGACTCCTATGTCCAGTTACCACTTAGATACTTCCATTTAAATGTCTAAAGGCATTTCAAACTTAGTATGTCCAACACTGAGCTCTTATCTTTTCCCTTTTCACCACCATACTTAAAAAAAAATCCACCTTACTTTAAAAAAAAAAAAGACAAAGTCTTCTTGCTCTATTGTCTCCCCCATCTCAGAAAATGGCAGATCTCAGTCTAAAATCAATGGAGTCAACTTTCACTTCTTTCTTTTTTCATGCTCTCCACACTTAATTGATTATCAGCAAATTCCATATTCTCTGCCTTCAAATGGTTCCATTCCCAACCACAGTTACAATTTATACTGACACATTCTGGTCCAAGCCCTCATTCTCTCTCACCTGGATTATGGCAATAGTCTCCAAATGGATGTCCCTGCCTCTCTTCTCCCTGACCCCACTCAATTCTCAGTTTTGAAATAAGCATGATCCGGTTAAAGTCCAAGTAAAGTCCTGTCGCTTCTTTGTTCAAAATCTTCCTTTCTAATTCATTCAGAGTAAAAGTCAAAGTTTTTACAATATCTAACAAAGCTTCACCTGATTTGACCACCATTATCATTACTCTTCTAAGATCTCCTTCTATACTTTCTCTCTTTGTTCACTCAGCTACCACTATAGTTGCTCTTCCGTAAAGAGCCAAGCATGCTCCTCCCTCAGGTCCTTTGCTCCTGCTCCTTCTATCACCTTCGATATCTGCATGACCAATTCCTTCACCTTCTTTACTTCTTTGTTTATATGCCATGTTCTCAGTTATCCTAACTGGCATTATGAAATCCCTCCTCCACACCCTGCTTTGTGCTTTTCTGTTTTCTTTAGCAATCTTTGCCATTAATATATTATATGTTCAAGCTACCTTAAAATGTGAGCTTCATTAGAGAATACATTTTAAAATATTTATCAATTTATTTGAGACAGGGTGGCAGGGAAAGAGGGAAACAGAATCCCAAGCAAGGCTTTGCACTGTCAACACAGAGTTGGGCTCAGATTGGTGAAACGTGAGATCATGACCTGAGCCAAAATCAAAAGTCAGACACCTAACCAATTGAGCCACCCAGGCACCCCAAGAATACATTTTTGACTCTTTAATTCACTACTGTACTCTAAATTTTGCACTGGATCCATTACCTGATTCATAGTAGAAACTCAAAAATATTTGTTGAATATTGGGAAGAATAAATAAATGAAGAAACAAGATTAGCATACACATACTACTTCTGCATAGAACGTATGATTTCTCTCCTTACATTTTTTTCTTCTCAACCTGGTAAACAGGCTAGAGAGGACAATGCCTAACTATAAAAATATCCTTGTTTAAAGGCTAGATGGTATCCAGACATGGATAACCAGTTCTTGTGCCCCTTACCCTACATCCCACGATGCTCTAAAGAATTCTGTTTAGACAAGAGTCCTCTTGTGTCCAAAGCAAACACAGCTCCACCTTACCACACCAGCAACAGAACAGAGCCGAGGAGGAACACGTCTTTATCTTGCCTGTCCTTCCAACACACCACCTGAAGTTCTGCACCTAGCTGTGTGCATTATCTCCTTTATATCTTTTTTTAGTCTTCAATTCTTGTAAGAGATCATCTTCTCCATTATATATTGGAACACATGTAAGCTTATGTCAACAGGAAACTCAACACCAGAGTTCTTGGGTAGAGCAAGGAAAGCAGTGGATGATAAACCTGAAAGACAAGAGAAGGAAAAAGAAATGGGCATACCAGCATAAGTGGCATGAAACTGTAGTGATTAAAATTTTATTCCTTTGAAACTCAAGGAATCAGTTTCAAAGTTAAGAGATAATTTGAGAGTATTGCGGTTTTCATTTTTCTGAAGTCTTAGAAATTTATATTAGACAAAATAATCCCAGATGCTCAAGTAATTCTTTTAATTCTCAGACAAAATTTCTATCAGAAAAGACTGTAGCTCTAATGTCCTTGATCTCACCACCCCATGTCTGGAAAGTGAAATTACATTTTAATATTGTGCAATGAGGTGGGTCGTGACTGAGAGAGGTGTAGCCCAGATTTGAGAAAGAACATGATCAAGAGCTAAATAAAATGGCTGTGGTCTAAGTCTCCTAAGTTCTGGGATGCTTTGTTACAAAGAAGAGCTAACTGAGACAAGGATTGTGCCTAAGTGGGGCTTATTATTAGATGGAACATTAGTACAGATGGAGGAAACAGTGACTGAAATTGGGAGTTTGAAGCCAAGGAGATAATAAAGTGAGCAATAATTGCATCACATTAAGGGGACTCGGGAAAAGTGTACCCAGGAAACAAGGGAGGTACAAACAGATCAAAAGACTAGTTTGGGGTGGAAGGGAAGAAGGAAGGTGTAGAATTACAACAAGGTTATGAGTCCATAATTGTTAAAGCCACTAACAGGCACACTGAATTCATTAAATTATTTTTTTATACATCGCATGGCTTGAATTCTCCAAAACATAGAGTTTAAAACCAAGCAAAAGAGTGAGTTTTGCAAAGCACAAATCCCCTCAAAGGACCATTCATTTCTTCAAGGTAATAAGCATGTAATTCATATTCCTCCACCAGATAATGAACCTGTTGGAAAGTGAAGGTTCCTATTATAGTCTTTTTGTTCATAATATTTCAGAACTTTTAGCAAACAGTGCATTTAACATACATCCCTCTAAGAAATATCTAAATGAAATTTTATTATAATTAGCTTCTCTAAAGAAAATGAAATATCGATAACTTTCAACAAGAGAAAAAAGAAAAGAGTGGTTTGGGAGCTAACCACACAATCATTCTCTATGTCCCAAATACTAGGCCTGGGTGTGCAGTGATATGGTTGTACATGGACGGGAGATAGTGGAGTAGAGATGAAAGTAAATGTAAGAGCTGTTAGAGAAGTCCAGGATTGGAGATGTATTTTCTGGAGGAATCTCCCTCTCCAGACATATTTCTGGAGGGATAAAAACAGAAGTGTGGAGGTGAATGAAATTTCCATGATGATGGAAAAAACAAACAGGAATTCTAAGGATTGCGCTTTGTGTTACACCTTCCTTGAGGAAGTGGGAGAAAGGAGCAATAGCAATAAGAAATAAAGGGCCATGACTGAGGGGTGGGAGGCAACCTTGAGAGCTTGGTGTCTTATAAGAGATTTCAACCAGAATGGGCCAGTCGACATCATGGATGATGTCAAGAATGGGAAGTGGGGGGTGTGGAGGGGTAGGGACAATAACAGGAGAAAAATGTGTTTTCTTAGCTGTGCTGGAATTTATTCTGATGCCCTAACACCTTTGAATATCATTATTCCAAAATTGTTATGCTTTTCTTATGAAATAAGTCGTCCCCCTTTTATCTGCACTTCCTGGTTTGGCAAGAACCATGAGTTTATCCAGTGAGAACTTTTCAGATTAATTGAGAACCAAATTTACTCTGAATTAGGAAGACTGGTAACCATACAGAATTGAATTTCTAAATATTGTCATTCCAAAACAGATTCAAGAAAAATAGACTTCAAGGAAATAGACAACTTATCAAAAAGTCAAGAGAAATAAAACTTGAACTAAAGAAGGCAACAATTTATTTTCTTTTAGTTGGAGTAGTTGTAGTCAGTGCCATGCCAAGCCATAGTGGAGCCTGAGACAAAAGGTAAAACCAGTAAAACATTATGATATCTTGTGCACCATAGATTGTTTTTGATTCATTTTTATTTTTTTAAAGATGCATTAAAATTATTTATCTTGGTTTCTGAATTTTTTGATGCTCCCTTAAGTTTTGATCTCAAGCTGAATGTGGCACTAGTTAGAAATATGCATATTTCATGGCAGAAGAGAAAACAACAAATATATGCTCAAAACACAGCCTGTAAATATTCATAGACCCAAGTAAATGAAGCAATTCAATCTTCTTCATGCCCCTCAGTATCAATATTTATTAGTATATAAGCTTGTTCATTTAGCTTATAGGTGATTGAACTAAAACAGGGTATCAGAGACAAATAATTATCAGGGTAGTTATAGCCTGTGACGTAATGTATGACAAAATCTGCTGTCATCAGGTATGAAAAAAATCAGATCAATTCTAATTTTCAAGTATCTGAATTAAGAATGCATAGAGAATCATTTAGTAGCAGTGGGATCACAACATGAACAAATCCATAAAGGTGAGTCTTTGCTGTAGAGAAAAAACTGTGAGTAAGCCAAAGCATTAAGTACAAGTAAGCAGACAGTAGATAGTGAAAGAACCATTTGGTATAAAGCAAACAAGATAAAAGAAAGATAAAGGAAAAGCACAAAGAGACTGGTGAAGCGGATGGGGACACACCAAAGCAAAGATTCACGGCTTCCTACCTGGAAGTCAATGGTGCAACCTCCTATCACCTTCCACTTTTCTCTACTTTCATATTATTATGGGCTGCCTTACCTTTTCTAGAGCTATCCTCATAAATCCTGTTTCAAGCAGTCAAATCCTAATTAAAACTCCAAAGACAAAGCAACAGAGAAGATTATTTTTAAGGGGACAATGACAAAGGGGGAGAGCTATAGCCTAGAAGATTTGGGACAAAACACAACCAGAGAGCCAATGAGTGTTGAGTCATGTTGAAGAGGAAAGATACTTTCATATCTGCAACAGAAAGGAAAATAAGTTGAGGATAAAGTCAAGAACAGTTTGTGAGCAAGAGAGCAGGGTATGAGAGACTTTCCATTGGATGAAATCAGTCGTTTGCTGATGGTAGCATTGGGAAGGGAACCTAGGAGGACCTTGAATAGGCTTAAGCATATGCTGGAAATACATAAGAAATGTATAAAGTTATCAATTTGCTTTTCTAATTATCTAGTGGTATTTTGATGTAAGGGATTTAACTCGTCATGTAGACTTTCTGTGTTTTAATATCATATCATAATATCTCCTTTAATACATTCATCTGTTTTGTATATGAGGCTCCAAGCTTTTTGTTCTGCCAGACAATCCAAAAATAAGCAGACATTTCCTTTCTTTATTTTTCTCTCTCCTCCTTTCCTGTAGTCCAATGTGAGGTACTCCATTTAAACAAATCCTGAGCCAAGTTCTGTTTTCAGTGATTTCCATGCCAAACCCTCCCCCAGACACTCATGCTCAGGTCCATTTGCATCAATGCTGATTTCCACAGCAATTGTGCGTAAGAAAATGAAGGCAAGAACTGACCCCAAAGCTGTGTGTAGCAGTAACTGACGGCCAGAATTTGGCCCAAACTGAGTACATCTACTTTTAGCAGAGTAATTTGTTGATAATATCCTTTGCCAACTTGACTGCTAATACCAAGGCAATTCAGGTTAGGAACTATTATGTAAACCATGGACTAATTGCAAACGTGAAACAAAATATAAACATAACTGTTCAGACTATGACCATTATTAATCTGCATTAGAGGACACATAAAAAAAACAAGTGAAGGGAATACAAAAGTGAGTATGTGTAAGATAGAAAAGGATTTTCAAGGAAAATAAAAAGAAGGCAGAATAGACGCTTAGGGATGATGGGTTAACACTGTAGATAAATTCATTCGACCTGTATATTATCGGGTTTGTTAACAACGTGAATAATACATTGCTCAAATTAGTGTTAATAACTTAAACTAGTGTTAGTAGCTTAAATTAGTGTTAATATGAGACCAGTAAACTTCAAGGCCAGGGAAGAACATTCCTTTTTCTCATAATATGACTTCATCCTAAGGAAATGATCTAAGGGGCTCAGCATGTAAAAATAAAAATAATATAGAAATTACATTTCTAAAATATTGCCTATAAGGGATACCTTTATGTAAAGTTACCTGTCAAATAGAATAATTCATAAGAAAGTAATGACAAAATCCAAACAATAATGTGAGAGTCTTCCACACAGAAGACTAACATCCAAATTCATTAACATCACGAGAGCCATCCTTATCTCTTATGGACACATCTCATTAACTTTATGTTTTGTTCAGTAACAACAATGTGCCTCCTGAGTAATTTATTGTTCCATTTGTTGTAGCAAAGCCAATAGAATAGTCTATTATATTCTTTAAGATGAGCTTTGTTATGTTTAGACTAAACTAAACAAGTACTCACATCTTAGAAAGAAATCATTTTCATAAAACAATGGATGATCCATTTGTGTCTCATGTTACAGCAGTAAAGATAAAAACAATACAGTAGATGTTTTACATTGAATAAAGCCTATTGCTGGATGTTTTTAAAAGGGGAAATATCAAAACCAAGTAGATTCTATTAATATTATAATGCAAGCTCTTAAATTATAAAATATTAGATTTGAGTATGAGATGTATTTAAAATACTTAATTAGGAAACTTACCCTTAAAATCAAATATGTATTTTGTTTTCTCCTAATGTTTTCCTATTGTTGACCTTTAGTTTAACTTTTCTTCTCAATCTGTGAAAGATAATCTAGACACCCAATGTGTCTAAAGAAATCGTGTCTTTAGTTTTCCTGAGAGTCATGGAAAGAATAGGGTTAAAAAACACCATCATAAAAAGGAAAATATAATAAGGAGAAGAGACAGACTCAGGACTCTTTCTTCTGATTGGTTTCCCTCACAGTTCCAATGTGGAAAAACACATCTAATAATATTTTTTTTTAGCCATAGATTCAAGGAGAGAAGGATTTGGAAAGAGAGAGAATTGGGAAGACCCAAACCATCTTGAGAAGAGAAAGAAAAAGAATATAAAAAAATGATAAAAAGGGTAGTGAAAAGATGGATGGGTTCAGAAAGTCCTAATTTTCATCTGAAGTTCCCTTTTTGGATACTTGCCAGTGATGGAGGGAAAGTTAGGCAAGATTTGGAAAAGGTTTTGTATGTGGTAGGTCATGTCTCAAGGGGCTCCTCATTCTACACTAGCAAAGTTCATATTACATGGATTGTCTCGATTGTCACTGCAGTGACACCAATCTTGGCTTCGTGAGAATGTCCAGTTCTTCCTAATTTCTTCCTTTCTTCTTAATTGCATGATGCAGAGTCTATTAGACCTCTGTAGTGAAAGGTAGTTCCAAAGATGTGTTCTCAATCCCATCCATTTTGATTTCATTTGAGAGGCAGGATAGTGTAATGAATGAGAGAAAAATATTTGGAAAAATAATGCCAAGTGAAATGGCTACATTACACTGATTGCGTTAATGTGGAAGACTGCCAATCTCTGTTCTCAGTTTCCTAATCTGTAAAAGGGAGAGCATAAAAGCACTCCAAGTATTTATTAAATTTGTACATGCTATGTGCTTAATACAGTGCTTGGATTATAACATGTTTCATACGTTGGTTAATAATCTTACTATCTTAATGTACAACATAGATTACTTTCTTTCTGGAACTATGCATATTCCTGGGTCCATGAGCCCTGCTAATGTTCTGTTATGTGCCCTGTAAACTAGAGTCTTTCTTTCTTTTTTTTTTTATGTTTATTCTTGAGAAAGAGAGAGAGAGACAGAGACAGAGAGTGAGTTGGGGAGGGGCAGACACAGAATCTAAAGCAGGTTTCAGGATCTAAGCGGTCAGCACAGAGCCCAACACACAGCTTGAACTCATGAACCATGAGATTATGACCTGAGCCAAAGTCGGATGCTTAATTGACTGAGTTGCCCAGGTGCCCCTAAAATAGACGCTTTCTTAAACAGTGGCGCTTAGTCTCGGATGTTCTGTAGGGTGGACTCCAAATTCAAAGTGCTTTCTTGAGGGTTATTGCTTCTGTTTCTTCCAGGGATCTGAACTAGAAGGAAGATTTGCCAAAACAATAAACAAACAAAACAAATGCAGGTTCTGGATGCTCTTTATTTTGCTCTCATCTCCAAAGGCACAGTGTAACTTTTGAAAATATCTTTGTAAAACTTGATGGCTAGTGGTTCAGATTAAGCTCAATGCACTCATAATTTTTCGGGCTAAATCAAAATATATTTCCCCCTATTCAGGCCTCCCACTAGCCAACTCCTAGGATAAGACATGACATAGTTAAGAAACAAAGAAAGAAACCAAAACAACATATCTTTATAACGCTTCAGATAAAATTCCACTGAATAAAGTGAAATTCATCTCCAAGTTAGAGTGTATGTTCTTAATAGTTATTAAAATCTTTTTGAAAACGTCTCCATGATTCATTTTGGAATCTTTTCTTAGGTATTTTTCTGACAGGGCCAGTCTTCTTACAAATTGCCTTGAAAAGGAAGTTTTTTGAGTTGTGTTTTCTATAAATTCTCTTCAAAATTTTCCTACCAAGAAAATTCCCTAAGACAATGTTCCTGTGAATAAAATCATACTCTGACTGCCAAGAATCATCCTTTTGGAAAAAAAAATCTTAGCAACAATTTTCTTCTAAGTCTTAGAATCTGAAAGAAGATTCTAGAATATAGTCAGTATAACATATTTAAGTGGCTTCGTTCTAGTTATGGCAAATGATTAAAGTATTAAGTAATACTGTTGTGAAGATGATAAAGTCATTTAAGGGATAACATTTTTCTAAGTTTAAAAATGTCTAAATGTAATCTGTGCATGCGTATGTGTGTGTGTGCCCTAATGTGTTGGTATCTGGTCTATATCTAAGTATACTGACTATTTTAAATCATGCCTGGTCTCTTGAGTCAGACAGAACTGAATTCCAATCTGATCTTGCTACTCATCAGTATGTTCCTGATTAAGCCACTAAACCTCTATAACTCTTAGCTTTTTCATCTGCAAAATGGTATCCCCAAGCAAAGTTATTTGATTTATGGTTATGATTATGATAAAATATATGAAGTCTTCTATGTAGTGCCTTTCCTATAATAAATACAAATGTGCGCTAGTGTTTATTTATTACTAAATGATTTGCTTCAAAAAGAATCAGAAGAATACTCTTTTGAATGACTTTAGCAAAGAATGATGTGTAAAAAGAATGTCATTTACATGAGAAGAAGTTTTATTGCAGCCTTTAAATTTATTGAGGTCTTAACTGAAAACAGACCAGTTTTGATTAAATACAAATATCTTTTCAATTGCATGTCTTTACTTTGGATATTAAATTATATATTCATGGTGTTTATGCACAGCATGAAGCCATTCTATCAAAAATTTCCCCGCAAATTGCAATCTTCAAAAATATTATTATAAGCCCTCTTTCATTTAAAGGAATATGCCCTTTTCAAGATCATTCTATCAGGCATGAAATTGTTGAATTAGCTATACAAGTCAGGCCAGATGAATGCGGGAAGAAGGTGATCAGATTGAGCAGTTCATTAGCTCATGAGAAAGAGCAGTTAATGCTGTCATGTCTGGGCCGAGACAAAGTTGGTCAGACTGTCCTGCCAAAGAAATGTCGTGGGGAGGAATTATATTGTCCGGGAAAGAGTCCTAAGAGGAATGTTCCTTTAAAGTCCACGCTAAAATCTGCTATTTTGGGTATTAAGACTGTACTCCACTAAAAAGAAACTGTTACAGCTGTGACATTTTACCAATAAAAGCCATCACATTCTCCCACTAGTGACATGCTCTGGTTTGATCATAGCTAGCCTGAAAATGTCAAGGGGAATGAATGTTGGCATCAATTATTTCTAATTTCCATGTAATTAGTCTCCCCCAAGCTTAGAATTCAGGATCTGTATTGGTCTGTCCTGGAATTTTCCCTGAAGTGTTCTCCACCAGCTGCCCAAGAAGCTCTGGATGAGCTCTTGGAAAGTTATGGATTGGACTCCCAGAGATGGGATCTGCCTGGGATTTGGCTGCATTTTAGTGGACGGAGTCCAGAGAGTTTCAACCTCTTGGGTGTGACAGTGACTGCAGTTTGTCAGTGGATATAGACACTTGGAGTTTCTGGAGTTGGAGGTGATGGCAGTCCATTCTTGGATTGCCTAAGGAGTAGTCTCCCAAATCTTTGAGAAGTAACAGCTGCTTCATTGCAAACTCACACACTGGGGGTGAAGAAAGAAATTAGAGAACCCCAACCGTTGGGCCAGTGTATTCAGCCTCGTGAGAGACACACACCATAGTGAACTGAAATCGAGAATTAGCTTTTGGAAAGTGACAAAATCTTATTCAGGAGCGACTGGAAAGGAATTCTGATAGAAGCTCATTAGGGAATAGATCAGCTTGGGTGGGAGGGGCCAATTTATAAGCTTTGCCCAACTCTGCAAGACAAAGGATAGTGGTTGGGAAGTGTGGCCAATTGATTGCTTTCATGGTCACAATTAATGACTATCGATGTCCTTGTTGAGATCTTGCAGCCACACCATAAAGAGATGGAGTCTATATTCTTTTCTCTTGACTCTTGGGACTCACTTTGGTCAGCAGGCTATGTCAGAATTGAATATATGCCAGTTTCGAGTTTAGTCTTCAAGAGGCCTTTTGAATTTACACTTGCCTTTTTGGAACTTTAGCCTTATCTGGGGAGCAAGCCTGGGATAGTATCCAGAAAGAAGTTAACACAGCAAGTCTAGTTAATATCCCTGGAAAGACCCGCTTAAAAGATGGACCCTAAACTGGCCTCTGAAAACTTGGATTTCTCAAATGTTCCTACCACTGAAACTGATAAGGGCAGTTCACTGTGCTTATAATATTTGTTTAAACACTATGGCTTATGTTGAACTCCTGTTTTTGTTCTAAGACTGTAGAATTGTGGTATGTGTCAGGGAACAGGTGTTTCCATGACCAGCCCCTAGCACAAATCTTGGGCACTGAGTCTTTCATGAATTTCCTGTAGACAACATTTCAGATGTGTTGTCACAATTCATTGCTAGAGGAATTAAGCACAGCCTCTACTAAGAGAGGCCTCTTGAAAATTCGTTTCTTGTCTCCTTAGGATTTTCCCCCACATGCCTTTGCTTTTGCTGATTTGCCTGGTATCTGTTTGCAAAATAAATCATAGCCATGAGTTCGAGTATATACCAAGTCCTCTGACTTCTCCTAGCTGATCATTCAGTCCAGGAGTGTTCTTGGGAACCCCTGGCACAGAGAGTCTACTGAAGAATGAAAGACCACATGAAGCCAAGAAAACTTTCTTACTTGAGGTTATTTTAAATCAGCTAACAGTCAGCTGACTTCCAGATATGCGAGTGAGTCTCAGATGAACATCCAGAGATGGGACCAATCTAGGATTATTTTCCAATTTAAGGTAAGAGTGTAGTATTGGCCAGCCAATCCTGGCAAGATCAATAGACCTTACCAGCCAACCTGTAAACACATGAGAAATAATAAGTGATTATTGTTTTTAGAACAGTAGGTTATGTAGTAATTTGTTATTCAGCAAAAACCGATATAAGAAACTTATGAACTAAATGAAACATAAAGCCAGGGCTTCAGAACATAGATTAAAATTTGACTGGCAAGGAGTGCCTGGGTGGCTCAGTGGGTTAAACATCTGATTCTTAGTTTCAGCTCAGGTCATGATCTCATGACTCGTGGGTTCAAACCCAGCATCAGGTTCACAGCTGGCAGTTCAGAGGCTGCTTAGGATTTTTTCTCTCTCCCTCTCCCTTTCTGCTTCTCTCTCTCTCTCTCTCTCTCTCTCTCTCTTTGTCTCTCTCTCTCTCTCTTTCTCAAAATAAGTAAATAAACTTAACAGAAAAATCTGACTGGCAGGGGAGAGAGTAGACACATTCTCAGACTGACAAAAATCCCAATCTTTTGCATATTAGTCAGTAGGTTGAGTGACTGAGATATTTAAAGCCAAAGACACAGAACTGCCTTTCAATATCACAAAAATGCGCTCCACAACTTGGCAAGGCACATGAGGATTCACTTTTAATCAGACACTGATTTGACCAACATCTAAGTTTCAAATGTTCTTCAGCTTTGACCATGAAACCTGGCTTTAAGGATGGCCCGGGTGGTGCTTCCTGGGTGACTTTAATAAGCACTAATACCTTAAAATTATCTTTGGCTTTGTTTTATTGCCAATGGATTGGTATCGTGGGAATTAACTGATGCAGACTCTTCAGTGATTTCTTACATTACTTTGAAGATGGAATGTTTACATTCTTATGAAATTATTCTGCCAGAGCTTGGACTAAATAAAAAGAAATAATATCATTCTCTCATATGTTATTTTGAACTGGACCAAATGTGTGTATTATACAAATTTATCATTTTTAAATTACTCAGAAATGGGAATAAAATGGCTTAATCACTATCGCTAAAGAACGCTCATGAAATAAAATACACTGTGAACTGAAAAACAACCTGATAAGTATCAGTACTGCAAATCAAAATGAGGAAAACACTTTCAATTTTTCACAGAAGATACATTTGCTGTACATTGAAGTCTGGGAAAAGCTATTAAGTTCATGGTGTCTCATAAATTTTATAGGAAGTACTCTTGACACTAAATTAACTAAGAAAAATAAATAGTAAACTTCCTCAAATCACCCAAATGTGCTTTCCCATAATTTAATTATTTCATGTAGATTACTTATACTTAACTTCATTAATTTCAACAGTTCATTTTGACCCAGCACATTAAACATATTTTTTCCCAACAAATATATAAGCAATGAATCGGCAACATTGAAAAACACATTGATGAGTCTGTTAGGGAGTACTTTTTAAATTAATGGAGTAGAAATAAATTATGACGGCCATCATATATATATAATTTGTTTTATTTTAATAGGTGATTCCCCCCCCCCCCCGATGTATATCACATGAACTGGATAAAATTCATCTGAGTTTTGTTGTGGTTGTTGTTCATTTTGGTTTTTTTTAAACAGATTATCTTATTATCCCTTCCTTCTGGCATACAATGGATGCTTCGTTGGGCATCAAATACGAGGCTGGTTGACTTAGCTATTTGGTAATGCATGCTAACATCCGTGCTGATGACCAGAATGTCTTCCTTCAAAATCAAATAACCAAGAAGAATCTCTACACAGAAACAGCTTGAGGAATCATCACAGCAAAACTAGAGATAAGTATATAGTCTTCCTTGTGCCAAGACAGAATCAGTCCAGGGCCATAACACCCATGGTGGTTTCAGGTGGAGAGGCAGCACTTAATTAAGATAAAGTTCAGAAGGAGCCTCGGGCTACTATGACCTGAAGACCTCTCTGCTGTCACCTCATGCAGCTTAGACCCCCATACATGTGGGAAATGAATGGAAATTGCAGGAAATGAATGGAAATGATGCAAATGAGGAGGGTTAAAATGAAATAAATGTGTGTACTGGTACACAATGCTCATTGTTATTTGAATCAATATCTCCTTCTCGACCTCAAGAATACTGATTTCAGTGTTCCTATTCTTCATTACAGGACAATAATGTTTAAAAATTAGGGAAGAAAAACATGTAATTTTATGTCTTTTAAAAAAGAAGACATTTAGGGAGTTTGGGTGGCTCAGTTTGTTAAGCGTCCAACTTCGGCTCAGGTCATGATCTCATGGTTGGTTCATGGGTTCGAGGTGACAGCTAGTTCAGAGCCTGGAGCCTGTCTTCAGATTCCGTGTCTCCCTCTCTCTCTGACCCTCCCCTGCTCTCACTATCTCTCTCTCAAAAATAAATAAAAACATTTTTAAAAATTTTTAAATAAATAAATAAATAAAACGTTAAAAAAAGAAGATATTTTAAAATGTTCACAGAAATCAATACAGATATATGAAATTTTTTAAGTGATGCCAATTTAGGGAAAGAAGTACATGACTATGTAGCTCTTTTATAAACTATGAAATATGGAATGTGTTTCAGACATAATAACATTATTACATGTTAATTCACAATTATTCTTCAAGAAAAAATTCATAATTACTATCATATGCGCTTGTAACCATAAAAATGTCATATCAGAAGTTTTTGTGCATTAGCCCAGGATAAATACATAATTTAAACAGATTAAAGAGAAATCACAAGGAGCGGGGTGGGGTTTGAGGACCACTCTTGGCTCACTGCCTCTCTATTCTCTATGGAATTGACTTAATTGTAAATGAAAGACAAATCACTCTTGAACAGAGAATCATGAAGTTTTTATTTTGTTAGGTGCTGAGGAGAATGCCCAGTCTAAAAGTTTAATCAAGTCCAAGGTAAATGTGATGGTTAAGCTTATGTGTCAATCTAGATGGTGTTTTTGGATGAGATTCGCATTTTAATTGAGAAACCAGATTGCTCTCCATAATGTGATTGGTCCTCATCCAAATAACAGAAGGCCTGAGCAGAACAAAAAGACCAGCTGCCATGAAGCAAGAGGGAAAATCTTTAGCCAATTACCTTTGGTCTTTATCTCTACCATTGGATCTCCTAGGTATTCAGCGTGCTGGCCCATACTGCAGATTTGAGTTTACCAGTTTTCATAATTGTGGAAGGCAGTTTCTTGTAATAGATCTCCTTTAACATCCATACATCTGACTGACTCTGTTTCTCTGAAGAACCCTAACTACAATACACTTTGCTCCTGAGGGGTTCTAGAAGAACAGAACATGAAGAATGGAGAAACTTGACTAATACAGTACTAAAAGAAAATGGAATTTTGAAAGCATGAGCTAAACCTGTCTGCAAGTAACTAAAAGATGGCCTTCAAAACATGAAAGGTCACAAGCTAGGTCTAGGGCTTAAGCTTAAGACATAAATAAGAACAATGAAACTGACACTGTTACATATTAAGTATTGAATATATTATTATGAGCCCTTGTCAGCAAGGGTGACTGTCTGTCCCCTTAGGGAAGCATGAGGTCACTCTACTACCTTGGCTGCTCTCACGTACCTTTCTAAAACATTTACCAAAACGTTTTATTAAGTTAATTTATGTATTTTGAGAGAGAGAGAGAGAGTGCACACATAAGTGAGGGAGGAGCAGAGAGAAAATCCCAAGCAAGCTCCATGTCGTCAGCACAGAGCCCGACACAGGGCTCAATCTCATGAATCTGACCATGATCATGACCTGAGTTGAAATCAAGAGTTGGATGCTTAACCAGCTGAGCCACCCAGGTGCCCCTTCACCAAAACGTTTTTAAATAAGCTGAGAAACCTATATATGACCCCTATTTTATTTCTCATCTTAAATTACCCCAGTCCTTCTATCTATTCTTGCTCACCAGGAAAGCCCACATAATCCAAATAATGAAAGTCTAGCAGAATTAAAACTCACAGTGTAAATTCAAACCACTTTCTATGATTATGTTCCTGCCAAAACTTAAAGTCCCATTAATAAATTCTCCTTTCCTCTTGAAAAAAGTAAAGACCCATGACACTGGGTAGCTGCAGCGTTGGTAGAGGAATAGTTTGTGCCTCTCCATAAATCTCCATGTAAAACTAAACAGTGACTGGATTGCACATATAAATTCCCGTGTGCAACACTTTCACTAAAAGTATTAAGGTAACCCCACAAATGTAAGCAAGTGAAAACAAACCTTTCACAGGGACAAGACTTCAGGGTTTCAGTATTTGTGTAGGAAGAAGAGGGAAGAAATAGTGCCTACCTTACCTAAGACGACAAAATAGCTAACAGGTATTCACAGAAATGCAGGGAGGGCCAATTTGCTGTGGTGGGTTTTCTGGTTTTCTTCCAATTTAAAGAAAATGCTTTCAATGTTTCATAGTTAATGTTTGTAATAGATGCTCTTTAAAACGTTAAATAAATTCTCCTCAACCTGTTTATTATTATTTTAATTTTATCATAAACAAATGTCAAACTGATTAAATACTGTTTTTTCATCTATGGAGATTTCATGTACTTTTCTTTCTTCAATCTTTTAATAGAGTTAAATACACATTTAATGTTCTGATGGTAAACCAATCCTGCATCGCTGGATTAAACCCAACATTGTCACTTTTTTTCTTGTTTGTTTTGCCAGTTTGGCTTACCCATATACTGTTTAGGATTTTTGCTTTGATCATCATGAATAAACTGAGTAAATTCAACCTATAATTCAATTTTCTTAGATGATCCTTTCTGGTTTTCTACTAGCTCCATGATGGGCTACCATACGAGTTGATGCGATTTCCTGGCTGTTCTGTCTTCTTCGAGATACTACCTCCAGTTGAGAACCACTGAGTTAGATAAAGAACAGACCATTAAACCAAAAGAAAGTAGAACTATAAGATAACAGCAAAAATGGGAACAAGATGAGAGTAAAACTTAATGAACAAAAATGATTAAATAAAAGTAGTATGACAAGTTCGGTTAAGAAAATAGTAGAGAAAAAATGTTTAAGGAAAAAAACCAGTATGTGAACTCAAAGTAGTATACGTGACTGCAGACTCAAGAGAGACCAAAATAATTATAAAAGAATATTGTGAATAACATTATTGGTCAATAAATTAGACCAATAAGATGCATTTATACCACTGATCACTCTTGTCTTCTTGAATCTTTTGTCACTTGATATCTGGAATTTTCTTTCTTTTGGTTATCCATCTAACTCAGTAATCATTCTTAGTTTCCTTCACAGGATTCTCTTAATTTCCCAAACACTAGGACCCCTATTTTCTGTCTTGAAATCCCAGAAGAAATCATCTGGTCCAAACGTTTTTCAGTTTAATCTTTCCACAACTGACTCATTTAATATCATTTCCCACAAGTGACTCATCTTCGAACTCCCAACTAATATATTCACTTGTCTACTTAATATATCCACTTGGATACTTAATAAGCAGTTCAGAAAACCCAAATCCCTTATCTTCTACTTCAAAGATGTGTCTCTTGGTCTTCCACATCTCCGTAGATGGCAGCCACATTTGTCCAATTTCTTAGACCTAATGCATTACAGTCATTTTTGACTCCTCCATTTGTTTCACTTTGTGTGCCTGATCCCTCAACAAATCCTTGGAGAGTATCCAGAATCTAACCATTTCTCATTGTCTTCACTGCTACTAACCTGGTCTAACCCACCATCAGTTCTCATCTCCAACATTGCGATGGTCTCCTAATGGGTCGTTTTCATCTGCCTGGCATCAATTTACTGCACATGCTCTAAGGTAATATTTAAAAAGAAAATGTCTGATCAACTCACTCATCTCAAAATCTTCCATTGGTTTCTTTTTTTTAAAAAAATGCTTATTTATTTTGAGAAAGAGAGAGAGAGAAAGAGCGAGAGCAAGTGAGAGAGAGAATCCTAAGTAGACTCCACACTGTCAGCGCAGAGCCCAAAGTGGGGCTCGAATGCACAGACCATGAGATCATGACCTGAGCTGAAATCAAGACTCAGACACTTACCTGACTGAACCACACAGGTGTCCCCTTTTTTAATACAGAATAAAGGCCATTTCCTTAGGAGAAACAACAAGGGCCTGCCTAACTTGCTCCCTGATACTTCTCTGATTTCATATCCTACCAGGGTACTGCTCATTCATTCTGCCTTAGCTACACTAGCATCTTTACGTTCTTCAATGATATCAAATATGCTGCAACTTCAGTATTTCTGTACTTTATATTTCTGCTATTTAAATGCTATCACAGAGTTATTTGCAATATACTTTATCAGAGCGTTTTGTTTCAACAATCTGCCCAACATAGCACCTCTTTATCATGCTGTCTCATATCTTAGCACTTACCACCACTGACATTACACACACACACACACACACACACACACACACACACACACAGTCTATATTTCCCTGTTAAAATATACAGGCATAACATGAAGATACTATCAGTTTGGTTCCAGATCATTGTAATAAAGCAAGTCAAAACCTTTTTTCGTTTCCCAGTGCATAAAAGTTATGTTTACATTTTATTGTAGTCTATTGAATATGCGATAGAATAGAAAGTGCTCAAAAAATGTACACTCCTTGATTTAAAAATACTTTATTGCTGGGGCACTTGGATGGCTCAGTTGATTAAGTGTCCCACTTTGGCTCAGGTCATGATCTTGCAGTTCATGAGTTCAAGCCCTGTGTTGGGCTCTGTGCTGACTCAGAGCCCAGAGCCTGCTTCAAGTTCTGTGTCTCCCTCTCTCCCTGCTCCTCCCTTGCTGTGCTCTGTTTCTCTCTCTCTCAAAAATAAGTAAACATTAACATTGTTTTAATAAAATACATACTTTCTTGCTAAAAATTGCTACCCAACATCTGAGCTTTCAGTGAGTCATAATCTTTTTGCTAGTGAGAGGTCTTGCCTCAACGTTGATGGCTGCTGACTAATTGGGGTAGTGGTTGCTGAAGTTTGGGTTGGCTGTGGCAACTTTTTCAAACAAGACAACAATGAAGTTTGAGCATCAAATGACTCTTTCTTTCATGAACAATTTCTCTGTAGCACGCAATTCTGTTTGGTAGCCTTTTACCCACAAAACTTCTCTCAAAGTTGGAATAAATTCTCTCAAAATTTGCTGCTGATTTATCAACTAAGTTCATGTAGCATTCTAAATCCTTGTTGTCATTTCAACAATCCTCATGGCATCTTCAGGATGTAGGAGTAAATCCATCTCAAGATAACACTTTCTTTGCTCATCCGTAAGAAGTAACTCCTCATCTGTTCAAATTTTATTATGACATTGCAGGAATTCATTCACATCTTCGGGCTCCACTTCTAATTCTATGTTTCTTGCCATTTCCATCACATCTGGAGTTACTGCCTCCACTAATCCTGAACCCCTTAAAGTCACCCATGAGAGTTGCAATCAACTTCTCCCAAATTCCTGTTAATGTTGATATTTGACCTCTTCTCATGAATAACAAATGTTCTTTCCTGGTGAATCCTTTCAAGGTTTTTAATTTACTTTGCCTTTGATGGATCAAAGGAATCGCTATCTATGGCAGCAATAGCTGTATAAAATGTATTTAATAAATAATGAGACTTGAAGCTCAAAATTACTCCTTGACCATGGGCTACAGATAGAGGTTGTGTTAGGAGGCATGAAAACAACATTCATCTCATTGTGCATCTCCATCAGAGATCTTGGGTGACCAGATGCCTTGTCAATGAGCAGTCATATTATGAAAGTCATCTTTTTTTGAGCAGTAGTTCTCAACAATGGCCTTAAAATACTCAGCAAACCATGTTATAAACAGATGTGCTATCAACCAGGCTTTGCTATTCCATTTACAGACCACAAGCTGAGTAGATTTAGCATAATTCTTAAGGACACTAGCATTTTCAGAATCATCCGTCATCATTAACTTCAACTTAAAGTCATCATCTGCATTAGCTCCTAGTAAGACTCATCCTGTCCTTTGAAGCTTTGGAGTCAGGCATTGATTTCTCCTTTCTAACTATGAAAGTCCTAGGTGGTTCCTTCTTCCAAAAAAAAAAAAAAAAAAGATTGTTTCATCTACATCGAAAATCTGTTATTGTTTTTTGTAGCCATGTGAATTAATTACCTTAGCTAGATCTTCTGGATAACTTGTTGCAGCTTCTACATCAGCACCTGCTGCTTAACCTTGGACTTTTATGTTATTAAGAAGGCTTATTTCCTTAAACCTCATGAACCAATCTCTACTAACTTCAAACTGTTCTTCTGTGGCCTCTTCGCCTCTTTGAGCCTTCTTAGAAGTGAAGAGAGTTAAGGCCTTGCTCTGTTTGGATTAGGCTTTGATTTAAAGGAATGCTGTGGCTAGTTTGATCTGCTTTCCAAACCACAAAAACTTTCTCCTCACCAGCAATAAGGCTGTTTTACTTTTTTACCATTCTTATGTCCACTGGAGTAACACTTTTTTGAGAGAGAGAGAGGGAGAGAGTTGGGGGGAGGGCTGGGAGAGAGAGAATCTTCAGCAGGCTACCTGTGCAGTGCAGAGCCCAGTGAGGGACCTATCTCAAGACCAGGAGATCATGACCTGAGCCAAAATCAAGATCCAGACACTTAACTAACTGAGCCACACAGGGACCCCTTGAATAACACTTAATTTCCAAGACCTTTCTTTTGCTTTCACAACTAGGCTGACCATATGGAGCAAAAGGCCCACATCTGAGTTTTGGCTTTTAACATGCCTAAGCTTAAACATTTCCAGTTTGGGATTTAAAGTGAGAAATGTGTGACTTCCTGTCTCTTGAACACTTAGAGGCCATTGTAGGGCTAGTAATTGGCTACATTACAATATTATTTTGTCTCAGGGAATAGGGAGGCCCAAGGAAAGGGAAGAGATGGGGAATGGCTGCTTGGAGAGGAATACACACAACATTCATTTATTAAGTCAGCTGTCTTATAGATGTGTGGCTGCGGCTCTCCAAAACAATTACAAATAGTAACACCAACAATTGTGGGTCATGGATCACCATAACAAACACAGTAGTAATAAAAATGTTTGAAATAATGTGAGAATTTCCAAACCGACGCAGAGACGTGAGGTGAGCAAATGCCATTGGGAAAATGGTGCCGATCGACTTACTCAACACAGGGCTGCCACAAACCTTCGATTTGTTAAAAACACAATATCTGTGAAGCGCAATAAAGTGAACCTAGATCAGGCTGTGTACTTCTGCACATTCCAAAATTCTGTTCCAGGTTGGGGGTTGGTGGCAGAGGATAAGCCTTCTGTGTTGTGTATTCTAGTTCAACTTGTGTGTGATTTCTATTAACTTGCTCCTCACATACCTCAGACCTGAGATTTTGACTGCAGATCCCCTTTACAGGGACCTTCAATCAAATTGTGCTCTCTCTAGACTTGCTGACAGAACTGGGCTTTGTGTCATATCTGAACAAAATGAGAGGGAGGGATAGGCAAGAGATAGATTTGAGAGCTTTTGGTAGGTTTATCTTTTAAGGCTTTAAAATTCTGAGTATTCATGTCCTGGACAATATACATTAGTCTTTGTTAGATTTTTCTAACTTTAAGTCACTAAGTATGCTGAAACTATTTTTAAGCCAGAAAAGGAGTTACAGCCTCCTGAGGGAGAGTATTTTATTGGTAGAATGCGAAGACCATAACGTGAAAATACTGTGATATTTGGGACTAATAAATTTTAAGAAGTGTGCTCTGTTTCAGGCATGGAGCTTTTAGAGCAAATGAAAACCACATACTAAGTATCTGAAATGCATGTGGGGGAATCTTTTTAAACAAATGTAGGGATGCCCTCTTGTGTTTGATTTTCCATGGGAAAATACATTTAAGAAAACTGCCTTCATTTCTTAATCTAACTTTGGATATGCAATCATTCCATGAAAATTGAAAAACTGCTTAACATTTACTAGGTGTCTAGAGACTTTATTGTATGTTTAAAATACAATCTCTGTTTTCTAAGAAATCATTTGTCTGTGATTGACTCTTTTGCTTTTTTCCTCTCTTCAGTTTCACATTAGCATTGTGAAAGATACTCTGTTGAACAATTTATATTGGAATTCAGCCACTTTCTTTTTCTCAAAACAACGAATATAGCTGTGGACCAAAAAAGGCATGTTTGTGAAGTGTTTTATAGATTCTAGCGTGCTTTCCCATCTCCCTTGTTTCTAAAAACTACCCTGTGAAGTATGTACATTAAGAAGTATACACACCTGCCTTGAGATAAGAAAATGGAAGCCCTGATGATCGTCAGCAAATTCTAGGAAACTTAGAGCAAATCTGTTAGTGTTGGACCTGAACCTGACCTCAGGCTTTTACACACCAAAGGCTGAGCTTGAAGTGTGAGGCTTGACAATGAACATTTTCTGAATCCACTTTTGTGACCCATGACCTGACACATGATCTTTGTCTATAGAACAGAATATCTGAGATAGTAACCAACATAGAAAACTCTAGACATTATATGTACATACATACCACACATATATGTATGAAAATGCACATACACATGTGTGTGTGAGCACAAGCATGAATATATATTACCTTATCTCTGTAAGTTGCTATTTATTTTAATTTAAACTGGAAAGTATTCACACAGGCAAGTTCTGATCAGGGGGAAATTTCAAGATGTTTAAATACAAGTAAGTACTAGACACAACCAGCCCTCGCAGCCTTCCTGAATCAGGAAACAGCTAAAGTTCAAGTATCAACAGCTTTTGGTATCTCAGTGTCCTAGTGAATGCCAGCGAGAATTACAAAAAAGGAAGATCACCACACAGACATACTGCTCATCGCTACATTATGAAAATCTTCATCTTATTTGGTCCTACATCAAAGAATGTCTGTAATGCAACAGAATGTTTCCAAGTGCTATTTTAAGTGCTGAAATGGAATGAATGCCCTTTTTTAAAAAAAATAAAATGGCTTTTTTTTTCATTCTATAAAGTGGATGTTCTTTCTACTTTATTAATATTGATGCCTTTCATGATTCTGGAATAATAGATTTGGTCACCTGGTCAGTCTCTAAGACTAAGACAAACTGGTTAGAGGTAAGAGGAGAAAAGGTAAAAGAACTCCCAGAGAGGGAAGGAAAAAAGTGCTGACAGTCACAGTGAGATGACATTTAAGCCTCCATGAAAAGCTACTTGATGGCCATTTGGAGGAAAGTATCCATGTTCTTTTAGGGATGACTGAGCACAGATTTCCCTTCATAGGAAACATTTTTTGTTAACTTTGAAAAGCTTACTCTACATGTTTGGTTTTTTAATTTTGTTTGTTTGTTTGTTTGTTTGTTTGACTGATTCTCAAGTTGGTTAACATACAGTGTAGTCTTAGCTTTAGGAGTAGAACCCAGTGATTCGTCACTTACATGTATCACCGAGTGCTCATCCCAACAAGTGCCCCCCCAATGCCTGTCACCCATTTACCCTTCCCCCACTCCCCCCAGTTTGTTCTCTGTATTTAAGAGTCTCTTATGCTTTGCCTTCCTCTCTGTTTTTATCTTATTTTTCCTCCCCTTCCCTTATGATCATTATCTGTTAAGTTCCTCAAATTCCACATATGAGTGAAATCATATGATACCTTTCTCTGACTGACTTATTTTGCTTAGCATAATACCCTCCAGTTCCATCCACATTGTTGCAAATGGAAAGATTTCGTTCTTTTTCAGTGCCATGTAGTATTCCATCATGTATGTGTGTTTTATATATATTATACATGTGTGTGTGTGTGTGTGCGTGTGTGCATGTGTGTGTATTTATATATATAATATATATGTATATATATAATCACATGTTAATTCATTCATCAGTCAATGGACATTTGGACTCATTTCAAAATTGGGCTACTGTTGATAATGCTGCTATAAACCTTGAGGTGCATGTGCCCCTTCAAAACAGCACTCCTATATCCTCTGGATAAATACTTCATAGTGCAATTGCTAGGTTATAGGGTAGTTCTACTTTTTAGTCTTTAGGAAATATTTCTAATAGACTCTTTAAGGCAAGAAACAGATTAAAAATCTCATTTTTCACCAACTTCAGCTTTGTGGTCTGCCTGCTTCTCCGGTGACTCAGAAACACCTGCGCCGTGCGGGCTGCTGCTCCTTCCTGGCTGCGGAAAGCTCATCCACCAGAGGGTGGGGGCTTGTGGACGGCATCCACATAGTCTCCGGAGAATTCAGGGCGCTACCTTTGTATCTTTCTGGTTGGAATGGCTACTGCGTTTTTTGTTGTTGTTGCTATATATCTGGTTGGGACAT
This sequence comes from Suricata suricatta, assembly GCF_006229205.1. Taxonomy (NCBI): domain Eukaryota; kingdom Metazoa; phylum Chordata; class Mammalia; order Carnivora; family Herpestidae; genus Suricata; species Suricata suricatta. The sequence goes on from NC_043704.1 coordinate 19,170,027, forward strand.
GTTCCCTTCCTTCTGTGCTGGTGGTTGTGGGAGGCTTTTAATCTCGTCTGAATGAACCCTTTGTCTCTTTTCTGCTAGACAGCATAATAGGTGAAATATTTATTTGTTGATTTAAAAAAATAATTAGATGAGGTAATGCGACTCATTAAGTTCATGCTTATCAAGGCATGAAATATGAGCACATAGATAATCTACCCTTGTTCGTCCCACGAGGCTAAGTCAGGTCACCTCACTGGGTGGGATCATTAGAGGTAAGTGGTGGGCACTGTGACATGCTGCATTCCGAGCAACCTACCTCCACCCACTGGGATCCTAAGGGCGCACCACCTGTGGGGGGGGGGGGGCTGCAATGTACAGCAGTCTCCTGCTACTTCTGACCTCAAATGAAAAACGTGAATTTATCTTCATGGATTCTTTCTGCATTGCCACTTTTTCCTATTATTTTCTCCACTGCTGGCTCAGGCTAGTAAGTAGGATGCTGGGGGAAGAAAGATAAACTCCTTCCATATGTGTGTGAAGACATGAGGCTGTGTGTGTGTGTGTGTGTGTGTGTGTGTCTCTCTGAATGTAAGGTGTCAGAGTTCGCAGTTTTTCAGCATAAATTGTGTAACTGTGAACTGCCATCTGAAACTGTCTGATGGTAAAAAAATAAGTAAATAAATAAAACTGTTTATTTCATTTGTTTTTAATCTTGTGGCCTGGATTCTATTTTAAACTACTTTTTAATAGGAATGCCAATGCCTTTGGAAACCATGTCTAAATATACAACTAAGCAGCAAATTCTGATTTCACAAAACATTGCATACATCTATATAAAATGATGTGTTACATATTATAAGTCTTTATTTGTGTATTATACTGAAAATAACAAAATTCTCTTTTTGGAAATTAACACAGGGTGTGTGTGTGTGTGTGTGTGTGAGAAAGAGAGACACTGATTTCTCCTTCAAATGCTCACAGCCCTTCCCTTTAATTTAATCAGTCTGGCAGGCTGATAGGCTAATAAACAGAGTCACAAATGACTTCTGGGAGGTCAGAGAAGGGGCATCAATGAAAAAAAATCTTTTAGTGAACTATCTAAATAATAACAACAATTAGAAAATACAAAACACCGATACAAATCTTTTACTTTGAAAACTTTCCAGTTGGCAATTAAACTCTGGACTCTGAACACTTAATAGCAGGTCGCTCAAGATGAATTGTCACATTTACCTATTATCAATGCCTACATGACTCTGTCCTTCACTCTAGTTGCCCTTCAGGCCATCCTTCTAGGATACTACAACTTTTACCCCTCATCTTTATCAAATGCCTGGGCCCTGGATACAGGATTGGCTACAAAATTTGGAGGGTTTAGTGCAAAATGAAAATGAGGGCCCTTATGCAAAATTATTAAGAGGTTCAAGATGACAGTGGCAGAATGTTAAGCCAAGCACAGGACCTTTTAGTGTGGGGTCACCCATGACCCTCGGGGTCCCACGCCATGAAGTTGGCCTTGACTGGATGGTTTTACTGTTTTTCCATTCGATTATATTCTAGTTAGCTCCTGACTCCCTTCTTGGCCATTGAGGACAACATATACCTCATACTTATTAGTATCCCCTAAATACTACTCTGTTTCCTCTTTTACAATAAAGATCAAGCCATCTCTGAATTCTACTTGCTCATAGGTAGCTTTAGATCAATGTCCACAGCAAGCCTATTCGGTCTTCCAAGATCCTATCCTAATTTAGGTTCTAATGGGCCAGCCCACCAACAATCTCTGCCTTACCCCCTCCAATAGGAACAAGATAAAACACATGCATTTGTTTATATATGTTTTGCCATATCTGTCAATCAATCTCTAGCTACATGCAAATTATGAAGAAAGTGAAAAGAGCTTAGATTAGAGTAAAAAAAAAACTGTACAGCTGTCTGAATTTACCCAAATCCTACATTAAGTAAAAATATTTTAGTGAAATCTCTACCTCAAAAAAGCTTATCAAGTAGATACCAGTTTGGATGTTTCTTTTCATTAATTGAAAATAAAAATAGTGTTTACTAAGTATAATATATGCTGGAAACCTTCATGCTCTATCTTGGTGAATCCCCTAGCATTCATAATATGAATGTGATTATAGTCATATTATAAAATCTTCATGCTTTCTGGAGCTCCTGGGTGGCTCCATCAGTTAAGTGTCCGACTTCAGCTCAGGTCATGATCTCGCAGTTTGTGACGTCAAGCCCTGCATCAGGCTCTGCACTGTCCCTATTGGAAAGTGCTGGATGAATGGTGAGACCCTCCTTGTAAGCCCCATTCTCTTCTCAGTGATGAGAATTTTGCAACCACTCCCAGTGACACCAGGTTTGCTGTCCTTTATGCCATGTTCTTGCTCTCTTGACCTTGATGCCTCAGAAAAGGCACCTTGAGATGGCCCACATCATAGCATAGCCTGAATCTGCCCTGGAACCACGTTGCCAGGGGTAGACTCTTTTGTTCCCAAGGCTGTGTAGGAATCAAATTCCATGATCCGCAAAGCCCAGGAATATCTGCAGGATTTACTCTCCTCTCTGACCTGCAGCTGAAACTCTTTTGGCCTCTTTGAAGCTCTGTATTCTGAGGCAGGAGGGGACTACTGGCTCTACCTTTTACAGCAGAAAAGGGCAAATCCCTCTTCCTGCTTCTTTCCTCCCCACTGTTCCAGGGGGGAGATTCACTCCATCTCCCCACTATGCTGCCCACATCCCCAACTATACATTCCTGTGTTCCCATAGATAAGAGCCATGTTACCCCCACTAGGGTGGCAAATTTGGCTCTTCTCTTTTGGAGGCTCCTTTGCTATGCTGACAAATGGTCAGGGTGATGTAGATCGGAAGCTGAGGGCCCAGAATATGTTCAATTTTAATAATGTCCAATTGCTCCCTACTGTTTTTCAGTTACAAGTATAAAAGATGAAGCAGACAGACTTTAAGGTGGCCTCAGAGATGCCTCATGGTCTGATGTTCACACTCTTGTACAATCCCCTCTTCCAGAGAGTAGATGGAGCCTGGGACTTGCTTCTAGTCAATAAAATATGGTCAAGGTGATGAGAAGTCACTTTCTTGTTTACCATAAATTTTACACTTTATGAGATTCTATCTTGGTAGCTGAATGGTTCTAAGCTTTTTTTAGTCAGGACTCTTCAGAGAAAAAAAATTGGATATATCTAGAAATATCTAAACATACTTATATTTATATCAAATTATTAAATTATCTTTAGTAAAGATACTTAATTCTACTTGAATACTTAATATCTTATTAAACTATAAGGAATTGGTTTGTACAATTATGGAGGCTAGGGAGTCCAAATCTGCAGTGTGGGCCAGCGGGCTGGTGACCCAGGAAATCTTCTGATGCATATAACGTTAGAAGGCAGTTTGCTGGAAAATTTTGTCTTGCTTGGGGAGGGCAGTCTTCTTGTTCTATTCAGGCCTTTGCCTGATTGGAGAAAGCCCACTCACATTATGGAAGCCCATCTGCTTTATCCAAAGATCACTGATTTAAATGTTAATGTCATCCAAAAGCACTATATCCAAGTTGAAACATAAAATTAACCAGCACCCTCTTCTGTGCTCACTTTGAAGAGGCAAGCTGCTGTATGTCTTATAGCCATGAGAAAATTAGTTCTGCCAACAGTGACCTTCCTTGTTGAGCCTCCAGATGAGAATCTGATTCTGGTCAACACTTTGACTGCAACCTGGGAGGGGGCCTGGGTAAGCCATGCCTGCACTCCTGGCCCAAAGAAACTGAGATAATAAACTAAATCTGTGGTAAATTGTCACACAGCATAGAAAATATACAGAATATAACTTACTATTTAAAGAATCCACCATCTCCACTTGAAATGATTTTCATATTCTGTTTATCAAAATTGTATGTCTTTTGGTCCCATATGACCTATAGCACAACATTACTATTAGTACAGCCAGTACATTTCTCCTGTCAGTTTTGCTGATCTGAAAATATAACCATGATGTTATTATTCTCACTATAATATTTATAAAACCCATACAGCAGTGTTTTGTTCTGTATTTGCTACTTTTCCCAACAACATGGAGCAAAAAATGAGGAAAATTCTCATACAGTGGTACAGAATTCAACCTGATGATTGGGAAAGCTTTTCATCTCTGTGCCTGTAATCAGCCTCTGATTACAGGGCTGAGTAAGAGAAGCCCTACATATTTATATCTATTCTTTGGAATTGTATGACTCCTAGAACAAGCATTTTATTTATACATCATCCTGTACCCAAGAAAGTAAATTAATTCTGAAAGTCAATACCAGGCAAGTACTATATCAAACATTGTGTATCCTCTCTATGTCAAAAGGGTGGGGTTAGGCCAAGTGGTGCTGTAGAGACTTGTGACACTACTGGGCAGAAGTACACCACCACTCTTGGGAAATACTGTTCTATGAGCCGCAGCTTAACAGAATTCCTTGAGATACTTTGAAGCTTATGTCATTGCACTCTATGCCAAACTTGCCAATAATAACATCAGATTACCCTGCTGATAAGACATGTAGATCTTATTTGGTTGCTATGATCCTAAAACTCTGGGCACATATCTGCACAGTAACTCGTTGACTTTCATTAACTTAGGTAGGTCCACTACAGTAGCTTGTTTGTACATTCACCCATGGACTGGTTTTATTGCTTTTGAAATAGAACTCATCTGTGAGTCTGCCTTTCTTCCTTAAGTTTTGCCAAAATCCAAGTAATAGGAGTGTCTGATCTCACCTAGTCTTTGCCTTTAACTGTGCTGACTCATTCATGTACCATGAAGCAAATAAAAATGGGCTACAGTCACTCTAACCCTCTCAAAGCCATCATTGAGGGACTACTCGTTTTATCCTAACCTTATACACTTTGTCCTTCAAGATCAGAGGTCAGCAAGTATATGGCCAGGGCAGTGTAAATCCCTACCACAGCAGGAAATGTTGTCATTGAATTGGGGTCTAGGTTTTCAGTGGAAATAGGTCTAGAAGTGAGAGAGGTCATGTGACAATATGCAACTATTAGAGAGGGAGTGGCTACTATTCCGTGGTCTTAAGCAAAACCAAAGTGGTAGCCACAATGTTTTAATCATAGAGATCTGTGGCAGTGGTAATATACTTATGGATTCTTAAGATCAAATTGGATGGGATATCTAATACAATGTGAAATAGAACTAACCCTGTCTTGTACCTCCTTCCTCTAAGAAAGAGACATAAGGCCTTTTATGCCTCTTAAGATCTGGGAGGCAAATAGTTTTGTATGAGCTGTTTTGACCCATTTACCAAACATCATGTGAGAATGGCAGCTTTCAACTTGTAGGGAGGAATGACTGTGTTTGTTACAAAGACACCTGGCATGCGGGTAGATGTGGACGGTTAAGAATAGGCCCAGAGGAAGAACAATTGTGTCTCACGTAAACACTCCCTACAGGGCTGGCTGCATAGGGTCTTCTCGGTGAAGTGCTGTACGACATTATTTATTCTGAGGATGTACATTAGTCTCTTTCTAAACCAGCCAGGAACTGCGCAATGGGCTTCTGAACAAAATGGCAAGGATGTCAGAGGCAGAAGTACACCATGAATTTTTCCTCTTCAGAGCAGATCTGACTACCACCAGCCTGACTGCCCAAATGTCCAATAGCAAAGACCAATGTTGATAATTAAAGTGGGCGCCCTAACAAATTGGGGGCAGCCAGCTAGCTAGCAAAGCTTGACTCCATTGGATCTCTCCCATTATGGAAGGAGCTTCAATTTGCTCTCACATTAACAACAACCCACTCTGGATGTGGATTTGTCTTCCCCACTCACTGTCCTTTCATTGCCACCATCCGCTGACTAAGAGTCAATGCCTCACTTATCAGCATATTGGCTCAGCTCACCTAACAATGCACCTGATCAAGATTCTTTTATATAGCAAAGGACCAACTCAGTGAACTTATACCTGTGGGGTTTATGTGCCCATCATCCACAAGCAACTGTCTGGAATAAAAGTGAATGACATTGCAAAACTCAATACTACAACACATAGAAAGTCACTCTAATGATAGCAATCCTAGCCCTATGGTATGCCAAGAAAAGGATCTCCTCCATTTTCTACTCTGAAACAAACATTTGAAAGTTTAAATCTCACTCTTCCCCAATAAAGCACAAGAATGTTAAAATCTAAGATTGGATATTTTTATCCTCACTAGTGAAATTTCAGAGTTCAAATGCTTCAGTATCAAGATTGATCATCATCCTCTCAAGTTGTTATTTGTTTCAATGTCAGAGAGAACAGTTCCTTTAGCCTGAGTGGTGGCAAAATACTCTCAGCAGCCTGGCTCCTTCTCAGTAGACTATGTTCCATCACTTTTAGGGCCTCACAGCTTGGATTAATTTGATGCCACATACCCCATAGGCCTCGTTTCTAAAGCATTTAATGATCTAATAAGAGGCACAATATCATCGCAGAACTAACTCCACACCAACAACGTTTAGAGAACAAGCCATCCCTAACCCCTCAGTCATCATCCTAGACCAACTTATCTTCATAGGACGCCATGCTTAGTGTTGTCAAAAACCAAAGCAGGCACAAAAAATGTCAAGGGGAAGGAGAAAACCATCTCGACTTTATCCATAGTGGGATGCCAGTTGGTCAAGAATACCAGTGGAGAACTAATATCTCAGAAAAAAAAATTCTCCTAGCATCAAATTAATTCATGAGACATTTACCAATCTCGTGTGATTTTGTGCATATTTACCATGTGTAAGTGCATGTGGCACCTCCCTCAGAGTCACGCTTGGTCTACTGCTGTCATTTTGCCAAGAGTAGAAATATGCCACGGTGGTCATGACACACGGTCAAAAAGACACATGAATCAAAGGTGAGTCTTTTTGGTCATTGACACAAATCCAGAATTTGGAGCAGCAAAGGCACTACTGTCTACCCATGCCCGGCCTCACAATATCAAATTAGCATACTGCCAGAATACTCTGTAGCACATTGAGATCACATGGCTTGCAATTTTAAAGATCCAAGTATTACTCCACTCAGTATAAAAAGCTTATAGAGTCTTTTCCACCTACAATTAAATTCCTGCTGCAGCTGTCCTGTGACATGAATTAAGCAGCCAGCCAGCAGCTGCACATTGAAACAAATCGTACCTGCTAAAGGCTCACCTCATTTTCTCCAGACCTTGAGGCTGGGGCACACTGATGCCTCTCACCAGGCCGATGTTCATTCATCAGAGCATTTGCTTCTTTGCTGAGTCTTAATCTTTGTATGAATTTTAGCCTCCTTGGAAATAGTAACTTCATTATTTTCTTTACACGTTTGCATGCACGTGCGCACACACACACACACACACACACACCACCTCCATCATGACTACCAGTAATAGCTTTGAAAAACTATAATGAACAACTTGTAGAATTTAAGGCAGGATATCTATCTTTTAAGTTGCTAAATAAAATAACAATAAACAAGAGAGTTTACATAGTAAAAGCAAATGGACCAAAACAACAAGAACAAAGAAAACAAAATCAAGGATAAAACAGAGTAAATAAAACAAGGAAGTATAAGAAGATAAAATGGCAGACATAAAATCAACCATAGTAAATTTTGACTGTGAAATATATTGCCCTTGAAGAGGAGTAAAATTTGATAATTAAATTAAATGCTTTTAAAAGTAATGTTTAGAAATAAACTGAAAAATAAAATCTCTATCAGGAAAACACTAACAAAAGAAAACACAAGGGAAAATTATAATATCAGACAAAATACTTTAAATTAAAAATCATTCAAGGAATAAAGTAAATCCTTTAATGTTATAAGAAGATTACATTTATAATAAAAACCTTATGGTAAAAATCTTTTATGTACCAACTAATAAATTGTGATATAACATGCAAACAGCACTAACTGATAATATTTTCTTTGTCTAGAATATTTGTGAGAACTTATCCTCCATCCATTCATCCTTTATCCAAAAAATTGTGGGAAAAACAGCAAATATATGAAAAAGCTATATGGTTCATTTTAAGTGTCAACCTGCCTGGGCCACGAGATGTCTCAATATTTGGTTAAACATCGTTCTCAGTGGGTCTGTGAGAGTGTTCCTTTTTTTTTTTAATATTTGTTTATTTTTAAGAGAGCCAAAGAGACAGAGCATGAGCAAGGGAGGGGCAGAGAGAAAGAGGGAGATACAGAATCTGAACAGGCTCCAGGTTCTGCGTTATCAACACAGAGCTCCATGTAGGGCTCAAACCAACAAACTGAGAGATCGTGACCTGAGCCAAAGTTGGAAGCTTAACTTCCTGAGCCACCCTGGTGCCCTGGGAGGGTGTTTCTTGAAGAGATTAACGTTTGAATTGTTAGGGCTGAGTAAAGCAGATGGCATCCCCCCAATATGGGAGGAACATATTCAATCCTTTGAAGGTCTAAACAGAAAGAAAAGAAAAGACAGTGTAACAAAGAATTCACTCTCTGGTTGATTTTCTTTGAGCTGGGACAAACATTTTCTGCCCTTGGACTCAACTCACCCTCAAACTGGAATTTATACCATTGGCTCTCTTGGTTCCCAGGCCTTTGGACTCAGACTAGAACTAGACCTAACTTTCCTGGATCTCCAGCTTGCCAACTTCAGATATGGGGAGTCAGCATATCTCTGCTGAGGTAAAGGATAAGTTGTTGAATCTGGCCCCTCCTAGAACCAAGAAGGTGCTCATTCTCCCATAGCCAGGATCCATAGGTCGTGGAATCTAGGGGTAGAAACAAGAGTAGCACCACTCAGGATTACCCCTAGTGATCCAATACCAATACTCTAGCTTCTTGTTCTCCTGACTCTATGCTCTGCTGACCTAGTACTTAGGCCTAGTAATTAGTTTCAGAGTAAAGGATGCCTCCACCAGGAGGCACCACAATGATTCCATTGAACTGGAAGTTATGACCAACATCTGACCACTTGGGGCTCCTCAAGCCTCTGAATCAACAGGCAAAGAAAAGCATTACAGTGCTGGCTGGGGTGACTGATTCTGCCTATTCAGGGGAAACTGAACTGCTACTTCACAATGCAGGTAAGGTCAGGAACACAGGAGACCCATTAGGGTTGTGGGAAACCACAACAACCAATACAGGCAGAACCACAAATGACTGTGACCTTGCAGAAATGATGGTTTAAATCACTAGGTAAAGAACTCTGACCAGCTGAGTTGCTTGCTGAAGGCAATGGGAATACAGACTGGATAGAAGATAGTTGTAAATGCCTGCTATTACCACAAAGAATGAATAGTGCAATTGTCATAGTACTTTCTCATTGTTTTCTTAGCTGTTTGCGTGTGCATGCCTGTGTGTGTGTATACTATGAAATACTGAATGTTTGTGTCCCCTCTTCCAAAAATTCATATGCTGACACTTGAATCCCCACTGTATTTGGAGATGCAGCCTGTGGGAGGTAATTGGGTCATGGGGGTGAATCACTCATGAATAGGATTTATGTCTTTAGAAGAAGCCATAAATCTGGCTACCTCTCTTTCTATCACTTGAGAATATAAGAAATCAGCAATTTGCAATCTAGAAGGGAGCTCTCACTGAACCTGACTGTGCAGGCACTCTAATAGCAGACTTCCAGGCTCCAGATTTGTGAGAAATCAATATCTGTGGTTTATAAGTCACTCCGTCTTGAGTACTTTGTTATAGCAGCTTCAGCTGACTAACACATACATTAACCAACATTTTTCTTCTTCTCTCTCTTGTTCCCTTATCCTAGAATATACAATGTAATGATATGTACTTTGGTATTTAGGTATTGTTAATTTTACATCCTAGCATTTAATTTACAGGATATCAAGGAGTAAACTTTACTCAAGGATATTACCATCTCTTCTAAGAAAGACTCTGAATTTTGGGTTGCTCAGAAGATATTTGTATGATCTTAGGCAGAATTATGATTTTGTTCCTATCTTCATTTGGAGACCGAGTATTGTTCAAGGAGATAGGTATGAGTGCCCACTGGCAAGGAGTGGGCTTGTGACTTGTGGTGGTAGATTTTATGTGTCAACTTGTCTAGGCTACAGGGTGCCAAGATATCTGGTCAACCATCGGAGTGTCTGTGAGGGCATTTCTGGGTGAGATTAACATTTGATTCAGTAGAGTGAGTAAAACTAATCTCTCTCTCCAATGTGAATAAGTCACATCTAACCCTCTGAAGGTCTGAATAGAACAAAACAGACTGAGAGAGAATTTGCTTTCTCTGCCTGACTACCTTTCGAGCAGAAACATTGGTCTTGTCCTGCGTTCTGACTCAGGCACAACTAGAACTTATGCTGTCACCTCTCCCGGGTCTTCAGCTTGCAGACTGCAGATCTGGGATTTCTTAGATGCCATAATCCTGTAAGCCAATTCCTTATATTGAATGTGTAGTGTGAGGCCATATATATATATATATATATATATATATATATATATATATATACATATATGTATATATGTATATATCCTATTGGTCTGTTTCTCTGGAGAACTCCAAATTAAACAAAAGCATATATGAAAGAGTATATGGACACTTTAGGGGAAAATGATAAAACAAAATCTTTATGCCTTCTACCCAGAACCAGAAGCTGAATGTTGCCATAACTTAGTGGCCCCTCATCTGTCTTTTTCGATAACTGCCTGGACATGGAAGTGACATACATCACTTTTATTTATGGCCTATTGTTTAGAACTAGTCACATGGCATTGGTCCAAGTGACAGAGTATGAGATATGTGGGGAAGCACATAGAAGTTAGTGACTCTGAACATTTCCTACCTTACCGCCATCATCAAACATCAAATATCTACTGAACATAACTGTGTTTCTGAATTCCTTATTTGTTCTATTGGTCTGTATTCTACATCTGTTCTATAACTCTACTGTATTTACTACTATAGCTTTAAAATAAGCCTTCATGTTTGGTAAAATATGCCTTTCCAATTTGTTAATTTTTCAAATTTAGGAAGTGTTTCCCCAGCTTGTTCAATTCTACTCTGTAGAGATAGCTACTTTTATTATTTTCTTGTGTGTTCTTTCAATGTTTCTTTATGCAATTATAAAGAAACACAACTTGGAAAGAGCCTAAATGTCCATCGACTGATGAATGGATCAAGAAGATGTGGTTTATATATATATATAATGGAGTACTATATGGCAATGAGAAAGAATGAAATCTGGCCATTCGTAGCAACCTGGATGGACCTCGAGGGTGTCATGCTAAGTGAAATAAGTCAGGCAGAGAAGGACAGATACCATATGTTTTCACTTATATGTGGATCTTGAGAAATTTAACAGAGAACAATGGTAGGGGGTAAGGGGAAGAAAAGGTTACAAACAGAGAGGGAAAGAGGCAAACCATAAGAGACTCTTAAATACAGAGAGCAAACAGGGATGATGGGGGGGTGGGGGAAGGGGAGGGTGGGGGATGGGCATTGAGGAGGGCACTTGTTGGGATGAGCACTGGGTGTTGTATGGAAGCCAATTTAACAATAAATTATGTTTAAAAATAAATGTTTGTTATAATTTAAAAAAAGAAAGAAGCACTACAAAGGACTTTGAACTCTAGATTTTAAAGGGGTCATCAAAAAATCAAGTGCAATAAGTTAAAGAGTAATCCCCAAATGCCATATGACTGAAATTTCAGAACACTGATACAAGGTATGCAAAGGATGAGAAATTATAATGGCACAGGCACTTTTCAAAGGGAACATTGGCAACTAGAAGCCAACAGAATATATCTTTCAAACTGAATCAACATCCAGCCAAAGTATTGAGTGAAAGTATAAAGTCATTTTCAGAAGCACAAAATATTTTTTGAAATAACTTTCATTGCATCCTCTCTCTGCATCCTTTTTCAAGAAGCAATTGGAAGATCTGATCCAGCAAAACAAGAGTGAAGCCAAGAACAAGAATATGGGGTTCAGGAAATAGGTAATCTTACTGGTAAAGTCGGGCACGGTATTCCCCCAGATGATGCATGTCCTTGTTCTTCATCATTGCACCTTGACAGTGTTTGCAATGTCACTGTTATAAAATTCTGTCTTTCACAGATCATTTTTAAATAAATTTCTTTTTTATGTTTTTTTTTTTTACTTATTTTTTGAGAGACAGAGAGAGAGAGTACAAACAAGGGAGGGTCAGAGAGAGAGGAAGACACAGAATCTGAAGCAGGCTCCAGGCTCTGAGCTAGCTGTCGGCACAGAGTCCAACGCGGAGCTCGAACCCACGAACCGTGAGATCTTGACCGGAGCCGAAGCCTGATGCTTAACCGACTGAGCCACCCAGGTGCCCCTAGTTTTTAAATAAATTTCTAGAAACAGAACTGTTCTGTGTAAAATCTCTTGCTACATTGTGTCTAATTGTTTGATACCTTCTCATTATGGCTTCCAGTCTCTGAGTGGGACTCGCTAGGAGGTTGTCCACTTCTTTTTTTAATATTCTACATGCTCCTGAAATTGCTCAGCAATGGAAGAAGATAAACTTTCTGGATAAGGTAGAATCATATGTCAGGATGTTCACCAAAAAGGTACACTTCTAAGTAAGAACTTTCTGCAAGCTTGTTCAATGGCGACAAACCCAAGGGCCAGGGAAACCACAGTTCCTACCTTTTATTTCAATCCACTTGCTCTTTTCATGTTTATAATATTATTGGGAATCCATCCAAGTTGGCATGGAAAAAAAGTTATACAAATTAAATTTAGACGTGGCTCAAAAAATAGTGCCTTGTATCTCAATTTAATTCACAATAATTAGGAACTAGAAATGGCACATTAATTTTTCTAATTAAAATTAAATATAGCCTTGAGCCCTACTGATTACATTTTAAAAGAAATCCAAACACCTAGCTTCAAGGCCTGTGATGATTATAAAGAAAATTTTATAAAGAAAATCTCTTCCTTCCAATTAAAAAAAAAAAACCTCACCATCTGGCAACTAGCCCCTGTGGTGAAAGGGCTCAATATTCA